>NW_004955440.1:13849925-13979764 GCF_000276665.1 Chinchilla lanigera
CCCGGGAGCGCCGGGCGCGCGGCGCTGACAGCGGTCCCGGCGGCGGCCGAGCCCGCTTTTGTTGTCGCCGGCTCCTCGCGGCTCGGTTTTGTGTGTGGCGCGCGCGTGGCGATTTTTCCCCGTGGTGCCTTTTTTTTATTGCTGTGCATTTCCCCCCCTTTTTGTTCTTCACGCCCCGTGGAGGTTTTCTGCGGCCCGGGGCTGCCGAGTATGTTTTCTGACGGCTGACTTCACACCGGGCGGTCTGTCCGGGCGAGACCCGGGCACTGGCTCTCGCGCGCGAACTTCCTCGGGCTCCGCGGCGCCTCGGGAAAATGGGAGCCGCGGCGAAGTTGGCGTTCGCGGTCGTGCTCATCTCCTGCTCCTCAGGTAGGTGCGGCGGGCGGGCGGCTGTGCCCGCGCCGAGCCCCTCGGCCGCCGCCCGGCCCTGCCTGCGATCTGGAAACCTCCATGAGTCGCGCCCGTTCCGAGGCGGGCCGGCGGACGCAGAGGAGCGCCGTGTTGTTGTGGAAGTGAGAAAGTCACGGTCTGCGGCCGTGACTCCGGGTGACAGCGCTGCCGGGGTTGCAGTTCAGCCGCAAATACCACAAGTGACAATTTATGCAAAGGTTGGGACCCAGAAGCAGTATTCCGAAATGTCACCCGGCGTAAGCGGCTCCCAAACCGGGGCGGCTTTCGTCGTCCTCTGGTTTTCTGGGTGGACCTTCGCCGGTGAGTATCACGGCGGGGATCGAGTCGGTGGCCACCTAATCCTGGCCGTGAGAAACGATGCATCCTGTGAGCAATGCAGGAGCCTCTCCTCTCACGTTTCCTTCAACTTCTTTGTCCAGCAGTGTTAAAAATAGTTGTTGTCGGAGTATTAACCATAACCCAGTGCAGACGAGGTATGCCGCCGGGTGCTGGTGGTGTGCTGGCTTGCAACCACCATTTGTGTGCTCTTCGCAGCCAGAGATTTTGCTTACCTACGGAAGACTTACTTCGAACGCTTTGTATTGAAGCATTGTTTTCGGCTTAGCACAGCTTACGTGAAATGGGTCTTACGGTTAAATGTGCCTTACTTGTTATGGCTGTAGTAGCCGAAGGTGGTACGAATAACTTGGCCATTTTCTATTTAAAATTTTTATTTTGTGAGGACAGCCTGTGGTTGCAACCAGTGGTCGGAAAAACTGTCCAGTCTTTTGTATTTGGGAGGCTGTACACGAACACAATATCTAGCTGAAAGGTGTGCAGATGTGCCTCAGAGGAGAGTTAGTTTCACAAATGAAAGAGTTTAAAAGTCACGATGAATCTATGTGTCATAAATATTCAGTATTCAGTTACTGGGTTGTGAAATAGAATTATGGGGGGGCACGAGTTGACAGGTTTCATGGCCATGTCTTTATCTCATTTGCCACAGGGAAATTAGAGGGTGGTAGTCTTTCCTTTGTGTACCTTTGTGTGTGTGTGTGTGTGTGTGTGTGTGTGTGTGTGTCCACTCCCCCCCGTGGAATCTCCTGTAATGTATAGAATTTTGCTGAATGGTACATTTCCTTGTGGTTAATAAATGGATAAAGTCTAGTCTTACGTCTGTAGTGGTATTGATCAGTTCCGGGCGGGCTCAATGTGTTGTGAAATGGCGATCATTGCCAGAGATTAACCAAAAGAATCATGTCTGTTCAAATGGAAGAAGGAACATGCTTAAGGCAGGCTGACAGTTCTTTTTGTGCATGGTTTGGGGAGAAAGCTAAACAATGGTGTGTTTGAAATGAATGAAGGCCTTGATAACATGAAACATCTTGCTTTTGTGAAATGACTTCACCATCTAGTTTTGCTTGTTCCTGCAGTAAGTAATCTTTCTCCTCTGTCCCTGTATGTTCTGCCTGGTGAACTCCTCTGATTCAGATCCTTTTTTCTGAGCTCCTGCCCTTGAGGAGGAGGAGCATCATGGCCACTGACCAAGGGCTTGTGGCCATTACTCCCTTCCGAGCCCACCTGAGTCACGTTAATTGGTGAAGGAGGTTTTTCTTGAGCAGTCTTACGGTATTACTTCTGGAAAAGCAGACTGGCGCTACAGATCGTTACAGCTTTTTCTGTTTGGTTTGGGAGTAAGAACTGAGCATTAGTTTTGTAGGATTATTTTCACTGGGCCAGGAGGTTAACAGTGAAAATTTGAAATAAAGTAATACTGTTGTTATAGAGCGTATAGATATGCCATGTACGTTAAACTAACATTAGGTATTGTTGCATAGATTTTTTAAATGAAATTCCTCGTTGAACTAAAATATGATTGTATTGAAGATAATTGAAATAATCTTAAAAGCCCTAATCCATATTTATACATGAAGGTTTTAGTACTTAAAATGTCTGATTTTTTGAAAAGGCTTTGTTATGAGTAAAATGCACTCTGAAATAGGATTATTGTGTTTCTCCTAATTGATTTTTCTATGTAATGTGTAATCTGGCATGCTGGAACCAGAAGGGTGACTATTTTTATGAGAATTAAGAATTTATCAGGTTGTCAGATTTTTGTTTCTTGAAATATATTTATCTCAAATGGAAAACAGCAGTAAAAAATTTTATTTTAGGTATTTAGGATGGGTGTTTACTGTTCTCTTTAGCATTTTGTGGACTTTGATTTTTTTCCGTCTCCATCCTATGATACGTGTTCTGGAGACTGATTATGCAGGCCATTCTTGTAAGATATGGCCAAGTATCATTTTCTCCTCTCTCATTCCAGAGGAAGCATTTTGAGTTTTGCCCTCATCCTGGAATGCCTTTAGATTCGCTTTGATTTTGAATTTTTAAATTCCTTTTATCCTTCCTCAGATTCTGTTTCAAAACAAATCTGCTTCTCGGTTTTTTTTAAAGAATCATGGTTAATTTGTTTTTCATAGTTTGTGAAAAATGTGAGATGAATTGGATACTTACCTTGGTAATATTTAGGTTTATCTACCTAGAATGATGCAGCTATTGTGGCACTTGAGTTGCATTGAAGTAAGTTGAGAATTCATTTGGATTCTGTGGGAGCTAAAGCAATGTGGTTAATATATTTGACGAAATAAGAAGTGGAGATGTAGTAATTATGTTACATTTTCTTCACTTTAGCTCTGTGATACTATGTGTTGGGCGCACGTGTGGGTGGGAGTTTGTGTGTGGTTGGAGGAAGACTTGGCATTTCACAGAATCTTCAGGGACTCATCTGAACTTTGGCTGACAAGTATAGATATTAAATGGTTTGTTTTCTGAAAGGTAGAATTTCTTAAATGTTATCTGTGATCAAGTGCAAATATAGTATAATATATTGAAACTTGCAGACCTGAAAAACATAAACACAGTACCCGCCCCTCCCCCCATTTCATTCTGAAGTTTTTTCTATTTATGCTGTAAGTCAGTAGTTCTCAGACGGGGGTGTTTTGCCCCTCACCCACGGCAGCACTTGCAGACATTTTTGGTGGTGTCAACCGGCCATGGAGTGGGGGTTTTTGTGCTGCTGGCATCTAGTGGGTCGAGGGTGGGTAGGAACCCTGCTAATGGTTCCACAGTGTGCAGACAGCGAAGGATCATCTGGCTCAAAATGTCAGTAGTATGGAGGTTGAAGATTGTTTTGAACTCTGAAGTTTTTTCTTTTTTTGTTCACTTTTTATTTTTATTAATACTTACATGTAAGGTATACTGATCATACTCCTTGTGGGGAGCTGGTATGTGTGCACAACACATTTCAGGTCCTTTTTCATCCCCCCACCTTCCTCTAAACTTTGTTTTAAAGCATTACTGTAGTAGTAAAATACTGTGCTCTCTCATGCTCCAGGGTCAGTATCTAAATTTTCTCAATACATAGCACTGATCTTAGGTGACTTTGTATAAGGTTTTATATTTTCCTTATCTTTTAAAATTAGAATATGATTAAATTAGGGAAATAGACTGTAGTCATATATTATTTCACCCTATCCTTCTTTAATAAATGTATTTTGCTAACTGTTAGGAATAAACTCTCCAATACCAGTGGCTTATTTGTGAAGACTGCCTGTTCATAGATGTGATGAATGATTAGTTAATATATTGCTTAATTATATTTGCTTTTGATCTAGTGTTTTCTCTGCTACAGGTGTATTTGTTTCTTAAGGATGTTTCTTTTTATCCTTATTGTTTTTTGGCGGTGGTAGGGGGACCGGGAATCAAACTCAGGACCTTACGCTTGCCAGGCAGGCGCTTGTGCCACTGAGCTATATCCTTACTGAAATCACTGGGCTGAATGGCTGTGGGAAGTGTGTGTGTGGTTGTGTATGTTTAATTTGGTGCCTGAAAGTTTTGTATCATATGGAAAAGTATGTTTACTGTTATGTGTTCCTTGAGTGGTTCCAAGGTATAAATTGATTTTTTAAAAAATATTTCTTGGGGCTGGGGATTTAGCTTAGTTGCACAGTGCCTGCATGGCGAGCACAAGGTCATGAGTGCGATTCCTGGTACCGGAAGAAAAACAAACAAACAAAAAAATATTTCTTTTGTCTAGTTAACTTTAATCTCAAAAAACATTTAATTTCCTAATTGTTTAGAAGCATTAGCTGGGTTTGATTACTATTAGACTCATTTAGGATGCACTAAGTAGTAGTCTATGACCAAGGGAATTTTCTGCATACTTATGCCCTTCTAAAGGTTAAACTTTGATCCTGATAAATACCTTATTTTGAACTCCAGATTTAAGAAAGTTAACCCAGCCAGCCAGTATGAGAGTTACAGTGAAACTCTTAAAATAAGCAGCACTATACCATTGAGGAAAATTCTGAAGTCACTCCCACAAAAAATATGCAAATCAGCCTCATACTGTTTTTGTAACACACCTCCTCATAACCTCCTTCTGGTACTACTGACATTTTTACCTTTTGGGTCCGTCATACCCACTGTTTGTAAGAAGTGACGCATAATTAAACTGCATGAGATTTTAATATTTAAATTGTGCTTTCAGATGCAAACATTTAATTTTGTTGCATTTTTGGTTTCATAACTACTCCTGTTTCTCACTTTTGCTGTCCTGTACAGCAGTGATTTAAAGTTGTCTTTTCATGCCTCCTCGTTTCTGCTTTTCATAGTGTCCCGAAGATCCTGCTCAGCTAGTTGGCCACATTTCATACCGGAGTCAGCGGTACACCTTTGCTCTTTATGTTGTAAACCATCATTTCTTTCATTTCTTTTCATTGTAGTTCTCATTGCGCTCTTCTCCCTTCTGTGCTATTGCTTTCTCCCCTCTCCCTTCTGTAGGTCCCTTTAGTACATGCGGCTTTCTTGTGGATCCTAGTTGCTGCTAAGCATCATGGGTGCCAAAAGAGGGCTCACTTACCCTTTAATGAAACAGACTGAATTGAGAGTGTTTGGGAATTGACCAGTGTTTGCCACTGTTTTTCATTTGGTGGTTTCTGAACTACCACATATATCCTTGGGAGTAGTGTTGTTCTCTTGAAATCAAAGGGCCTGAATTTCAGATTGCTCTGACTTACTTTTCCATATTTAGATTTTCCTTAACTCTTTGCTTTCAAAGTCTCTTATTACTCATTCATCATCTCAGTGAGTGAAAATCTGACCAGACCTGAGAGTGTATTTATTGCCACTGATGGGCCCCCATTAGACATCTTCTGTGGTAGGTTTCATTCTGTTATGTCATAACAGTCATGTCTAGACAGCACATAGATGTCAAATTGACTACTGGACTTGAAAGTTCCAGAAATAATGTACAGAAGAGGAATGTAGGGAAACTGTTGTGCTGTATATTGCAGTTGACCTTCTGTCATTCTCCAGCTAGATTTTTGTCGTTTTCGTATACCCAGTACATCTATGTAGTGGTCATATTTTGTTTAATAAGGGGACTAAGTGGCAGTGCACTGTTATGTTCAAGGTTGAATTTCATGAACTGCTCAGATGGTGGGCGTGGGGAAAAATGAGGAGGTTGGAAGGGATAATGAGCAGGAATGAGGTTACGGTTAGTAGACTCGGCTTCTGGTGGGAGTACCGCCACCATCTAAGTGGTCTGCCATTTTCTTTTACCTGTGTTGCTGTAGCATCTTCCTAGCTAAGGCTGGCTAGTTCCTTGTTACTTTTTCTTTACAATCTTTCCACTTCCTTCCAGAATAACCTCATTAAAAAATAAAAATGAATATGTCATTTTTGATTAAAGCCTCCACTGACCCTGACTCAGCTTTAGTGTAGAATCTAAAGTCTTAGAAGGATATAAAGGTCCTTCACAGTTTGGTTCCTGCCTATGTTCTCTAACCTCTTGATGTGGTAGTTAAGAGAATAGGCTTTAGAATTAGACTTCTTGTTGTTTAAATCAGCTTTACAACTTAGTTTTGGCCAAACCCACGTCCTCTTCAGTTGCCTCAGTTTTCTTATGTACAAAATGGGGATGTATTTTTTTTGGGTGCTGGGAATCGAACTCAGGACCTTGTGCTTGCCAGGCAGGAACTGTGCCACTGAGCTATATCCCCAGCCCACAAAATGGGGATATTAAGTGTATCCCTCAGAGAGTGGTTTGAAGATTAAATGGACATAAATGTGAGGTATTTTGTTGGCGCTCTTCTTCAGGATGAATTCTATATTCTGGTCATACAAATTGAAGTTTCTTGAATTTGTCATCCATTATTGTGTATCAGTATGGTCCCTTTATGCATGTTGTTTCTTTTTCTTTGAGCTACTTCGCTCCTGTTGATTTTTAGACTAACAAGTACAGTGTCAGAAGTATAGCATCACCTCTTCAGAAACACTTTCTCTACCACCCAACCTAGATTTAATTGCTTTCTATTCACTAACACCTTGTAAATGACCTTAATTTCAGTAATTGCAAATGTTTATTATCATATTTCTACTTTACACTAGTGCAGACGTTTACTGTTTCTGCTCTTAGAAGACATCTTCCCTTTATCCACAAACCTGTTGCTAAAAACTGGCACGTAGTAGGTGCTTGGCAAATGTTTATTAAATGAATGAGATGAAATTATTTCACTTTTCTAGGCCAGAGATTTCCTCTTATGTTAATAAGTGATGACTTTTATTAGATGATACTTGAATTTTTTCCTATTCTAAAAGCTTTTTGATTCTATAATTTTAGGATTAGAGTTCCATAGTGACATTTTAATTAAGAAAAATTATTTTGCTGGTAGTAATGTTGATATCCTTAGGGTTCTGGTCATTTTTTAAAAATATGCCTTATCTCTAATTGTTAGACTAGATTTTTATATAATTTGAAGTGTATATTTAGAAGCAGTCTTAGTTATCTTCAGGTCAAGTGGCTTTCACACTTTTTGACCATGACCCACAATAAGAATTGCACATTATATCTTGACATAGTTTTCAGTGTGTGTATGTGTACATGTGTATGTATGTATTAGAACAAAGTTTTAAGAGCTATTTACTGTGTGCAGGGCACTTATTTATTTTTATATTCATTTGATTTTCAGAATGTTAAGACCCATTAATTGATTCAGTGACCAACCAGTGGATTGAAAACTCCTAAAATACATTGATCTAGTTCAGCAAGCCCTTGTTCTCTCTACCCAGTACCTCGGAATGGAGAAGGAAGTATGTGCAGTGAAGAATGTATGCACTAAAAAAACTGTGCACTGAAAATAAAGCCATTAATTAATGTGAAATAGAGAATGTGTACTCAGGAATAGAATACAGGAAAAACTGGTCCCAGGGAATAACTTGGATCCAGTCTGGCTGAATTCTTCTCTTTTATGAACTAGTTATGGAAAATTAAGCACAAGGAAGATGCTGAAACAGAATTAGATTGTAATTTTGGAGAGCTTGGACATTTTCATGTAGGATAGACTTAGTGGAGAAGGTAGATCTTAGTATGAGGGGGAGAGGGTCTTAGTAGGAGGGTAAGAGGGATAATTCATCTTAATATGAAGGAAAAGGCGCAACATAGCATCAGGCATACAAAGACCACTTGGGAGTAACTTGACCACGGACAGAAGGCAAGTTGTCATGGAGGAATTTTGACCTAATTGAGGAAGAGATTTGTATGAGCAGATACTTATACTTGCTTGAAGAGATAGGACAGTATCAGTAGAAGGGTTACATCCAGATGAAAATAATGACACTGAGAGGAGGTGGGAGGGAGTGATACAGATCTTGATGGCTGTCCTAAATACATGTATGTAGAATATAGGACAGAAAAGCAATTGAAAGATTAAGGTAAATAGTGCTACTGAATAAAATTGGCAAAGAAATAAGCCGGAAGAAAACAGAGAGCACTTTCATAAGTAAATAATAGAGACAGATACGGATTTAGATGATAAAGATGAGGGAAAGTACATGCATAGGTTTGGAGAAATAAAAGTCCGTAAAAATGAGAACATGTGAAATTCTCTTGGGGGGAGGCACTGTGATGGATGTGTCTCCATTGTAAAGTCGAAAGAATTGTGAGCATTAATGGCTCAATATGGTGTTTATGTGTAAGGAATGGTCAAATTTCAAAAATGAATCATACTAGATTATGTCCTGCTAAGTCTGTATGGGGCATTTTCCTTACAGTACGTTACTGTATATGGAAGTACATGATGTCCTATAGAAGAAACAGATTTAGATACTTTTCTGAACTTAGTATATATTAACCAGACTAAGGCCTAAACCTTTGAGTGATCATTCTTTTCGTCTAGATAGAAGCAGTTTTTCTGTGGTTGTAGTCACACTGGGAATCACTTTATTCTCTAATGTTGCTGAAGCAAGTAAATACGGAGCAAGATGATAGCTACTAGGTTAGAAAGACTAGCTATGGGGAGGGTTGCCTTATAAAAGACTTTGAGAATAATTAAGCCTTACATATAAAAATAAGCCTACTTATAAAGTTTGGAGAATTTTTCTTATGATTACTGTCTTAAAAATTTATATTTTATGGGAATAGGCCATTGTTAGGAAAAATCTGTTGTTCACGTCTTTACATTGATATATGATAAATTGGATTGTTACAAGGTATTATTCCAAGACAGAGGGGCATGAACATATTATGAGATCCTGGCAAGTTTCTGAAACTCTGTGATTAATTTCTTAGGTTTGCAAACCAAGATATATTAAATGAAATAATATACTGCGTAACACAGTACAGAGTATCCTTCACATACATATGTTAATCATTAATCTATCGTTAAGTGTAATTTAGAAAGATGTGATATGTAAGACATTTAAAAATACCGAGTCAGTTCTTGGGAGATACTTTTATTATGTGCAGGTATGTTACTTGTCAGTTAATGTGAAATCATCTAAATTATGTAGCCAGAGGAAATATCAATGTAAAGAGCCAGATAAGTGCCAGGAGATAAATAGAACATTCAAGTTTCATAATTCTTTACGGAGGTTTCACAGTTCTTTACAGAGGTCTCATTGTGTTGCCATACTTTAAAAAGAAACATTGGGGTGAATTTTCATCACTGTTTATCTGTTTGAATTTTAAATACTTTTTCCTGGACCACTTCACTTAGGTGTTTTAGAACTTTTTATGTAAGTTTTGAAAGATTCTCAAGTCTGTTTTTAGATGCTAACTGTAAGCTTAGTCTGTCATTCAGATTCCTGCTTTTCTACTGAGTCTTTGACCTTTGACACTGTAGCTTTATTCATCTCTAAAGAGTATAAAACAGTATTTGCTCTAATGTTCTTGCTTTGATTTGTTTATATTCATGATACTGGTATGCCGATGCCGTTCTATTTTTGTTGTTGTTGTTTGTTTCTTATTTACTACTCTTTTTAAAATTGAAAAAAGAAAGCTGCAGGAAACTAAACAAAAACCCCAAAAAACAAGCATTGGAATCTATGCTGGATTATGTAAGGTGTTTGGGATATAACAGTAAAAAAGACAAAGGTGATTATTCCTTTATGGAGCTCATAGTCTTAAAGTATGGCGCTTTAATAAACCAGATAATTACAGATTGCCATATATGCCATCATGGAAGCTAACACGATTCTGAGAGGAGAACTTTATTTGCCCCACATCGCAGACATAATCTCTAGTTAATTGCCTTATTTACCTACTTATTTATTGTCTTTTCCGCTACTATGGTGCAAGCTCTATTGGGAGAGGGGGTACAGGTGTCTGACTTGTTTATTATCACAGTGTTGTCTGAACATAGCAATTTCTGGCACAGAGTAGAAGCTCAATAAAGGTTTAACTGGCTGCCTGAAGAAATTAATGTAGATGGTGCTGCACCAGAGAGATAGAGGCAAGATCCCGTGGGGCTTTGCCCACACAGGGAAAGGAATTACAATGACCTACAAGGAGGAACTATATCTGGGTTATGTGTTGAGATCACTTGGACAGCTATCTGAACAAAACATGTGAAGTATACAGGAGCGGAGGTGAGACCAGTTAGTAACCTGGTGCATGCTTGTAAGCTAGAGAGATGCTCCGAGATTCCTTCTAGCTTTGAACATTCTCTGGCTATGTGCTGTACTTACCAGTCTTCCTTTAGTATTTTTAGTCACATTTTTTCCTACTTATTGTTACTTAAAAAAAATAATGCTTCTTATGCACATGACAACTTTGAATGCATGTCAAACAACAAACCCAAAAAGAAATGATAAAACACAGGCTAGAAGTTACTGAGTTTTTATGACAAATTCCTATCTATATTTGGTGCCTTTGCTAGTTTATATTCTTATTTACTCACACGTTCCTGTTTCTGAAAGTTTGGCTTTGCTCCGTTCATATGCCTGTCTTTTCATGAGATCACCAACTACTGCTTTATTGTTTGAAACTTGGGATATGATACAGTGTTAAAAGACTCCGAAATTCTTAGGAATTTATCTTTTCAGGTTGTCAAGACCTTACAGGAACACTAAAAGATGAATAGTTAATATCTTCAGCTATTAGTTTTACTCAGAGGTACAACCTCTAACTATAGGTAGTCAGCTTTTTTAAAAATTAGTTTATTGATACATTTTATATATATACATATATATATAATGATCACATTCGTCGTAGGGAATGCTATATTGTGATTCTTTTTTTCCCCATTCCCCATCCTCCCTTCAGTCCCTGTTCCTCCCTTAACAAAAGCTTTGCTGTTTTTTTCCTTTTTTTTCTTGCTCCCCTCTTCCTCTTCCCATTTTAACATTTTTGACCAGCTATTCCCCTTCTTGCTATTTTCCCAAAGGAATTGAAAGCATCATACCACAGTGATGTATGCACACCCATTTTTAGAGTGGCACAGTTTGTAATAGCTAAATCTTGGAAACAGCCCAAATACCCATCAGCTATTGAATGGATGAAGATGTGGTTTGTTTTTTAATACAATGGAGTACTATTCTGCCAGAAAGAAGGAAAAATTCGAGACATTACTAGGTAAACAGAAGCATCTTGAGGCCATACTCTTAAGTGAAAGGAATGGGACACACATATGTAAATACCACATTGTTTTTCTGATGTGAGAAGCCAAAAGTGTGAATAAGGACCAAACTGTACAATACATATTGGGAAATAGCTGGATATTTTTCTCTGTAGAGATCGCAAGCCTCTCCTGTTTGTGATCATGGTAGTGGTGGGGAATTGCTGTCATTGCAAGGATTACCTCTTTATTACAGCGGCTTAGCAACGGCGTCTGACTAGGGAGAGTGCATTATTACCGAAAGGTGAAATCCAGAGATACTAAGTTTTACTGAATTAAAAATAGTGGTGGCCGCCTCTTTTCATTTTGTTCCATTTGGTCACCTCCATTTTGGTAGTAGGTAAAGCTAACTATCTTTGGTAAGCCATCTTCTACAAAGAAAATGCAGTTGCACCTTCGAAATATTATGGAACCTGCTTGTTACTAGGTTAAGTGAAATAGTACTAGAAAAAGAAATTGGTACTAGGCTGTTTATTACCTGGTAGTAAGCTTCATACCACATATGTCCTGTAGAATTCTCTATTTTTACCTAAGCTCAGACTTGAACTTGTGTAAGTACCCTTTAAAATGACATGAAGAGAAAAGTCAAAGAGAATGGTGATAAATAATGAGTAAGTAGGTTTAGATAAAAGCTAATACAAAGGGCATGGAAAATAGAAATAGAAAAAGTTTGATTAGCAGGTATTCAGAAGTAGAATAAAATACCTTTCTAAATGACCAGAAGAAAAAAGTTTAGATCGCCACTGACCATTTTATTCTGTACAGATACTACATAACAAATCTTAGCTGGTAGCCTTTCCTTATTTTTTTCCTTTGTTCTTTAAAGATAGATAAACCTGGTTTGGATGTTGAGTTAGGAAAGTAATAGCTGATTATAATTTTTGTTAAAATGTACATAGAGATCGCTTCTTAGCTGAGAAGACTAGAAATGACAGAGGCAATGGAATTAGGAGGCTTTGACTGGTACTATTCTCTCCAGAAACTTCCTCTATCAGAATGAGTCTGAAGAATAAACTCCTCACGCTGAGCCTCTCTGAAGGATGGAGGAAAAAGTTAGGGTGAGAGAACAGTAGTTAGACTTCTTTCTATTCTAGGTCAGTGAAACATAGTTCGATCTTTTGTCTACAGTTCTTTACTACTGTAGTCCAAGAATAATCTCACATCAGGAGCTGTAGTTTCTAGTTAGTCTGACAACATGTATTTAACAGCTCTGATTTAAAGTGTGTGTGTGTGGTTTTTTTTTTAAATAATCAACAGCTAGTCTTCTATCTGTGCTATGAAAGCAAATCAGCTCACTAAGCTAGAGAACAGAAGAGTACATTACACTAGTCATTTGTAGAATTTCCTGCTGTTGGAACATGTGATTTACCAATAAGGAAGAATAGTTAATAGAGATAAAAAACTAATATTGGTGGTGCAAATGTAGCTGTTTGTTGACAGAAGTAAAACTTATGAAGTTATAAATCTTCCTTTATCCTCAAATTCAGTAATTAATTATATGAATCTTAGACTGGTACATTAGAGCACTTATTCTATAAGGAGAAAATTTTAGTGTTGGGTCTCCGTCTGCCATGGTGTGATACATTGTGTGAACTTGGGGAAATTCTGTAACCTTAGTTTCTTCATTTATAAAATGGGATTTGTAATCGTCATCGTACAAGATTACAGTGAGGCTCCAGTGAGGACCCAAAGCTGCACACACAAGCCAAGCACACTGACATATACATACATACGTGAAACCTTTACAGTTTTGAAATGTTATGCCACATATGTGTTTCTGACAGTGATGTTTTCCAGGGGCTAGATAGAGTGATAAGGGTTCAAGTGAACTGTGCAACACTTCTAATTCACAATTGGTGATTCTTAATTTGTAGACATTTATCTTTAAGCTGTCAGTGAATAAAGGAGTTAATTCCAGAAGCAACTGATTGAACACTATTAAAGGAGGTTTTCTTCCTTACACTGTCCTGAAAGGCATTGCACGATGTGCCCCTCTTTCACCTTATCTTTTGCCATATTTGCCTTCTGGTAGTTCCTACAAGACACCAATCACATTCTCTTCCTTTTTTCCAGTACTTGTCTTCCATTAAGGTTTGCAAGAGGGACCATATCTGACTTATTCGCTGTAGTGCTACGGGTATTTAGCGCATAATAGATGCTTTACAAGTATTTGAGTGAATGTTGGATGCTTTCAGGTGTTTGGGGAGGGGTTTGCACCCTTTTTCGGAAAGGGCCAGGTAGTAAATATTTTACACAGTCTTCTGTAGTGACTTAACTCTGCCAGTTCTAACACACATCAGTCATAGTCATACGTAAATGAATCAGTATAATTGTAGTCCAGTAAAACTTTATTTGCACACAAGTGAAACTTGAATTCATACATTTTCCACATCACCAAAAATTATTTTGATTATTTGCTCAAGCATTGTTCAGAGGCTGTATAAAAACAGGCAACCCCGTAGATTTGACCTCTGGACTGTAGATTGCCAATCTCTTGGACATTGTATAGGTGGCACACACCCTTCAAGTTATAAGTTTGCTTAAAAAAACTTTTTTGGAACCTAGGAAACATTTCTTATGAAATCATTGTAGTGTGTGTTGGTTAAATTCCTGGACCAGTCCTCAAACCTTTTTCACCTCTGTGTTGTATCCCAGCAGTATGGTAAAACTCTGTCCTCAGTGATAAAACACTGTGTCCAAGGAAAGAGCTTAGTGTTCCTTCTTGCACCAGAAGATCGCAGACTCTCCCCATTATTATCAGAATTGCTTGCTTTGTTTGCTCCTCTGCCTCCTGGGCGTTACATCCTAGGAAGTTTTAGGGGCTCCTGTGGCCTGGTGCTGGTAGGACTGAAAACAGCTTTATGTGTGTGATTAGGGAGGAGGAAATGGGAGGAGAGAGTCTGGGAGAGTGATGAGCACAAAGCCGTTTCCCTTCCGAACTGCAGGTCACAGCCTATGAAATCAGTGTAGGGGGTGAACATTAACAAAGAGAAAGAAGGAAAGAGAAAGAAGAAAGGAAAGAAAGGAAAGAAAGGAAAGAAAGAAAGAAAGGAAGGAAGGAAGGAAGGAAGGAAGGAAGGAAGGAAGGAAGGAAGGAAAGAAAGGGGAAGGAAGGAGAGGGAAAGAAAGTAAGAGGAAATCAGAATGACTCACACATAGTAAAAGTAGTTTGTGAAGCTTCAGTTGTGTGTGTGATTGTATGTGTATATGTACTGGGTTACAATGAAAAATGTACTTACTGTAGTTGGTGGTCAGAAAAGTTTAAAAGCCTGTTTTGTAAGGGTTTGAGATACTGATCTTGAACTTTTTTTCTTTTTATTGTATGTGAGAGCCCAAAGGAATATAAAGGAAGCCTCTTGATTGCTTATTATAGTGTTTCTGGTATGAAGCTTCTTTATTGGGTAGTTACCTTTTTTTACAGATGAGAAAACAGGGTCATCCAGCTAATAAGCTTCACAACAGAGGCTCACCTTATTTTAGCATGTGTGCTTCATCCATTACACTGTGGGTGAAAGAAGCGGCATATGACCTGCTTTGTGTTTTGGAATACAAAATCACCCTAATAGGTGGCATTCCACCAGATTGCTCGAGATAATAGTACATAGGCTTCAGCGATTGGAAGAATCACTGGAAATGTGAAGAAAATGGCTAGGAGTAAAGAGTGGTGCACTGTATAAGGGAGGAGGGACTTTGCTTTTATTTTTTTCTTCTTCTTCCTTCTCCTGTCTTTGCCCCTGCATGTCTTACCAGCAGTTGGGCTCTTAACTCATGCTAGGAAGAGCAGGGAATTGAGGAGGAGGTTCAGTGAGGAAGAGAAACATAATCACGTCTTTAGCTGAAAGGGGAGTGAGGACAGAAACCCAAGTAGCAGGGCCACCTGGCCACCCAGATGGGTTGACTGTTCCCAGGTGGCAATTTACAAGTGGGTGTAGGTAAAACAGAGCCTGCTATTAAATTGTGTTACAAGCAGAAGTCTTGGCTTTGGAGGTTGGTAGCTTTGATATGCTAATTGAAATCATTCCTTTTAAAGTTACATTAAGGGAACTCTTCTCTAGAGCAACACGTGGCTAGTCTAGAATCAGTTACCAATTTTAAGTACTTAAAATCATAGTATGTACATACCTTTAAGAGATTTCTGTCTCTTTTATGAGTTAGCAAATATGGTGAACGTTAATTCATGCCGATTCTGATCTCTGTCTTGGCATGGAATTGTCCTGGGAAGAAAAAGAACGATAGGGAGGCTATTGTTCTTCACTAGAAAAGTAACTGCAGCATAGCAGATGCCTGGTTACTGAAATTGAGTGGAAATGTGACAGACCCTTAGAAAGCATGTTTATCCTTCTCTGATAGGTTGAGATTCTCACTTTTGCAGTGGGAATTACTAATTCATATGGAGTTTTAACTAGTAGTACCCAAAACTTACCACTTGCTGTACCTCAGTGGTGGCGAACCTTTTAGAGCTTTCAGTGATACAAACAGCCTGCCATGGCACGGATGCCATAGATTTTCTAGCACTCTCCTACCTTAGTGCTTAGCATTCTGTATTACAGTTGATTGTTAATATATTTGCCTACCAGCTGACTCTCATGTTCTCTCCGATTTTTCTGTGTAAAGATGGGATTCAGGGTAGGTTGGGAGCATTTGAGCCAGATTGTCTGGTCCAGATTGTCTGTGTCCCGTCTGGAAAAGGGATATAATATTGGCACCTACTTTATGCAGTGGTTATAATCTATAAGTTGCTATAAAGTGCTTTGAATTTCTCACATTGTATTTTGAATACTTTTAATAGATGTTAATTGCTGATGTTGCTTGTTATTGCCTAGTAGTATTTACCTATAAACTGTTTATTGAATATGAGCAAGTTAAAATGTTATGGTTTACTTGATGATTTAGTATATATTCTACCTTCATTACTTCTGGCAAGATGTTCTGCCTTAGCAGTCAATTGTACTCTTTTTGTTTGCTTTCTGGTTCATTGTGCTTTAATTCTGAGGACCATAGGAGAGTGGCATATAGTACATTTAAAAAATTACGAAAATTTGTATAGGCAAATCCTTTTCCTTAGTTAATGGACAAATGTTTAAATGTTATTTTTCATATCATTTATAATCTTGTCACAAAATACTTAACAACATTTGGTTAGACTTCAGTGAAAATTATATTTCAGTAGTTCCCCCCATGATGGGGGTTAATAACTTTACAATTAGTATGTATGGTGCAGAATTTCATGCAAATGAAGTGTATCAGAAGTGTGATAATTTAATCATGTTTAAAAGGAAAAAAAGATGAATGTACAAATTTGATGCTGCTTAGATCACTACAGCTTCTAGGACCCAGTTGCTTTTACTGATTTAAAAACAAAACAAATAAAACCCAAAAAGTTGTGCCCGCAAAAAAAGTTATGGTTTGAATATGGACTATCCCTCAAAATTCTCCTGTGCGTGGAAGCTGGTTGGTGGTTGACTTGCCCTTTCCAGGTGGGGCCTGGTTAGAGGTGGGTCACTGGAGGTGTGGCCTGGAAGGATAAATCTCCCGCCAGCCTCCTCCCTTCTCTCTCTGCTGTGTGGCTGCCCCCGCCCGAGCTGCATTCCCCCGTGTGAGGCCCTTCCACCGTGCTGCTGCTGTGTCTGAGCCGGCCACCCGTGGACTGAAACCTCTGGAACTGTGAGCCAGAATAATCTCCTTTTGCTTCACGTTGTGGGTACCAGGTAGTGCGTCTGGGCAGCGAGAAAGGGACTGAGACAAAGGTAGTGCATCGAAAACAGGATATTCCAGTATATTTAGTAAGAAACTATCCTCTTGCATTTGGCCCTGCTGTTTTGTTTAGGATGCAAATAATATTTTATTTATAATATTTATTTGACTCTGGTTTAATTTTAGAAAGTCAGTTGGTTTTCAGCAAAGAATTTTCAGTTGTGCACATTAGTAGTATTACATTATGATTTAGGGGGATTTTTTTTTTTTTTTTTAGAAAATCATAGAATGGAGTAGTGGTGTGTCATTGTAGTAAACTCCCAAATAAGAGCCCCTTGAAATTTTCCTTTCCAAATTGAAATAAAGGGAGTGGTTGTTTTAAAAGAACCTAAAAGCATACCTGGTTTTATTTTTTCAGTATACCAGGATTTCTCAGAATACCAACATTTCTGGGAAAATAGCTTCCATTTATTGTTTTACAGTTTTCTAAGTGATTTCATATATGTTCCTATTTGATTTTAACTGAACCTTTTTGAAATGGGTTCTATGTTTTTGTTCTTTTTTTTTTTTTGACTCAAACGCTGAGATAATATAATTTGCCTGAAGTCACTAATCAGTAGAGCTAGAACTCTCAACTTTCAAATTCAGGCCTCTTTTGAACAGAATGCTTACCATCCTAGAGTCGTCTTCTGTCATCTTCCGTCCTTAGTGGGGAAGTGGCGGTACTCTGTAGAGTGGTTACTTTGTGGATAATCTTTGTATCGCACTTTGATTAATCCATATTTACAGTTTGGTAGCTGGAAATAGCAACAGACCAATAGGAAACACCAAAGGAACTTTAACTTCAGGACAGATGTTTTGCTGTTGGTTGGCCAGCTTGCTTGGTGACTGTAAATCCGTATGTGTTAATTGTTGGCCTGAAGGAAATTTGTAGATAAATCCTGTCCTGGATTGGTGCAAAAGTGTTTTTCTCAATTACTTTTGCTTTTGATAAAGAATGTTTAAAATTGTTTTCCTAATGGACAGTAATTAGGTCAGTCTCATTACAGGGGTGCCAGAATTTTACACTGTTTTTACATTATTATATTTCTCTGATCAGAATTGCAATTGGTAAGTTATGTTACAGCCCAGCCATTATGTATAACAGTAATATTACTAATGATATCCGTTCGTTAAACTCAATATTAATAGCTATTGCTTACAGTGTGCTTTGGGCTAAGTGTTTTTAAGTTTCAGTGATAGTACACATGTCTCACCCTACAAGATAAATATTGTCTCCATTTTATAGATGAGCTGACTGAGTCTCAATGATTTACCTAAGGCTATACAACTAAGTAAGTAGCAAAGCCGGGGTATCAGACTTAGGTCTGCAGGACTTAAATCTCGTCTATTTAATCAAATATTTAAGAGCATGTGTTAAAACATGAGTTACCAGTTCTTGGGCAGCGTGCCTTTTTGAACCTGGTCTGCCGTGGTTCCTTTCTCTTCTCCCCGGTGTACCCTCGTGATAGCTGGTGTTGCTGGCATACCTTGAAACCTGTGATGCGGTCCCAAATGCTGTTATCACATTGAAATGGCGGAGGCAGCAGAGCTTTCTGTGCCTCCGAAATAAAAGTAATGTTTGGGGCACCACTGTTTAAAGAAACAGAAGTTGTTCCTTTTCAGTTATACAATAAGCCAGAATCAGAAGTAGATCAGAATTCTGTTGTTCTGATAACTATTCAAGTAATTAATGAATCAAATGTTCAAAGTAAGTGCATCTTCTTGAAATACTGTACCTTCAGAGAAATTGAATTGAAATTTGCTCATGTAAAAGGAAATGAGTCCGTGCTCTTTTTGACTCATATTTGGAAAATAATTTAATAATGGTGGCTGGTATGGTTTATGTCTGTGTGTCCCCCCAATGCCGCATGCGGACATGGGGCAGGCTTTTAGAGTTTGAATATGGGTGTGAGAGCTGCACCCGCCCTGGAGTGGATAGTTTGCATATGTAAGGGAGAGGAAGAAGCTGCTTGGGGGCATTCCTCCCCAATTCCGCCCTGGTGTGTGCTTGCGGCTTAGCTGTGTTCTGCCGCCTGAGCTGTTGGCATGTGCCACTCTGCCTTATAGTCTGCCAAGAACGGACTGAAACTTCCACGAACTGTAAGCGAAATAAACCTTTCCCTCCTTAATTTTGGGCGTCAGGTATTTTGTCCCAGCGGCGAGAAAAAAGTAACCAAGACAGTGGCCCTTAATTATTCACTTGGTGTATGTTACCAGGGCTGGCTGCGTGGGAATAACACTGAAGTATGAATGATTCTAGCATTCATGTCTGTGGTTCCTTTCTCTTCATCTGTATTAAGACAGATTGATAAGCAAGTATGATGCGCAGTTTCACAAGATCTTGAAAAGAATTGAGGGTGCAGGTCTTTGGTAGGACACTCTTCTAGCCTGTGTGAGGCCCTGTGTTCAATCCTCAGTACTAGAGGAAACAACAAACAAAAAAAATCCCAAAACACATACTTTTCATTTTTTTCCAAATCCAAGGATCTCGGTTTTCTATAACTATACTCTTTTTTTTTTTTTCATTTCCCCTTTTGAGACAGGGTCTTGCTATGTAATCCAGGCTGGCCTTGAACTCTCTGTGTAGCCTAGGCTATCTTCAAACTCATGGTGACCCTCCTGCCTCAGCCTCCCACGTACTGGGATTATAGATGTGCTGCACCACACCCAGCCTGTTACTGTAACTTTTAAAGTATTGATTAGCTTGCAGAAACTGAAATAGGATGAAGAGAATAGGATAGTGAGATGCCTGATTTCTGTGTTTTATTTTTGATTTTGAAAAATGAAGTCTGACTAAAAAGTGGCAAACAAGTAGTGGACACAAGTAACAACTCCTTGGGGGATCCATTGTAAGAAAACCAGTGTTACACCTGTAACCCACTTAGCTATAATTGAAATCAGCCAATAATTAAGAGAGACCTACTGTGTGCTTTTCAGTTTGCCAGCTTGTGAGGTGCTTAACAAAAAGAGGCGTCTTTGACTGATTTAGAAACCAGTCAGTCTGAAATGATGTAAGTCTTACTCTCTAAACAGTGCAGCTGAGATACAGCTCAGCGGCACAAGTACCTGCCTGACAAGTACAAGGTCCTGAGTTTGATTGCCAGCACCAAAAAACCCGAAAGACAAAAACCAGCACGTATTGGAAATGCGGCGTACACACATTTGACATTGATTACTGCTTGATGATGTCTGTCACCAACTATGTTAGTTCTTTTTTTCACCCTCTCCTTCTCTTCCTCCTTCTCCTCCCTCTGCCCTCCCCTCCTTCCCTCTTCTCCCCAACCTCCCCTTCTTCCTCCTTTCCTGTCCTTTTCTCCTCCTCCTCCTCCACAGAGGTTTTGGTTACCTCTTGAGATTTCACTAGGTGAGACATACGTTTCAGATTCTTCTTAATCTGGGCTTTTGGGTGTTTTCTTTGCCTCGGTCCTTGAATTTATTGTTACTCATCTAAAAGCACCATAAGGGTAGGGATTATGGCCCTCGTGTCTCATGGCCCTCTTCCTCACTGCGTTCCCAGGGGTCAGTGCGGGGCAGATGTTAGTTGTGTAAGTTACTGTGAGAGTCTCTGTCTCTTTACTGTCCATTTTCTGGAAATGGCTGTGTGTCTGTACCTGAGTCCACGTCCTTTTTTCTCCCTATAGCGTGCTGTTAATCTGAAATAAGGGGAGTAATGCCTTCAAAGGTAATGGTTTCCTAATTGTCTTCTTTTTAGTGGGCTCTTGTTATCTGTACTTGGCTTTACTTTGACTTTCTGTAAATGTTGTGCTGTTATCTGCCTGTCCTTTCTTGAAAGTCTTTTGTCACTTAGCTCTCTCCGTTCTTCCTTTAATCTTAATTCTACCTGTCCTTTTGGATTGCTGGTTTTTGAGTTTCATCCTTAATCTTTACATATCGTTTCCTGCTGAATCTCATCTCTCAACTTTAGTTTTAACTAAATGTAGTTGTCTAGAGTTATGTCTCTGACTTTGATCTCCTGATTGAGCTCCAGACTTATTAGCCATCTAGTGGGTTTTTTTTTTTTTTTTTTTGGTTTTATTTTCCGGTACCGAGAATCAAACTCAGGACCTTGCGCTTGCCAGGCAGGCGCTGTGCCACTGAGCTAAATCCCCAGCCCCTTATTAGCCATCTAGTAAACAGTAAATATATTTTAGGCCTGGGACTATGGTGCTGAATAAGACACAGATTTAACTCCAGAGCAGTGGTGGCGAACCTATGGCCTGTGTGCCGCTGCAGCAGGCTTGTTTGTTGTCATTGAAAGCCCTCACTGCCTAGAGGATTCATAGACTCATTGGAAGAGAATGGTTAGTAAGCCAGCCCTTGTGTGCATATTAGACCTATGTTAGAGTGCCTTAGGACTGCAGAAAAAGTAGACTCCTTCAGTCTGGAGGGAATCAGGTCCTGTTTTTCTTTAGTGATACTTGAAGTGATCATGAAGGATAACGAGGAATTCACTAGGTAAATAAAATGGAAGGAACAGGTTTGTTGTCTCCTACAAACCTGGTGGTGGTGCTCTCTGCTGTAAGACCACTCACTGTGGACAAGTTCCCCAAGGCCTTGGGACACATGGCCTCGGGCAGGGAGTGAGAGTTGTAAGCCAGTGCAGGCCAGCAAAATGGTATCAAGCATTAAATCCTGGAGGAGAGAAGTGACTGGAAACAGGAGAGTTACTAACATTTTTATTACTGCTTGTTCAAAGCAGCGGTGTAAGGGAATGATTTATAGTAAGGCTCAGAAAGTGCTCTGTGCTGGATTTTTGCCCTTTTCTGTGGTATTTGCTGTATAATAAAGTAGCACTTCTCAGGCCTTCTCTCCCCCCTGTAGTAATGGCAGCCTTTGTGGGTTAATTGAATTGGGAAGTAACAGTAATTCTGGAATTTTGAGGAAAAGTCCTGTACCAGTGATGGCAAACATTTTAGAGACCAAGTACCCAAACTAAAACCCACCGATTTAGTGCGTAGTTCCAACACTGCAGACCTCACTTAATACTGAGGTTTTAATTTAGAAAAAACAACTCACACATTAACGTCTTTTGTCTTAAAAGAAAAACACAATAACAGAGCTTTCAGTGATACAAACAGCCTCTCATTGAAAGGTAAAAGTTTGCATTTGACATGCTTTTGTGCGTTGCGGCTGGGGCGATGGCGGCTGGGGCGATGGCGGGCGGCTTGTCCCCGCAGAGCCTCTGTGCCAGAGCTTGGCCCTCACTGTCAGCTGTGGATGACCCTGTTTTTTGTGCAGTATTTTAATAACTTTTGTCTTTTGTTATTGTTTCTATTTTACATTTTAATAATTTCTTTTCATTTTGTTATTTTCATTTTATAACATTTAATAATTTGAGTTTTGGTTTGTTAGCTTTTATATTTTAGTAATTTCTTTTTTGTTTCTTTTTAACTTTCTTTTCATAAAGATTATAAAATTTTTAAAAATATATGTGCCTTCTATCATGGTCTTTCATATCCTTACAGTCTTGATGCAACAGCTAAATTTTTTTCCTAGAGGTCCTTTTAATAAGGTCTTTTGCCTTATTTATTCTTTAACATTAGAAATATTCTAATATTCACCTATGTTTATGCCCCTCTAAAGTTGTCGCTATTCAGCTTGTAACTTACTGCTCATAATTACTTATAGAAATCGATATATCTGCAAGCTTTTCTGTACATACGCTTTATTTATAAAAATGTTAACATTCATTTTGCATCATTCATGAGGGAGAGTGACTATTCCTCCTTGCTTTTTGTGTAATTTGCTTAAGCCAGTATCCACTTTATGATTTAAGACCCTCTCCGTTGTATGTGGGTGTATTTAAATGTAATATTTTGGAGTTGTGGAAGGAAGTCCAGGAATTGTGTTTGGGGATTGCACTTGGAGAATTAGACAAGATTAGGTTAAGGAAGGGAATACTTTATAGGGTCAGTAGTGTATAACCATTTAAAAGGGATATACCCCATACTGTGTTGCTGTAGAGAAAACAGAAAATTGTGGCCTATGCTTATGCTCTAGTTGTGGAAAGAATTTTATGTATAAATCAACAGTATGTTACAATATAGTTTATGTTTAAATGCTGAGTTGCGTGATAAGCCAGCCGAGTACTAGCTGAGTAACTAGGAAACCTAGGACAGTGACAAATCGAGAGGAAGAGTAGTTCGGAAAGCTTCATGAAGAAAATGAGACTTCAGCGAACTTTGAAAGATGAGTTAACGTTGAGGTAGACGGGAAAGGGTTGTGGTGAGTTAGTGACGGAGGAGAAGGCAGGGGTGAGAACCGTGGGGTAGAGTACTGTAGGGTTAGAACTGTGGCCGTGAGGTAAGTGATCGCCACATTATCCATATGGGCCGTGGATGGCAGAGTGAGGAAGTTGGTGAGGCGGGGAGGGTGTAGGAGAGGGGCTCCTGGGTGTGGCTGGGTCTGCAGGGTAGAGGTGTACGGGCTCCGAGGAAGGTGCGAGGGGTGTGAGGGGAGGAGGGTGTGTGGAGAGTGGTGTGAGAGAGGGAGTGTGTACTGCCTGAAGCAAAAACAGGTTTTGGTAGAGTGACAGTAGTGAGTTGTAAGAAACCTTGCGGACTCCGAAATGCCTGTTCGCCGTTGTGGTGCTCATGTAGTGCAGATCAAGTCCAGTGCCTTTTCGCCCCTCCCTTTAATGTTCTGTTTGCTCATCTTTCTGTGCTCTTCGTTAAATAAAAAAAGTTACTTTAAATCGCGATTCTACATTTGCCCTTTTGAGTCAGTCTTTGTATACCTTTGCCAGAGTGCTGAATTTAACATGCCATTTCTGATTTTTCTTGTTAGAATGTCTGTGTCTTCAGAGCAGATGCCCCATTTTGTACGTCGTTTTGGTGGTGGAGTGCCCCGTGGGCTGCCCAGTAGGAAGTTGGCACTAACGGTTGGAGATTTGGGCTTTGTCTGTTTGTTACACCTTCAGGCCTGATAACTGTAAGGTCGCTTGCAGTGGCTCTGAATACTATGGACATTGTCTGTGACAAGATGTGAGTCTTGCAGTTTTGAGAGCTGTTTACATTGACTTTATCTAATCCACTGACTGTAGCATGAAGAAGAGGCCTTTCTTCCTTTCTCCCTTGTAATGAGTTTCCTTTTTCATTACTTCTCAGTACATAATGCTTTCTGCATATGTGCCATTCTTTCCCCTGAGTACCCTTTCCTTCTTTATATATTTCTTTTTATACTTTCTAAGTATAGCCAGACTCTTTCTCATGTACTGCTTCTTCTATGAAGGCTTTTAAATTCTTTTTATCTCTTTTAGTCTTAACATTCCTTATTTACCTTTTTTTGTTAGTAAACCGTAAATTATTTTAGATATTTTCTAACTTTTTGATGTTTGTTATTTAGAATGGGCTGCAGATTTGCGAAGGACAGTCTTTCTGTTGGTGTGTTTCTAAAATTTTGTGTTATCTCAGTGTTCATGGTTACTCTCTGAAGTTCAGTTTCCTTTCCTGTGACCAGGCCTCATCTTTGCTTACAGCCTTCCTGCTGTGTTGAAAGTACTTGGGTGATAGTACTTGTTGATTTTTGTTGTATGAAATAGTTGTTAAAAGACATCTCTGCTTTTTTTTATTGTTGAGTAAATGCCAATGAGCTAATGGATCAATACTACTTAAATTGTTTGATAAGCTTTATTCTGCACGTACCTCTTGCTAATTCGTTTCTTTCCATTTTAATACCTAACTTCTAAGTACCTGAAGGGACATCAAGACATAATTTAATTTAGTGTGCATTTTAAGTCAGTGTTTTATTTAAATAAGAAAATTCACCAAATACCTAGCCTAGGTGCCTATGCATTTATGTATATATGATCTATCTAATTTAAAATACAGTTTTACAGTATATATGTCTCTATTTTGGAGAGGAAAAAAGGAAAAGACTGCGTTCTGCTGTGGGTGATCTCTCGCAAGTGAAGCACAGCACAGTTGCTCCTGTGCCTTCTACTGTCTTCCAGTTTCAGCAGACTTGAGTAGGGGTATATTGGAAGACCCACTGGATAAACACTGAGGCCTCAGCCCCTGTTTACCAACTAGTAAGATTTGATCGTAGCACGTTCCCACAGGCCTGAACCACTGGTGCTACGGGCGTGATTGTCCTGTTGGTCGGCTTGTGTCACGTGATGGAACTGTCCCGTGCTGCTCCATGGACAGTCACGCGTGCAGCAGTGGTTCAGAGCTGCCGGGCAGTGAGGCATGTAAAGTGATTAAAGACAAGCTTGCCTCCTGGTTTTTGGGGTCATCTAGAGGCTGCTTAATTATCTTGATTTTTTTTCACCGTGTAATGTTAATTTTTTGCACATTTTCTTTTTTCTTTTTACCACTGGCATTCCTTATGACATGATTTTGTTTTTCCATTGGTCTTTGACATAGGTGGAGAAAAAGTTTATTGAGTGGCTGCACTATAAGGGACTGTCATTTGTGAAGCTTGCTTGCTATCTGATACAAGTTATTTTACCCATCATAGCAACAAATCTGCTTCCCATTTCTTCTTTTGAATTAGCACTGAAGATATGGAACCCATGTCTTCTGTGTATCTTTTCTAGTGCAGTGAAGTTTTAATGATGGATGGCTAACTTAAATATACCCCGCTTACTAGGTTTGCATCCATCAAAAGGAAGTCATACTTTTTTTTGCTTATTAAACATACTATGTAAAGTCCAATTAGAAGTAAAATATGCCTTGATGTACAGAGCCTCTTATGTCTTCATGAAAAGTTGATTTCATGGATGTTCAACATGTTTTAAAGCCTTGATAGCTTATATTGTGTTGTACTTTTATGTTTTCAGATTATTTCTGGACAGGCATTTCTCTTTCCTTCTTGAGTCTGACAGCAACAGACTGCCATGGTTTTTTATCTAATGCTTTGGTTTATCTTTTTTTTTTTTTGTCTTTTTGAGACAGGGTCTCGCTGTGCAGTTCAGGCTGGTCTTGAGCTCACTTTGTAGCCCAGGCTGGCCTCGAACTTGCAGTGATCCTCCTGCCTCAGCCTTCAGAGTGCTGGGATTACAAGCATGCGCCACCACGCCCAGCCTTGATTTATCATTGCCACTTCTACAAATTCAGGAAAGTTGTCATTGATGCTTTTCTTGTCTCATACAATTAAAGAAGTACTGGTTTGATTTCTTTCCTCAACCGAAATGCTACTGGATTACCATGGTCATAATTTCCATCATCCATCACTGTCCTCAGGTTATCTGGTTGAACAAGGTTTGTGGCAGATGCTGTTAAATGGACCCTTTCTGAAAATCAGAATGTCTGCTCACCTCAGTAATGTGTCTTGTAACTCCCAGCAGCTTACATCTTAAATGCAGTTGGTTTTACATATATGTATTTTAATAGTAGAAGTTCTAGTTCTATTTCTATCTTTCCTAAAATTTTTCTTTGTTAGAGATAACCATGCCTTTACCTTCTTAGAAGTACTGTTTAAGTGCACAGGCGGGAAAACAGTAAGAAAAGTTCCGGAGAATAAATTCCTAATACAGATTTGTGCAGTAGGTCAGGTGGCTTATGTACTTTTGAATGACTTGTAGTTCCCATTTTGGAAATATCCTTTCATGGAAACATTTCGGATGTGTTCCTTGCAATGCACACATATATTATTTGTGATGTAACGTTGTTTTGGATCTTTCTTTAAAAAATAAGATGAAGTAATACTGCTTTGAGGAGATGACTGGATAGATAGGACAGATAGAGTGGGTATAGTGTTCTGTGTATCTCATATGGTGTTTGTGTTACAATGAGAGTATTGGGCCAGTCAAGCTTAGAGGATAAAATGTCTAAAACAATGCTGCATCAGAAGCATAATGCAAGCCATAAATGTATGCCACAAAATGAAATTTTAGATTTTCTAGGAGACACATTTCAAAAATTGGAGTTAATTTTAATGCATAATATGTTCAGAGTATCATCTCAACCTATGATCAATATGATAATTACTAATGAGAATTTTTTTGTAGTATGTCTTTAAAAAAATCGGTGTATATTTTACACGTT
Source organism: Chinchilla lanigera (assembly GCF_000276665.1). Classification (NCBI taxonomy): domain Eukaryota; kingdom Metazoa; phylum Chordata; class Mammalia; order Rodentia; family Chinchillidae; genus Chinchilla; species Chinchilla lanigera. The sequence goes on from NW_004955440.1 coordinate 13,876,999, forward strand.
AGGCACATTTCAATGTAATTAGCCACACTTCTGAGACTTAGTAACCATGTTTGGCTAATGGCCTCTGTATTGGATAGCTGAAGTCTACAGCAAGTGGAAAAATTGTGATGATGTCAGAAGATTGGTGAAGATAATAGAGGAAGCAAATACAAATCTCTAAAATAGACTTGTGAGTTCCATATGAAATGGTATGTAGGTAGACAGTCAGCAACTGATGTGAAACAGCAGATGATGCAAAATTAACGCAGTTGAAATGGCTGGGAAACAGCACGTGATGGTGGAAGTTAAGAGCACAGGTAATTCAGCAGTTGTCACGAAAACAGGAAATGGCAGAGCCTGACAATTGCCAGTATTGCATAAGAAGACCAAATTAATTGATTATCATTTTAAGAAAAACATCTTTCCTAACCAAGGGCTTTTTAGGCCAGATTATGTCATTACATACTTTGTAAGAGAGAGGTAGTTATTCATAATGACACCCAAGAGAAACCATTGAGATGAGCAGATAAAATTGATTGCCGAGGCATAATGCAGTAGCAAGGAGGTGGGAGGATGCTGTATGCGAATGTAGTAGAGAGAAAGAGCTTGAGGTAAATGATTGATTTTTATGAAGCAAAAACTGGACAAAGTTCTTGGTGACTTCAGAGCAAATGGAAGATGGAGAATACTGTATCAAAATTTATTGCTTAAGGCATTGAATAAGAGGGCGTAGTGGTAGGTTATGGTATATAATTATAGGTGAGAGCTCAGCTCTTTAGTTCTGGCCCAAACACTTAACTTTGTATTGCTTGGCAAGTTGCCAGGCTTCAGTTTCTTTATCCATGAAATGGGCAGAAGTAATACCTGCTTCATAGAATTGTGTGGACAAATTGAGATGGTAAGTGTAGTGGTCTTGACTAGTGTGACACAGTTTCTGTTATCCTCGTTAGTTCAGGAAATCCAGTGGGGAAAAGGTTATCATGTTTTGAGTATCATGTTTTCTTGGAGTACATGTTCACATCGCATCATCTAAATTGCTGTGACCCTTTAAAGCAATTTTCAGATAGTAGTTGATGAAAATTTCTTTGCATGTAATTCGTGTTAGGTGAAGGAAAACTTCCTAGATCGCATTTTGTGACTGGTGAAATTGATAACAGAAGTCTGTAGTATCCTAATCACTGTGTCTCCCTGGGACTCAGTTGGGCTTGTTTTCCAAACTAGTTTGAAGATTTCCTAACATTAAGCTTACTTTGGGAAAAATTCAGATTCTTAGGCGCCAACTTAGTCCTACTGAATTGCTCTCATGTAGGGCCAAAGAACTTTTATTTTGCTTTCAGTTGTAGCTGTTATACTGGAATAGGTTACTCTAAGGTCACGTTTGGTGCAGGTATGAATCTACTTCTATAAAAAGTATGAAAGAGTAGGAATTGGGTAGGATAATGACATCTGTTACTGTTTATCCTTTAGGATTGTTGTAAAGATCAAGTAAGATACTTTGAAGATTATAAAAATAGGAGTAAGTGAAAAGAAGTTTTACAGTCCTATAGATTGTAGTATAGAAGTGGCAGTGACTCTTAATCTGTAAAGGTTTGAAAATATTTTTTTAAAAATTTGCATCTGTCTTAAACATTAACAGACTTTTTCCCCCTTGTCATTATTCCCTACATGATCTAGCATAACAACTGTTTTCATAGCATTTGCATTTTGCTAGGTATGATAAGTAGTCTAAAGATAGTTTGAAGTGCACAGGATGATGTATCTTGGTTATATACAAACACTGCATTATTTTATTTAAGGGGCTGTAGCGTCTGTAGATATTGGCATCTTCACTGGGGTCCTGGAAGTGATCCCCTAGGGATATGGACTGTATGTAATTTGAAGGAATATCTGTTCTGATTTTTAAATTTAAAGACTTAGTATATCAGTATTAAAACAATTTTCTTTTCACAAACTCTGTGACTCTTATTTAAAGTAGTTTGTCCTGTTCAAGGGTTATGTATAATCTACCTTTAATAAATTTTTTCTATCAATAAACCCCTTTTTGCCCTTAACAAATAAAAGCAATCCAGAACAGAAAGCCACTCCACCATAAGTATACAGTTCTTTCTTTTTTGTGTGTCTTTTTTTGAGACAGGGTCTCGCTATGCAGTTCAGGCTGGCCTTGAGCTCACTTTGTAGCCCAGACTGGCGTCAACCTCACAATGATCCTTCTGCCTCAGCCTCCCAAGTGCTGGGATTGCAGGCCTGCACCACCACGCCTGGCAGAATTCTTTCTTTCTTTTTTTTTTTTTTCAGTGAGATAGCAGAATTTTAATATTGGCTAATGAAACTAAATTTTTTTTTTTAATTTCAAAGAGAATAAAAATTTAAAAAAAATTAAAAACAACACAGAATTTTAAAACAAGATGATAGGAAATCAACAATGGTTGTTGTGTTGCATATTGTTATCTTCAAAGTAGTTGTTCTTTCTAAGGATAAAGTATCTCCCATTTTGTCTGTTCCCAGAAAGGGCATTTTGTTACTGAGCATCTGCTTTGTATTAGTTACAGTGTTTCATGCTTTAAAAATTCTTATTTAATTCCTACACATGAATTTATAGAATCTTTTCTGTATCTCTTGGTATGAAAACAAGCAAGCTGGGCGTGGTGGCACACACCTGTAATCCCAGTAACTTTTGGGAGGCTGAGGAAGAACGATCGGGAGGTCAGGGCCAGCCTGGACAATAGAGAGTCCCTGGCTCAAAAACAAAACAAAAAAGGAGCTTTTTAAAAATGCAGAGTTCCCAGCGAACAGCACCTCTTTAGAGAATTTGATTTAGTGGTCAGGGATGGTTCCAGAAATGAGCATTTTGGTGATTTTGATGGAGGTTGTGCGGAGCCCTCAGTTTGAATACCATCGCTCTGTATTTCTTAGTGCCTTTAGAGATACAGATTATAGGTACTGGCTATAAGAAGTAAACTCGTAGTCTAAGATGAACACTTGAGTGTTGGACAGAACTGCATGTGAGTTTGTGTGTGTTTTCCATGGGAACGCAAGATGGTACTAACACACGTCAAATGAAGGAACAGACCCACCACCTGCAGGTCACAGCTGACAGAAAACACTTTTATAAAAAGCGAAGTCATAGGACAGGACTGACTCTCAAGGGAGTCTACTCTTCTCAGCCTCCTCTTTTAAAGCCTTTAAAAAGCCTCCTCTTTTTCGGTGATCTGGATGTGCTCTGCCCCTTAAACCGACGCTGTGATGTGAAGAGTCTGTGGCAAAATAAATAGGGAAGTAGCAGTAGAATAGATAGGCAGCATCCGGTACTTCTGGCCTCGTCGTGCACATCTCTTACAAAGATGAAGTTAGTTTGGCCTTGCCCGCGTTCCCTGGCCAGTCTTCAGAGTGGGTCGTTCTTCCTGTCTCTCATTTAAATACCCCGTCAGAGTTGCTTCTGTTCCTTTAAATTGATCCCATTGTTTCTCTCTTTTTTAGTATATAATACAAAAGTAAATGAAATACCTTATAAAGGAAAATTAAAATACCTAGAGCAAAAAGAATTTTTTTTTGGTTTGCCAATCCAATTTCATTTATACCGGTATTCTTGCCTTTCCTTTTCAGAACTTACCCTGAACCTCTCCTCAGGTGATAGGTACCATATAGCGTGCTTATTTCCATTTAAAAACTTGCTAGTATTAAGGGCTGAAGCCTTAGACGTGGGATGCCTTGGGATGTAATTCTCATCAGCTCTAGCTTGCCCCTCTCTTCTTCAGACTTTTAGGGCTTTTACTACGTGTAGATACTTAAGTTCACACTGGGCTCAAACTTTCGTTGCAGTTGTTCTCCCCTCTTCATTTGTCTCTGAAAAGCAAGACTGTTCTTGAGGAGAAATTGGAGCAGGTGGGTGTGTAAGTGATAAATGGGGAGAGGGTGTGCGGATTCCCCCAGGAACTGGTTTTCAGATTTGGTGAAGGCCAGGGATTAGAATTATTGACCCCTGAGTCACCCCCGAGCCAGCTGCCTAACAGCAGCTCTGATGGATGCAGTTGTTCCGCTGCCCTTTCAGCCTCACCTTGTCTCCGCCCTTGTCTTCTTCTTTCTTCTGTCCTGTCCTTATCTCCGCAGTGCACAGATAGACTGAGTCTGAAAAGGGGGTATTATTACTGCGATTGAAGATGATATCTATGTCTGAGTTCTGTTATTTTGACCTACACACATTTTGGTCTCAGGCTTCCATGCTGGGAGTAGGGCAGACTCAAAAAAATTGGCCAGCTGGGCCTCACTTAGTTTTTGATATTCCAAAACTAGTTTTGACTCGAAAGAAAGTGCCTTAGCATTTGCACTTCTTTCACGCTTATTTTAGTATTTTCAGTGGGCCCCTAATAAGAATTTTTGCCTTATGAACAGCCCCAATTACCATACAAATAATTCCATGACTGTTTTTTTTTAAAGCATGATGGATATAAACATTTCTGTGTAGTAGACTGTAAAAGAAATAGTGGAATGCCATTCAGGGTAAGCTAAAGAGAAGTCACAAATTTCTTCTCAAACATTAATTTTATTTACAGTATAAACTAGGTGTTTGGTTAGGCTGCGTATGTGCTAAAATTGGAATAATACAGAAAAGATTAGCATGGCTCTTGGGTGAGGAGGATGGTAGGAATGTCCACTATTGGATTTAAAACTCATTAGTTTAACTTTATTAACTGTTCTTCAGTTCTGTTCCTCTGCCCCTTTTTGTCATACACCTGAACAAAAAATATTCCTGGTTTTCTTAGTAAACAGTTTTTCTGACATCATTGGTTTAAGGCAGTGGGTGGCATGTTAGGATTTAGTTTATTGTTTACCCAGAAAATAAAACTTACTGATTATTGTTCAAGTAATATGACATGTTAAGTGAAAGTTATATTAATGAAGTTGATAAAAGTTATAGACAAAATTTTTAAAAAATTTTTTATTTTAAAGAGAATTAAAAAAAAACAATAGAAAAATGCCAACAATATAGACAAAAACAAAATAAAGCAAAAATAATGAGAATGAAAAAAACCAAAAATGATACAGGGTTTCAGAACAAAATGATAGGAGATTCACAGTGGGTGTTATATTACATATTTTTATCTTCACTGAAGTTGGTCAGATTACCAGATGTAAGGATTCAAGATTAATCAAACTGTTAAAGAGAATGAAAAATAAAAACAAAAAATTATAAGCCATACAGAGTTTCACTAAACAAGATGTTAGGAATTCAGCAGTGGTTGCTGTGTTGCATATTGTTGTCTTCAAATTATTTGTTGAGAGACAGAATGTTAATACTATGTTTAAACTTTTGGTAGGATGTTAGCTTAGATTATGTTCTGCTATTACTTTGATTTTTGATTATATTTATTTATCATGCTGCATTTTTTATTTGAAAACTATATTCTTTACAGATTATGCAGAAAAATATGAATAATCTACTACAGGCTACTATCTACAGTGTGTATGCTTTGTTACATTAAGGTGTGGGAAGAATCTCTGGGATGCTTTAAAATATGTTTCTGGTAATTAACAGAATAAAATTGTCCTTCAGTTAAATTTTGAATAGTATTAATATAGCAGGACTATTAAAGTGTTGGAGAAAAAATTTTTTCTTTCATTTCACAAGGCAAAGAAGAAAGATAGGTTTGAAGGAAATGTTTTGAAAGTGTAAACATGAAAGGTTTAGATTAAATATTTTGCTTGATAATATAATAAAAAGTATATGTTAGTGTGATTTTATTATTGCTGCTTGTCCATGGTATCTGGACAGGGCTATATCTAAAACACTGCTGATAATTATTAAGAGGTGTTGGGTGGACAGGAGGAAACAGAGGAGGGCCTTTTGCAGATGGGGAGGGGACCTAGAGATGAAGGGAAAAGGAAAGGAGGAGAGGGGGCGGGAGATAAAGAGGAGGATGGGAAACTGTGTTCCTCCTGATGAATATATTCATTATGTATTGCAGATATGTACTAATGAAGAAATTTTAAAATGGACAACTGTGACTTTCGCAGATACAATTTTTACTTTTTAAGAAAGAGACCAGGAGCTGTGAACTAGATTCAGATATTTGATTTAGAATGTTTTTCTGAAGTTTTTAGTTGGCATGCTTTGGGTTTGGCAGAAAAGGTGCATGTTTATGTTACTGTGACTTAAAAGTTTTTGAGGAAGATTATTAGGTTGTTCCTGATGAATTAGCAAATTAGCTAACTTTTTCTTTATTAGAAAGAAAGGTAAATAAATATACTGTAGAAACTTGATTTTTCAAATTTGTACTAGTCCATGTTAGCAGTGAATAGTGATTTTCATCTGGGGGAGTTGGTACATGCACATAACACATCTTAATTCTTTTTGAACCCCCTCACCCCATTTTTTAGGATTTAGAAATCAGTAGTTTTCTGACAGTGGAGACAGTAGTAAATACATATATTTTATAAGATTACTAATGCAGTCAAATTACGTTCTGAATGTTTAAGAACTATTTGTAAATTAGAGATGATTATTTTGGATCTTTTTTTATTTTGTGAACTGATTCCACTTTGTCTAGATTAATTTTGTGTAACTATAACAGAATACCCGAGGCTGGATAATTTATAAAGCACAGAAATGTATTCTTTCATAATTCTGGAGGATGAGAATCCATTATCAAAGTGCCAGCATCTGCATGGGCCTCCTTACTGTGTCCTCACGGGACACAGGGTGAGAGGACGAGCCCACTCCAGAGAGCCCTTCTCAGGACAGTATTACCTCACGGCCCGTCAGCCACACTTCCCCCGGTGCCTCACACTGGCAGTTAAACTCCGACAGAAGCTGTGGAGATGCCAGACTTTCAAACCACAGCCAGGTTTTTCAGGTATCTTTTCAGTGCTTACTCCTGTTCATTATCTCACCCATTAAAAGGAGGTTGAGCGTGGAGTAGTGAAATGTGTCATGGCCTGAGAGAGTTCTGTATTTCAAGAAAGAAGTTCTCTTGTGTGAATTGAGGCTGCAGAAGGGCCAGATTGTGAGAGGTCTTCTGAGGTTTGGGAAGGGCTTTGCTTTTAGAGTGCAGGGCAGTGGGAAGCCCTTGTGGCCGGCCCAGAGCTAGAAGAGACTTCTTTTTGTTTACCTTCGTAAAGGGTTTGCCTGAGTTCTGGATGAAACGATTGGATTGGGATAAAATGGAAGCTGGAAATCGTTTAAGGACGGTGTTGCTTTTTCAAGTTTCAATTGCTTGTGGCTTAAATTCTGATCCGATTTTGTTCTTTTTTGGAAGCGGGGGGTGAGGGGGGTTGATTATAAATTGTTACTTGACAGGCTAGGTAACATTGTTTTTATTGTTTTATTGACTACAAGTACTGAACATGAATGAGTGGTTTCTTTATTGCTAGCATGAGTGCCTTTACAGAGGTGTTGTTATTACCCACCAACAAAGAGTTCTTGTGGCTCTGGGCCTGTATTATTAAGCAGGGATGACTAGTCAGCATTCTTTATATGTAAATTTAGGCTATGTCCCTCGATATTTATATTTCTTCTCCTCTCTTGCTTTTCTAAGTAGTTTTCCAAATGTCTACTTCTTCCAGAGGCATTACTATGTGTTTTTCCTTTAAATAAAATATGTACATAAGGAAGCCTACATGAAATTCCCATATCTTTTTTATTTTCTGGTTATTTACTATACTTGCTTTCTTACTTTACAGGAGAAGTTAAAGTAGGCTTAAGTGGAGCTTTACAAATTTGTCAATTTCTCTATTATTTTTTGCCTTTCCTGTTTTGTTTTGAAGATTAAATTTCTTTTCTTCCCCTGCCTGCTTTTGTTATTGTCAGGAATTAACATTAGTAATCTTTAAATAAGTAGTGGTTGAATGTTCACTTCCAAGTACTTTTACTACATTTTACACTTTCACATATTTTGTCTAGTGCAACATACAGTGTTTATATTTTTAGTTCATTCTGTATTTTTTGTATTTTTAATTTAGCAATATAAGTATCCTACTTGAGCTAGGAATGGATAGAATCTTGTAATATTTTGTCAGACTAATAGTAAGTGGTAATTATGGGGTGTAATAGGTAAAGGGAAAAAAAAGTTGTGGTAAGAGTTCCAGAAAACATTTCTGTTTTACTTCAGAAGTGATTGTTTCATTGTAGGAAGGTGCTTAGTTTTTAAAAAAGTCTTAAAATTTTACATTTCTTTACAGAAATTTTATTCGGAAGTTTATTCTCTTTCATCCTACAGTATTTCTCATGTCTCTCAGAAGTCTTTGGGGACATTTTGGACTTTAGGGCAAATGTTGGATAGTATTGCGTTTTGTAGTACTTAAAAACAGCACAGAGTAGCCCAATAGGAGGACTAGTAGGGCCTTCAGGATATGTATTTATATATAAAAGAAAGGGTTACCAGAGTCCTATTGTATATTTATAACTGTTTACAAATTACTAAAATGAGTTTTCAAGTGGGAAAAAAATGAGATAATAAACACAATTTTTAGATTTTTATTTTTTAATGCTAGATTTACCCCTTGTAAGTTGAAGCATGATTATATATTTGAAAAAAGCTGTTGATGATTTGAAAAAAGTTGTGATTCTATATCCATTGTGATTTAATGTCATAGTGAGTTATGAGCTTGCGTTTTTACTTTACTAGAGTTGTATTGCTATTTAAAGCTACTTTAGTAAATACTTTTACTTTTTTCAATTGCTGTTTTAAACTGCTAGATATTGTTTTGATGAAAACATTTATGGTGAATTTTTTTTTATCTTGGTGATTCTTGACACTGCTGATTCCTCAAGGTAGGATTTCACACAGTTTTCATAACAAGTGTTGAGTGAACAGTTTTTACTTTTATTTACAGCAGAGTTTGATCATTTACCAAAAAGAGGGCCTTCGTCTTCCTAAGGTCGTGTAATACTGCAAACGCTAATGTAGGTAGCATCTTGTCAGTGTGCGACTTCTAGGTGGCTTTAGGAGGGACTGCTATGTGTGTGTCCCTCACCTGTCCTGTAGAGCTCTCTTCTGGTCTTGAGAATTTATCCTTCATCGCTCACTTGTGTGGGTTCTGAGGGGAAGTGGCCTGTGCAGCCTCCGTGACTCCTTCCCCCACAGAGCTGAACGTCTGAGGCAGAACTCGCTTTTGTAACATCTTGGTGGAACTTGTTATCTGCTTGGACCTATTTTGATGTAAATCATTTGAATGAGTGTCAGAGAACCACACACAGCTTTTTAAAAGGAATTTACCAGGGTTTGTGTGTATATGTAATTATGTATTTATTTATTTTGGCATTGGGGACTCAACCCTAGGTCTTCACACTGAGGTACAATCCCCAGCCATTTTATTTTGTTGTATTTTGTTTTGCTCTGTTTTGTTCTGCTCTATTTTACTGTGCTTTGTTTTGTTCTGTTCTGTTATGTAATGTTATGACCTGAGCATTTATAGGTACACCACATGTTTTGTGGCTATGGGCAAAACAGTTTTCTGTTGTGCTTTTATCTTTGAAGATATCTAACTTATCCTGGGCAATGTGTATCCTTCATGACAGACTAAATACCAGGAAAGGGTTAGCAGCAGAGAAACAGATGTATAGAAGCTAGGTTCATAGGATCAGAAATTGTAATTTAAACATTTAGAAACAGCCAGGCACGCAACCCAGTAAGCCAGAGCATTTTTATCTCTTTCTTATACTCTGTTTTTTGTCATTTACTGTAATTGCTTCTATTCAGCAAACCAAATGAGGGAGCGCAGAAAGCAACACCTTGATCTCCGGGCTGTAACTTGTCAGTGCTTTTGGTGCCCGTGGCCGTTTGACCAGCACAGATGTTGCTGGGTTTCATGGGCCTCGTGGCCCCTCTCCCACACTTGTGCTTGGGGTTGAACCCATGGCCTTTGCGCTGAGCTGTGTTCTAGCCCTTTTTTATTTTCATTGTTTTGACTTTCGAAACAAGGTCTTGCTGAGTTGCCCAGGGTGGGCGCAAACTTGTGGTCCTTTTTCCTCAGCCTCACAGGGTGAGCATTGGTTCTTACTTTTTAGTTAGTGTGGCTTCATGAGTTTCTTTCCCCTCCAGCTCAGTTACTTACTGTTTTCTTTTGATTAACTTCAGTATACTACTTGTATGCTTCTGATGTCTTGCAAATCTGTCTTGTGTTGTAGGATATCCAGTCTGAAAGAGTGTGGAATGCTCCAGTGTAGTGAGGGCCATCTTGTCAAGCACTCTGCTTATTGAAAACCCTGTTTACCTGGTCTTCATCTTTCCTGCCTGTGCTTATCTTTGTTCCAGCTCGAGTCCCGTTTTAGTTCCATTTTCTCTGGAAAGCCTTCTTTTCCTAACTTGTCTAGGTTTTTATAAATTTCCTTGTACCACAGTATTCGGTGCCTGTACTCTGCCAGGTGGTAAGGGTGCAGACAGGATGGCTGGGATGGTTTTCCAGCTCATAATCTAATAGAAGTCTGAGGTTATCTCCTCTACCTTCCTACTGCCTTCATCTTACCTTTGTGTTTTAACTTACAGTAACGCAGGTGAAATCAGTATTTCTCTAAAACTTATTCCTTACAAAAGTCATTTTAATTGTTTCAAAGATTTTCATATTTTGCATCTCTCAATTATTTTATTTAGAGCTTGTTTGCTGTGCAACTTATATACATAGGCTGAAGATAATTTTATATAATATTTTTAGTGCACCTGCATTTCCACTGAGTGTCACATGAGTTGTCAGGTGAGGAATTTTCTACTTGTGGCATCATATGTTGGTGCTGAAATAGTTTTGGAGTTTGGAGCATCTCAGGTTTTAGACTTTTGGATTAAGGATGCTCAATCTGTAGTTACTTTATGAAGATCTCGGTGTACATTTATAGAACAGTTAAACCAATTGTCCAGCCAGGTGGAATAGCACATACCTAGAATCCCAGTACTTGGGAGGTAGAGGAAGGAGGTTCACAAATTCAAGGCCAGCCGGGCAGCTTTGTGAGATCCAGTCTCAAAAATAAAATAAAGTGGGTTGGGGATGTAGCTCAGTGGTAGAGCATTTGCACAAGGCCCTCGGAGTTAATCCTCAGAACTACAAAACAAAAACAAAAATCCACCCAAAGCAAACCCAGACCCCAAACACAAAACAACCCAACAGTCATAGCATTATGTAAATGAATCTTTTCATTTGGAAAAAAACATTTTCAATTATATTACTGTATATGAATTTTAAAATGTAGCCAGGAGTGTTACACATGTAATACCAGTACTCTGGGAGTCCAAAGCAGGCAGATTGAAAACTCAAGCCCAGCCTGGGTAATTTAGTGATTTAGCAAAGAACCTGTCTTAGAATGAAAAACAAAAAAAGGGTTGGGGATGTACCTGCATATAAAGGTGAAGGGGCCTGTGCTGAATTCCCCGCTACCCCCCATATTGCTTGTCAGAACAGCTGAAATGGAAGTAAAGATTATTCTCTGACAGGACCTTTTCTTGTGAGACAGTACTTGTTGAAGGTATATGTCAAGTTGGTCAGAATTCTTTACATCTTCTCTTTGAGGAAAAAAAGGATTCTTTTTACACTGGAGGAAAGCCTATTCATTTGTGGCAGTTTGAAAGTTTCTGGGTAATTGGATGACTACATAACATCGTGAAGGGCTGTTGAATAATACAGCTTGAGGTAATTAAAAAAATCTGTATATATTTACTAATTGTAGGATTTCCTTATAAAAGATGGTGCGAACCCCAGCATTTTCCAGTGACTTACCTAAAATCTTTCATTTGTGTAATACTTTTGATAACTTTTTTTTTTTTTAATTTGTACTGCAAGATGTTTTGGATTAAAGCCATCATTCACTTTGATCTGTCTTTCCTTGCTGATTCTCTGGACTTGTGGTCTGCCTGGATAGTGGCACGTGAAAGGGAAGGAATTGTTTTTCAAGTTGGCTTTGAAATATTGGCAACTTGGCTAAGCTGTCCTGGAGGACTCCGGTGGGCTGCTGGAAGCACAGATGGAGGGCAGGCCTTCAGCTGCACGCCTGCTGGCCCTGTGTTCTAGTGACTGGGTGACAGAGAGCAGTGTGCTGTTCCTCCAGAAGAGAGTCTCAGGTTTATAAGTTGCCAACAGTTTTTTTATTTTTGTCATTTAATGTTACTTGTATATGTAGGAACATTGTGATAGGATGACAGTGGTCACGGCTGTGGAAGACATTATTTTCTTTTCAAAAATTTATTTATTTTCATTTTATTCTATTTTTATTATGTTATTGTTTATAGTACATAATGATCACATTCATCATGGGGTGTTTGCACATATCCATAACACATTTTATTCTTTTTTTTTTAAATTCCTGTCTCCCTCCATCTCTTGGTCCCCTTCCCCTCCTACGATCTGTCTTTTATTTTGCTCTTTATTTTTTGGGTTTCTCATATAAGAAAAACCATGTAATATTTAAGCTTGTGCCTCAGATTTATTCACTTAACGTTTTTATCTCTAGATGCATCCATTTTTTCTATAAATGACTGGTGTAACCTTGTTTATGGCAGAGTAGTACTCCATTGTGTATAGATACTGCATTTTTAAAGTCCGTTTATCTATCGATGGACATAGAGACTGTATCCAGGTTTTAGGTATTGTGAATTGTGCTGCTGTAAACATGGGTATGCCTATATCACTGTAATATGATGTCTTTAACTCTTTTAGATAGATACTGTGTTGGTACTTTTCTCTTGTTGCTAGGACAAAATACCTGATGCCCACTATTAAGGAAGGAAAGGTTTATTTAGCTCACAGTTTGTGGAGGTTTCAGTCCATACTCGGCTGGCTCCAAGGCAGAGTGGCACATGGCACAGAGCAACAGTTTATGGCAGCAGAAAACAGCAAAAGCAATAAGATCAAAAGGGGGAGGAGCAACAGGGAGCAAGCCTCTTTTCCTCCCTTACATTGTATGCAAGCTGCCCGCCCTGGGTGTAGCACTCACACCGATAATCCCAGCATTGGACCATGAATCAGTCATAAACTGTAGAATCCCGCTCCATGACTGCATGAGGCTTTCTGGGGACAAATCATGACAGATACCTAGAAGGGGAATAGCTGGGTTGAATGGCATTTCTAGTTACAGTTTCTTGGTTTTTTTCTTTTCTTTTTTTTTTTTTGCCTATTGGGAATCAAACTCGGGACCTTGTGCTTGCCAGGCAGGTGCGATTCTGCTGAGCTGCATCCCTAGCCCTAGTTTTAGTTTTTTGAGGAATCTCCGTATTGGTTTCCATTGTGGTTGTACTGGTTTACAATCCCACCAGGAGTGGGTAAGGACTCCCTTTTCCATGCAGCCTCACCAGCATTTGTTACTATTTGGTCCTTGGTTCTTGATGATGGCCGTTCTTTGTGGAGTAAGGTGGAATCTGTGTTAATTTATATTTATCTAATGGCCAGGGATGTTGAACATGTTTTCATGTATTTATTTATTGGTCATTGGTACGTCTTCTGGGAAGTGTCTATTCATTTCAGTTGCCTATCTTTTAAAACTGAATCTTTAATTTGGAGGTCCTGATTCTTTTGAGATTTTTATGTATTCTAGATATAAGATCTATCTGAGGAATAGCTGGCAAATTTTTTTACAATTTTGTAAATTGTCTCTAAATTGTGTAGTTTTCTTTGCTGTGCAGAAGTGTTTTAATACCCCATTTGTTGATTCTTGGTATTATTTCTTGTGCAGTTTGAGTTGTGTTCAGAAAGTCCATACCTGTGCCTATCTTCAAGAGTTTTACCTTTCCGTGGATTATTTTTTTTAAGAGGTCTACTTTAATTTTAGTTTAGTGCTTGATGAGAGACACAGGTTTAGGTTCAGTCTGGGTTCTTCCAGAACCATTTGTTAAAGAGGGTATCTTTCCTCCAGGATAAGTTTTTGGCCCCTTTGTCAAAGATTAGGTAGCTGAATTTGCTTGGACTTGTTCCTGCATCCTCTGTTCTGTTGGGTTGATCCATGAATTTCTTTCTTTTTTTTTTTTTTTTGTTCAGTACCTTGCTGTTTTTATGACTGTAGCTTTGTAGTATAATTTGAAGTTTGGAATATTTATCCCTTCTGCCGTGGTCTGTCTTGGCCAGCATTGCTTTTGTCCTTCTGGGTTTCTTCTGTTTCCATATGAATTGTAAGGTTGCTGTCCCTAGTCTGTGAGGAATTCTGTGCATATTTTGATTGGGATTGCATTAAATATTTGTATCAGTTTTGGATATGTGGCTATTTTGATTATATTGGATCTGCCTATCTAGGGACAGGGGACATCTTTCCATTGTCTGCTGTCCTCTTCAGTCTCCTTCAGAGTTCTGTAGTTTTACTTGTAGAGAGGGTCTTTCACACCCTTGATTAGGTTACAATTTTCTAATGACATTTTCTTCTGAATGGTATTGTTTCCCTAATTTCTTTCTCAGGGAGTTTATTATTGGGTACAGGAATGTTGTTGATTCTTTGTGTGTTGACTTTGTGTCCTGCTACACTATTGAATTTGTAATTCTAGTAGTCTTTCAGTGGGATTTTATAGGTCTACTATGTAGAGGGTCATATGAAAATAATGATAATTTGACTTCTTCCTTTCCTGCATGCATCACTTTTATTTGGTTCTCTTTCCTGACTGCTCTAATGTTTTGAGAACTGTGTTGAACAAGAGTAGTGATAGAGGACATCCTTGTCTCGTTCCTGAGTTTAGAGGGGAAGCTTTCCACTTTTACCCATTTCATGTGATGTTGGCCATTAGTTTGTCATAAATGGCTTTTACCAGATTGAGGTAAGGTCCTTCTACACTTACTTTCTTCAGGACTTATATCATGAATGGATACAGGGTTTTGTCAAAGGGTTTTTCTGTGTGCTTTGGAGATGATCATACTATTTTTGTTATATGATACCTGGGAAGAATCTTCCTTACATACCTGGGAGGAATCTTGCTTGGTCTTGATATATGAGCTTTTTGATAATTTTTTGCATTGTTTGCAAACGTCTTGTTGAAGATATTTGCACCTGTGTTCATTAAAGAGATGGGCCTATAGTTCCCTTTCTTAGATTGGGCCCTTTGCTAGTTTTGCTAATTTTCAGGAATGACTTTGGAAGTACTTCAGTCCTTTCAATTTTGTTAAAGAGTTTGAGGAGTATTTATGTTAGATCTTTCCTAAAGTTCTTGTGTAATTTGTTAGTAAAACAATCAGAAGCTGGACTTTCCTTAATAGGTAGTTTTCTTAAAAAAATTATTTCAGTTTCATTGCCTTTTAGTGGATTGTTCAAGGTTTTTTTTATATCTTCTTCATTCAGTTTTGGTAGTCCATATATATTTAGGAATCCATCCATTTCTTCTGAATTCTCAAATTTATGTTCAGAGTGTGGACTCTCAAAGTAGTTCCTAATATAGTAAGTCCCCAGCTTACGTTCTGGGAGAACATTCCTAAGTCGGATTCCTTTTTAATTTTGACTCAGTAAGTCCTAGATATCTTTGACACAAGTATACAGTGTCGCTGCTTTGCGCTACCTCCCAGTCCCCTCCACATCACCACTGCTTTGCCTCTTGCTTCCAGACCTCCTGCGCCCTGGCTGAGCACTGTACTGCTGTACATGATCTCACAGTACCGCAAGCACATAGCAGCACAGCTGGGACAGTTTCTGGCAGACACGTGAGCTACTTTCACAATTTGTTTACATCTACGAGCATTCATAATGTGAGGTTCATTTGTATCAGTGAAAGTTCACAACTCGAATGTTCATGAATTGGGAACTTTCTGTAATCTGGATTTTGACAGTGTCAGTTGTGATCTCACCTTTTTGTTCTTGTTGCTTTTTAACACAGGGTCTTGCTATGCAGCTCAGCATGTAGTCCGGGTTAGCCTCAAACTCACAGCAATCTTCCTGTCTCAGCCTCCCACCTCAACTGCTTGAGTGACCCTTTTCATTTCTAATTGCATTGATTTGGGTCTTCTTTTCTTTCTTTTGATAAGATTAGCTAAGGGGTTGTCTATTTTGTTCTTCTTAAGTATCAGCTTTTTGCTTTTTTGACTCTTTGTATGTTTTTTAGTCTCAATTTCATTAATTTCTTCTCTGATCCTTATACTTTTCCTTCCTTGCTAGCTTTGGATCTGTGTTGATCTTGTTTTCCAGGGCTTTGAGTTGTGTCTTTCGGGTATTTCTTTGGGCTTGCCCCGTCTTCCTCATGTGGGCCTGCGCAACAGCAAACTCCCCTCTTAGAACTGCTTTCATGTCCGGTAGTTTCCGGTGTGATGTACTGGTGTGATCACCAGACTCTGGGAACTGCCTGACTTCTTCTTTGATTTCTTCTGTGACCCTGATTATCCAAGGTGCTATTATTTCATTCCGTGTGTTTGCATCATTTCTCTGGTTTCCTTTACCATTGATTTCCAGTTTCCTTGCACTGACAGTTACCAATCAGATAAAATTGTAGTGTAGCTCTTTAACACTTTACTTCTATCCACCTATTTAGTGCTTGGTGGATTTTTTATGCAGCTGTTGTACTGTGGTTTTGTATTTTATCATTGGCTTAGTGGTGTTTGTATTTGGAAGGTCAGATGGATAGTCTTAGACTTGAATGTCCCTACCCCTCCTTTTTACATTTGTATCTATTTGATTCACTGTAATGTCAGTGGGTAGGTATTTCATCTTACTGAGAATGACACATTGTAACCAACTGTAGCTATGCTCTGCACAAAGACAAAAGCTTAAAGAAGGGAAACTACTGATGATGTAATTAAAGAGTGTAACAGATGGAAGAGTTAAAAAAGAATTCCTTAATTACATGTTAAGCTACGTCCAAGATATTCTGTGATTACCTCATCAGATATTAAGTACCTTTTGAATTTCATGTACCACGCTAGACATGAGTGATTCAATCATGGGTGAAGCACGTGATTTGCTAGCAGAAGCCTGGCAGTCTGGTGGACATGCCAGTCTTTCATGACCTTTATCTTTCGAAATGAAAGGCATGTTAATTCAAGGCATTTTCACTTGTATAGCTTCCATAGTCCTTAAGCTGGTGATCTGTTACTTTAAATTTTTTTTTCAATTCACAAAAATTCTGTACTCTATTGTGTGCAATATGTTTGAAATATGTGTCCGGTGTGGCATGGCTAAATCACGTCAGTTTACCTATGCATGACCACGTACACTCTTTTTTGGTGGTGAGCACACTTCAGATCTAATCCTCAGTGACGTTCTGATGTAGAAGCGGGTGAGGAGCCCTCATTGAAAGGTTTTAGTATTGTGAGAAAACTTGAAAATCGTCGTATATGTGAGAGTTAGCCTGGGAGGCATTCCTGAAGAGCTGGGTTTCAGGAAACCTTAGTGTAGGGATAGGTAGTGAGGGGCGTTCGGGATGTACCAGCTTAAACCCGCTCCACTTGCTGCAGCACCATTTATCGAGAAGCCTGTCCTTCTTCCACTGACTTGCTTCGCTTAGTTGTCAGAAGTTGCTGCGGGTGTTTGTGTGGCTCTCGCCCCGTGCTGTCTGTCCCGCGGGTCCGAGTACGTGTGCCTTCTCCAGTCGCACACTGTCGGGATACACCGTAACTGTGCTCTCCACCACGTGCGGGAAAGTGAAGTGACTCCTCCCATGTTACTCTTCCAGAAAACGTAGACTAAGTTGGTTTATGTCTGCAAAGAATTTGCTGAGCTTTTGATACGAACTGCATTAAAACTGTACATCATTTATGAGAACTGCTCTTTTACGCTTAGTTTTCTGATACAGGAACATATAGTACTGTGACTCCATTTATTTCAGCAGCATTTTACAGGTTTTCTCATGGATCCCCTACGTGTTTGTTAGGTATATCTAAATTTGCGGTGTTTTTTTTTTTCTCGTAATTGTAACTTCAGTTACACTTTGCTCATTGTCAGTACTTAGAAATGCACTTGGTCTTTACCTGTTTTTGTGTCCTGTGACCTTACTGAACTCACTTGTTAGTTCTTTTGGTGTTTTTCTTTTATTTTTGAAAATTTGCTTGGGATTTTTTACATAGACAATAATGTTATCTACAAACAGAGACAGTTTTTTTTTTTTCTTTTGTAGCCAGTATTCCCTTAATTTTTTCTCCTTGTCTTTTTGTGGTGGCTACAATTTTCAGTATTGTGTAAAGTAAGAGTGATGAGAGTAGATATTATTACCTCGTTTCTAATCTTAAGGTGGAAACCTTCTTTCACTATTAAACATGTCATCAGGTTTTGACACATTCCCTTTATGAGGAAGCTCGCCTCTAGTCCTAGTATGCCGGAAATTTTTATCATAAATGGGTGCTAAGTGGGGATTAAATTTTGTGGGATGCTTTTTCAGCGTCAGTTGACAGGATGAGATGATTTTTCATTTTTAACCTGTTGATTTGGTGAGCTGCCTTCATTTATTTTTGTATGTTGACTCAGTCTTTCATCTGGAGTAAATCTGGTTGTGCTGTGGTAGTTTTCTTTTTCTAAAAAAATACTGTTAGATTATGTTTGCTAAAATTTTGTCAACTTTTATATTTACATTAAAAAGATACTGTTCCGTGTTTTTCTTCCTGTGCACTCTTTTTCGTGTCGAGGCACTACCGGCTCTGTAAGAGAGTTGAGAAGTGATCCCTTTGCTTCTGTTTCTAGAGGAGATGGTGTAAAACTGGTACCGGTCATTATTTTAGTAGTTCTTGCTTTTATGCTGCAAAGCACAGATTGCCTTCAGATGCACTTGTTTTAGGTGACATTTGGTTTTTTGTTTGATGGGGGGAAGTAGTTTAGACTTGAACTTGACTTTTGCAAGGTTATTTTATGGCCTGCTTATCCTACCCAGTTTCAGGTAGTGACAGTAGGACAGCTGAGGCAGTCATTAGTGCACAAGGAGTACTTTTAACCTACAAATAGTATCTAAATTAACTGATAATGGGCAGTGTGAATTATGGAGGAGAAAAGTTGGAAAATGAGTCAGTCTGCCTAATTTTGTAGATGTAGAAGCAAGGTAGTAACGAATTGTTGGCTTGTTCAAGATCAGTTTGTGAACTGGATTTTAGGTTCAGGTTCAGGTTCAGGCCATAGTCTGTTAGGACGGTGGTTCATACCTAGGGAGGAATATTAGATCACTGGTTGTCCCCACCCCCCTCGCTGAAGTACATATGTAGAGATACAGATACATGTGTGTGCGCATGCATGTGTGTGCATGTGTTTATATGCATAGTCCCCAAATGTGCTTTTCATGCACCCCTTCCCAGGACATAGGAAATCGTATTCAGGTGTATGTGTAAAACCGGGCAGTTCTGATGCACGTTATTGGCAAAGAACCAAAGTATAAGCCCTGCAGGCAAACCTTTTATGCCTTGTTTTTTTTTTTTTTGAAAATGGCAATTTATTAAGTATTTGGAGTTATTTTGATAGAATAGGCCTCTGGATAGAGATTTAAAGTCTTAGAAAGTTTGAAAGTGGGAAATACCGTTAAAAATTAATGCATATAAGCTTTTTGCTGTCTCTTTTTAGAACTGCACCTTTAAAGTCAGGATGTAAACTTGAGAATATAAAAACATTTAACTTGATTCACGTGTAGAAGTACCACGTCACTGAACTTAGAGACTGATCACAGAGTCAGCTTGAGGGGGATGGGGAAAGTACTAGAGTTTTCCCATGGGCAGTTTTCTCTCACCTGTGAAACTGCCAGTCAAGTGACAGTCTAGGTCTACAAACGTATCATAAAATTTATTCACCTTTAAAAATGAGTGGTACAGCTTTTTAAAAAATAAAATACCCATGAGCTTGCCGTTTCTCTAGACACCCGTGTTGTTTTCCCTCCCTTCTGTGCTGTAACTTCCTCTCACAGAAACCCTCACCCTCTCTTGCAGTGAGTACTCCAGGCAGCCGCTGCTCCTTGATGAGCTGGAGCCGGCACAGTAGGGCGTGCCGCTGCTGCTGCGGGCGGCAGGCGTGTTCCGCGCAGGTGCCCTTGAAGGGGTTTTCCGTTGCCTCAGTGGACTTTGTTTTTGGATATTGAAAGTAATTGTGGTTTTTAACATGAATTTAATGGATGCTAATTCACAGGACCCATTCTTAACAAAACAAACAAAAGGCAGCTAGCCATACTGCTGGAATTAGGACATTGTTTTAGACAGGGGATGACAGACCACACAACTTATGGGCCAAATGTGGCCTGTAGCTAGGAGTGGTTTTTACATTTTTAAATGATTGAAAAAATCTAAAAAAGAATAATATTTTGTGAGATGTGAAAATTGCATAAAATTTAGTTTTTAGTGTCCATAAATAAAGTTTTATTGGAACACAACCACGTTCATTCATTTACTGTCTATGGATGCTTTTGTGCTTCATGAGCAGAGTTGAGTAGTTGCGACAGACCATATGGCCTGCAAAGCCTAAAATACTTACTGTCTGGACCTCAGCAGAAAAAGTTTGCCATCCCTTTTTAAGATAACAGTGTGGGAGGTAAATGATTGCTTTTGGAGTTTTTGGTAAAGGAGGAAAGTTAGTTTGCTCTTATTTTGAACAAGTTTCTGAAAAGAAATGCTTAGAAATGGCTATTGTTTGTCTACAGATCAGTAGTAGTAGCAGCAGTCTTTCTTTCAGAGAATACAGCTGACATACTTACTAGCATAGGCTGCAGTGTGTTAGTCCGTGTCCTCTTTCCCTCCTTGGGGGAGGTCCCTGGCACCATCACTGCCCACGGATACCGGTGACTTAGCAGTTACATCTTGCTGACCGTACATGATAGAGTGGTTGTGTTCAAACTTTCTGGTCTCAGGACTTCCCTAGGCTCTTAAAAATTAATCCCCAAAGAGCTTTTTTCTCCTTTTTTAAAAAATGCAGACTATATATATGTTAATATTTTTCATATTAGAAATGAAGACAGGAAATTTAAAATGTTAATTTGTTTACAATAGCAATAATAAATCCATTCTAAGTTAACAAGAGATCTTTATGAAAAATATTTTCCAAATAAAAAAGAAATCAGTGAAATTTTTACAGATTTCTTTCATGGTTGTTTCATTAGAAAACAACTGAATTCTTCTGTTTCTCCATTCAGTTTGTTGTGATACATTATTTTGGTTGAAGTATATGAACTAAGTCTGGCCATGCATGGATATATACTGTAGTTAGAAGAAAGGTAATACTTTAGTATGTAGCTAATTTCAGTGTTTGTGGGTGTTTTTCTTTGATACCATAACAACTCAAAAGGTGGTAGCTTTTCTATTTCTAAAATCAGAATTATTAAAATATAATTTATATAGAAGAAAATATATCTTTAGCAGTACATAGAGTTTCAGTTAATATTTCTGACCTGTGTATAGCGGTTATATGACATCATCACCCATCATAATTAAGGTGTGGAACATTTTCGTCATCCCGTGTCCTCCTGGAGCCCCTTTGGTTTTTTTGAGACAGGTTCTCACTATATGGTTCAGGCCAGCCTTGAACTCATGGTGATCCTCCTGCCTCGGCCTCCTAAGTTCTGGGATTCCAGGCTTGCGCCGCTGTGCCCAGCCCCGTGTCCTTTTATCACCCTTCGCGCTGGCACTTCTGATCTGATCTCTGCCCCCATGTAATTTTGCCTTCTCCACAGTACTGTGTAAGTGGAGCCACATAGTAATAGCCTTTGAGTCCCTCTTTACTTAGCATAACAAGTGTGAGACTCATCCCTGCAGATGCAGCTGCCCCTCTTCGTTCCTGAAGTGTGTGCTTATCTGTTAGCCAGTGGTGGACACTGGGTTGTTCTCAGTTTTGGAAATTATAAATAAAGTGACTAAACAATTGTATACAGATTTTTGTATGGACACATTTTCATTTCTTAGGTAAATGCCCACACATGTGACTGCTGGGCAGTATGGCAGGTGTACGTTTAACTCCAAGCTGTCAAATTGTGTTTTCCCAAAGTGGCTGGACAGTAGCATTTCCGCAAATGCGCGAAAGTCCTGGTTGCTCACAGATTTAGCAACACTTACCGTTACCAACTGTTTTTATTTGCTTTGCTTTTGCTGTTGTAATTGATAGTTTACTTCTCCCTAATGATTGATGATTTTGACTAACTCTTCGTGTAGAATTTTTCTACACAAGTCTCTTCTTTGGCAAAGCATCTAATTGAATGTTTTGCCCATTTAAAAAATTTGAAAAAAAGTTTGACAGACTGTTTTCTTATTATTGAGTTGTAGGAGCTCTTTCTCTGCTCTGAATATGAGTCTTCTTTTGTGCTTTTGAGACAAGATCTCTGAAGCCGTCCACTGCTGGGCTGGAGAGATCTTCCTGCCTTAGCCTCCCCACTAGTTGAGGCTGCGTGTGCAGTATCATGGTCGGCTTCAGCCCTTCTTTAGACACGCATTTTTGCAAGTATTTTTTTCCGTTCTGTGTTACCCCTCCCCACAATTGTCACAGAGTATAAATTTTAATTTAATGAGGTTCAGTTTATCTGCTCTTTCTTTTGTAGTTCATGTGTTTTGTGTTCAAAGAAATCTTTCCTAATTCAGTGTCAAAATGATTTGTCATGTTTTCTTTTGGAAGTTTGATAGTTTTGGGTTGTATTTTTAGGTCTATGGTATATTTAGAGTTAATTTTGTTGAACTCCTTTTTATTTGCATGAGAATATTGTTCAGCATCAATCTCTGCCTTCCTTAGTGAATTGCTTTGGCATCTTTGCTGTAGATCAGTTGACCATACAATGTATAGGTCTATTTCTGAATTTTCTATTTTGTCTCATTGCTGCTTGTGTCTGTCTTTTCACTAAGACCTCACTGCTTTTGTAGCTAAGGTTCTATGTTCAGCCTTAAAAATCAAGAAGCAGGAGTTCTTCTTTGGGCCTCTTTTTAAGAATTATTCTGACTAACTTTGCCTTTCCAAGTAAGACTACAGATAATTTCTTAAAACTTAGTTGCAGTGTAGAATTTGATGCATAATGAACTTTTTGTCCTGTAGGTTAAAATCTGTTGATCTGTCTTGAACGTAGATTTTTTTTTTTTACCCAAGAATGCTTTTGTAATGTCACATATAATGCGTTTAGAAAATATTGGTTCTGTGAATTACATAGACTTCTTAAATATTGGCATATTTCATTACTCAGTATTTGAAGGGCACTCTGAGTATTGGGAAGGTAGCATGCTACTGGTGGCAGATAGAAGGTTTTCTGAAATTTCTTATTTTTGTCTGAAAACTCAGATTTCATCATTGACAATGTATATTGTCAGTTACTTTGCTCTTCTTCTTTTTTTTTCCAGTTACTTTTCGTGAACTAATGGGCTCACTTGGTTCCCTTTTGAGAATATGTCTTCCAGTCTGAATAGCCATGGTGTGTCTGAAGAGACAGTCCATAGCTACAGTTCGGTCATTTAAGAGTCTTTCTTGAGGCAACCATTGTACTTCATTATGCAACAAAATTATTTGCTTAGTTCTTACTTTGTCACACAGAATATTGAGAAGACCTCTGCTCAAGGATTGAAGTTTCATAAAGTTAACAATTGCTGCTGCTTTTCGTGAAGGATGTTCTTAAATGAAGCAGGCATTGTCCAGAGAAATCTTAAATCTCTGTAGACACTTGAGCTTACTATGATGCTTTCATACTTCACTGCCGGGACTAAGCTGGAAACAGGAGTCCAGAGTTGTAACACTGGGCACACGGTACACTGTTGACACGTAACACCTGACATTGTTGTCTTGGGAGACAGTCTCTTTAGAACTAATAGAGTTACGTTATGTTGTTTTATTGTCTTATAGGCGCTATACTTGGCAGATCCGAAACTCAGGAGTGTCTTTTCTTTAATGCTAATTGGGAAAGAGACAGAACCAATCAAACTGGCGTGGAGCCCTGTTATGGTGACAAAGATAAACGGCGACATTGTTTTGCTACCTGGAAGAATATTTCTGGTTCCATTGAAATAGTGAAACAAGGTTGTTGGCTGGATGATATCAACTGCTATGACAGGTGAGGACGTACTTTATTTATTATGATAGCATTGAGTAATTTACCTCTTCCCCTTCTCCTTTTTGAGAAAAGTTCGATACATGGATTCTCACATAAATGTTTCTTGCCTTTTAAAAAATGGAATTATTAACATTATAACATAATGACAAAGGTAATGTATTTGAAAATAATAAACGTGGCATGATAATGTTTTGTGCTTGATATATTTTGAGGAATCTTTCAAGTAGTGAGAACCCCTAAAAATCATCTCTTTCCCCATGTTGTCAGAGTTACAACTTTTATGTGAATTTGAAGGAAAGAAGATTTTTTTAAAAATTACTTTAAAAGACAGTATGTACTTGAAAAATTTATCCTCAAGGAGAATAAAGCTTAATTGTAGTATTTAATTTCCTCTCAGTTTCCTTCTTTATGTACCTGGAAGAAATTGATCTCATTACTTTTTTCCCTTTTTTTCCTTGCGAAGTAGGCCTTTGTTCTTTACCCCAAGAGACATTTTAACTTGACATTCAGAATATATCAGAACTAACTTAGTCCTTACAGAAAGCTATGTTTTATTTAAAAGATCTTGCTTAAATTGTTCTGCACTGGAAGTAAAATACAGTGGTTATGTTATCGACAGCCCGTGGTCTGTCTGTGAGAAGTCCCATAGATGTTGGGTTGGTACTTAACTTGCCTGGGCCAGAGGGTTTCCACTGCGGGTAGGTGGGGAAGGCTGGCAGAGGTAGCAGAGTCCCAGCTAACCAGACATCTGGGAGTCAGAAAGGGATGCTACACGCACAGACCTGCTTCTTCACGAGCCTGCGATGATCACCTGGAGTCTGTGACTGGTTATCTGTCTATGACTAATAGCGACATGCATTGAATGAGCCCTGAAAATTGAATTAGCTCTACTTTTCAGTGGGAAATGAAAACAAATCATGAAGATACACATTTAGTATTTACTAAATATATACTTTTAAGGCTGTGAATTTTCCAGGGATTATTTCTTTATACATACATGATTTAGTTAGATTGTTGGTTTCTCCACCAACAGAAGTGGCGGTCTAGTGGTAAGTGCTATTAGGCAAGGTAAGTAGGAAGAAATAAGACAAAAATACTTAGCTTGGGAGTCACCTTTGTTCAGAACTGTCTTTTGTTAATGATCTGAAATGAAGGATTCTACTCCTTTTTCTTCCATAGTAAAAAGCTCCTACGTTTCCTCCCCCAAACCAGCGTTGTCCTCAGCGCTGTCCTCGGTAGCGAACCGTTCGCTGACGTCTGCACAGTGCATTCATTGCAAACAAATGTATTTCTGGGGATTAAATGCTCATGTAAAAGTGTGTGGATTTTGTCTGTATGCCCTGAATTTGATTGAAAAACAAATAGTTGGGATAGTAACAGAAGTAAGAGAAAGGAAAAAGTCAAGAAATGTCCAAGTGTGGAAGAAAAGACAGTGATAAAAGCAGAATGAAACCGGATGATGAAAAGTAATTTTCTTGAGTTAATTAGACTGAGTATTTGATCATGTCACTTTCCTGTAATTTGAGGCAGGATTCTAAATATTAGTTTAAGAATCTATACACTTTTCATTATAAATTGTTGAAAGGTAGCTTGCATTTGTCTTTTTACCTTCTGCTAAGTAGGTATTAGTGTTGATTACATTTTAAAATTGGATTTTGTTAAAACTCATTTCCCAGAAATTTCTTATACTTTTCACTTTAAAGTGAAAACAGTATTATTGCAACCACCATCATAAAGGTTCAGCTTATTGTGTGAGGTGTGTCTTTAACTTCACCTGGTGTTTATCAGTAATATTTAAAGTTTGATTTAAAGAAGTAAGTATGGTTGTTTCTTAGTGAGTAAGGTTTGTTCTAGGGGCTGAATCCAAGTCTTCTCAGATTCATTGTCCATACAAAAGGCTGCTTTTTTTTTTTCTTCCAAATTCGTCCTACTTCTAATCAGCTTGAGTTACTAGGTCCTTTATATTTATTATACATTTATTCTCTACTTGTTACTTTTCTGAACTTTGTTCGTTGTATTTAAGAAATTCAAATCTACTACTATAAAAAATGACGTTATTCCCAAGTGTAGTTTGGGTCTTTGATTTTGTGTGTGTGTGTGTGTGTGTGTGTATTTATAAACACAATTTTATATGTAGCTTTTAATATTCATGAAGTAGGAAAGCTGAATTTACTGTGATCAAAAGCACTCCCAGACTAAATTACCTCCATTGCCTTTGTGTATTCTTCTTTAGGCCTTCCTAACAATTAAAAAAAAAAATGGTTGTCTTAGATTGCTTATTAAAAACTACATTAAAGCAGTAGTCTCAGGGAGTTAATGTGATTGTTATAAGGTCAACTTTTTTTTCTGATGAGATTTAGTAACAGGAATAATCTGGGAACATTTCTGGCTTTTAAGAATTGATCATTAAATATTAATAAAAATGTTGAATGCAAATGGTACATTATTTTATCTCTGACAAAAACAGCTACTATATGGTCAGCATGATATTTATTTTAATTATTTCTCCTCTGTTTGTTTATAGGACTGATTGTATAGAAAAAAAAGACAGCCCTGAAGTATATTTTTGTTGCTGTGAAGGCAATATGTGTAATGAAAAATTTTCTTATTTTCCAGAGATGGAAGTCACACAGCGTAAGTTCCCAGGGAAATACATAGGTCATCTTGGCTAGTAGATTGAAAACACAGAATGTTTGTGTTGAAAGAATAATTTAACTCTGTTTCTCACATTTTTCCTAAAAATGTGATACTATAATAACTATTTATTGTAGAATTGTGCGATCTGTGTCTGAATTGTTTTTGCTTCCATTTTTACAGCCACTTCAAATCCAGTCACACCTAAGGCACCGTATTACAACATCCTGCTCTATTCCTTGGTGCCGCTTATGCTGATCGCAGGGGTTGTGATTTGCGCATTTTGGGTGTACAGGCATCACAAGATGGCCTACCCTCCTGTACTCGTTCCAACTCAGGTAAGTTACTGTCCTAAATTTCGCACTGCTTTAGGTCTGACATTTTAAAGAAGTATTGATGTCCTTGAACTCACGAGCTTAACAAATTATTTTCCTTTGGAGTTAATTTTTGCGTATTTATCATAGGGATTATAGCTAATTTTGCAAACTTATTAATTTGCTATGTCCTAATCTTTTCTCAGAGACTGAGGTATATAGTACAATGAGTATTCCCATCCTATTTTTCTCCAGAGTTTTACTTTCATTCTAATACTTTTCAACAGGAGATGAACCGTCTTTGCTTTCTGTGAAATGATAGAGAAGTGAAAACCCTTCCTTTGTTTTCCATCGTATCCTCTATTTTTAAATTTCATGCGTTTTTCAAGACTGCTCTCCACAACATCCTTTTAAACATGAGGATGGGCTCAGGTCATTGAGAGAGTATGGAAAAGAGAGGTTTTAGAGGAGCTTCAGGAGCATATTATCTATCCCGTGTTATTCACAGTGCAAGTGTTTTCTTTTTTGTAGCATATGAGCTGTGTATTGAAAACTAAAAACTTAATGCCTTTGGTGCTCTCACCCCACCCTAAATATTTCTGGAAATAGTTTTCAGTGTAATTAGATTGAATTCACTAAATTTTCCTCCTTCTCTTATGTAGACAATTGGCACTGGTCCATTGCTTTCCAGGCCTTCTCGTGGACGCAGTTAATATTGTGTCGGTCCAGGAAGCTGATCCCTTTCGGTTACACTTGCTTGAGACATCTCTAAATGCTAGTCTTTATGGTGTTTCTTTTACCTCTTAAGATCGGATTACCTTAGCTTTCTGGATCCCTTGGTAGGATTAATGGTTAAAACTTAATAGAAAAAAAGAGTAAAGTCCTATAATTTTATGACCAAAACAACTTCTTTCCTCTAAGCTTTGTTTATATAACACACTTCTTTCTCAGTACTTCTAACAATCTGTTAGCGTTAGATCACTGATCTCCACGATCTTTTGAAGATACATGCATATGGAGAAATAAACCTAAAGGTAAAATAGCTAGTTCAGTAAATTAAAACACAATAGTTTATATTGGTCAGATATTTAACTTTTAAACATTAGTAACTAGTCAAATTTGTTAAAAATAATTTGTAACAGTTTGTTTTGTTTTTGGTACCGGGAATCGAACTCAGGACCTTATGCTTGTCAGGCATGCACTTGTGCCACTGACCTATATCCCCGGCCCTGTAACAGTTTTAAAGTAAAACAAAATTTAATACTTCATGTATATGGTTTATTCCACATGACCATAAGACACACTTTACCTTCAGTCATTGGTAACTTGAAATATTTGTTTTAGAACCTAAATTTAGGAGAGAGTATTCAATACTGTAATTGTTTCATGAATTTATCCTAGATTTGTGATATGTTAGAAATAAGCTGGAACCCACATTTAAATAAATATGCTAAAGTTTTTATAGTAGAAATTTTTAATCAGTAATGTAACTTTACAGATGTAACATTGGCTTGTATCCAATACTGATACAAAAGCATGCTTAGGTAAATAGCCTATGTATGAGGCCACTTTATGGAGAAATGCTGATTAATTCAAGGGTTTAAGGCTTTTTAAAAGGAAAGGTGCTGCTACGGTTCTTAACATGGGATCCTCATGAGCAGCCGTCTCTGTGGGTTTCAGGTTTTGGTTGCTAGTGTTAATCTTACTGAACACAAATTATTTAGCAGTTGCATTGTTGCAGTCGTAAATTTGCACAAACTGCATGAATTCATGAAACACAAGGGGTGAGTGTAAAGATCTTGGGATGGAGTAACCTGCGGTGGGCAGGCTTTATGAACACACACGATGGGTCTGACTTCGTGCTTTCCTTCTGTCATAAAGTGTGTGGGGAAGGGGCACTGCCGTCAGAGTGGAATTTCACTTTTGTCACCCCTCATTGTTTCTATAACAGACCAGTTTCATGCTGGAAGGTCTGGTTTTTGGTAAGAGGTTTATGCAAATTCTAGTTGTACAAGTCTACTTAATAGCTATACTATTGCAAAGGGCTTAGTTTTATCTTTAATTTAAAAAATAATTATATCAAGCATTTACTGCAGATTTAAGTACTTACTCTGAGGTGATGTGTTACGCATAAATACATAAATTATAAAGGGTCTATAGAATGCATTAAATATATAGAAAAAATGTAGTGATTTTTCAGATGATGATGCTGGATCATCTTTGGGATTTAGTATATGTGCTGCCGAAGCGAGCACTCATCTTTGGGATTTAAAAATATGACTTCCTGGGCCATAACCTTTAAAAGGATGCAGTGGAGCCCATGGTCCTGTGTGTGTGTGTGTGTGTGTGTGTGTGTGTGTGTGTGTTGTTTTGTTTTGTTTTTTTTGAGACAGAGTTTTGGTATATAATCCAGGTTGGGCTTGAACTTGCTCAGGCTGGCATTGAACTTGAGATACTCCTGTCCATTTTCTGAGTGCAGGGATTATAGTCTACACCAGCACACCTGGCTGCTACTGTATTTTTAAAGAGTTTCCCAGGTGATTCTGGTAACCAGCCAGGTGTGGAAAGTACTCATTTAATTTTATTTCACTGGACTCTGTATATAGTATAATTCCAATTTTATCGATAAAGAAATTGAGACATAACAAAGCTGCTGCAAAAGCGTCAGCTGGAATCTCAATTTAGAGCCCTGTGACACCAAAGCCTCGTTTTGTGATACTGATTCTGTTCTGCGTCTCTTTTCAGAGAGTGGGTGCTTCTGGTGTTTCAGCTGATTTCACTAACGACTTTGCCATCTCAGAACCATGCTATAGGCTAATTTGTTTTTTCAGATACTGAGTAGTTTGTATAGCTTCTTAAATGAGCAGTAACATCATCTCACATTTAACATCGCATAGGACAAAAGGAAAGTGAAAAGTCATAGATACTTAGGAAAGAATATTTGTATGTTTTCTTTTAAAATACTTCAACATACTTTAGATAGGATTAATGAACAACGTATGATTGGGGGTTTGTAAAAAAAAATTTCTGTGTTTCTCATTTGATTCTGCTGGTGCCTATCAGTTGTTAAAGATTTGTATTGAAGGATAGGAGTAGCAGTTGAGTACTACTAGGAGAGAGATACTGTGCAGTTAAACTCTTAAGGTTACTGTATATTCATGTCCCCGTATTCCAAGTTTAATTTCAAGACCAGTTAGGAAGAGATCATGTGATCTAGCCATGGATTTCTGTTTCTTTCTTCTTCCAAATACTTTAAATGCTTTAGGACAGTGACAAAATTGTCATTCCTTTTCTTAGGAAAACTTTGCCTTGGATTAAGCCAGTTTGTGAATCACCTCATCTGTTGAAAGGCCTTAGTCTCATAGTCAATAAGCTGGTTCTGATAATTAAATGATGGAATTCTGTAAGACATCAAATTGTTTAGACTTTTTTTTTTCTGGTTTCATTAGTATTTTTATCTTAAAGTGAGGTAGGGATATAAATACTTTAAAACTTTAATTATGGCGCATAGTAACCTACAAAAAATTATTCTAATTGAAATCTACCACAATTAAAGGCACAGAACAAGCAGTTTGCTGGTTAAAAATTGAAGCCATTCATTTTTTTTTTTTTTTTTCCAGTATCAGGAATCGAACTCATGACCTCACGCTTGCCAGACAGGCGCTGTGCCACTGAGCTAAATCCCCAGTCCCAAAGCCATTCGGTTTTTCATGAGAACTCATTAACTGCTGTGTTTCTACCACTGTTAACGTGCTATCATTTTCTTTCCAATCATCCTGATGAAAGCCATGAAGCCAGCTTCTGTTCTCTTGGCCTTGTCATTTACCAAGTCGTATTCATTCAGGACATTAGTAGATCTGAGGCTGAGATTTCTAGAATCTCATAGTTAGTTTTCGTGCTTCAGTTTCTCTCCCTTCACCTATACTCTTGTGAGAATAGCATTTTTCATGTTTGATCATCTTACTCCTGTGCTTAAAAATACTTGGGAGCTCTCACTGATCACAGCAGCGAATACAGAGTTTGGAGCATGGCATGTGGGCTTCCTTTCTCTGTCTGCCTTTTGATTCTTTCTTCCCAGGACACCCCGCACCGTCCGTCATAGGTATCTGGAATTGCATCGCTTGTGTACCATCCTTGAAAGGATTGAAGTCATTTTCTGTCTTCTGTGATTCAAATGAACAACCTTAGCTGAGAAGGGCTCTTAGTAATTTGTTTTCATGTTTCATTCTCCCACTAGATTGTAAGCCCCTTAAAAGCAAAATACGTATTGTGATTACTGCTCCATTTCACATGGTATTTGTAGGTAATAACAATCCTGCAAGTACTTTTATAAGAGTATGGCGTTACTAAATTCCTTCTGTAATCACAGACTGAGGCGCCCTGTCAGTTTGTTACCAGGTCAGTTTTCCTTTGCCTGCACTGAAACTGTCTTTCCACATAGGAAGGGCAGTGAGTAAACCGAGTGCAAACTGGTTTTTCTGGTGACAGTGAGTCATGAATCTGAGGGACTCTATTATTAAGAAGTCATATTGTGTTAGAGTTAGTGTGCTTTCAGTACAACTGTTGGCAGTCCTTGCATAATCATATATGTTTAACTTTCCTGCTTATAAGGTTTGTATTTGTGCTGATTAAAAAATACTAATTGATAAGAAAGTGAACTGTAGGAGCCAGAAATGGCCTACCTTTAACAAGATACGAAGTTAATGTTTAAAGGATGTGTAAATAGCACTTTGGTATTACAGCATGAATACTTTTTAAGATGACATCAGCCTCTTCAGTTCTTACATCATGACATTTTGTCTGGGCATTGGTTTGATAAGAGCTAAGAGTTTTCAGATGCTTGGTATCCCTGTGAGTGGGGCATGCAAAATAATCCTTCTGACATTATTAGTAAAGTAATAATAGGTTGTCCCTTCATGCTATGTCAAATTACTACCACTGAGAAACCAAGTCAGTGTGAAAATGCCTTGTAGGATTTTCCTCGAGAATGAGTCTATATATACATTAATTTAAAATTAATTTGGTACTAGAAGGATAAGATAATATTCAACTCAACTCAGAAAAATATACTGCTTCCTTGTTTGGGGAGGGTAAAGGGTAATTAACTTTTATTGGTAGTATATACTATGCTAATATTATATTTAAAAATATACACACAAGCATGTCTTAGAGGAGGTTAACTACTGTATCTCACTCTTGCTTTTTCCTTTTGGCTTCTCCCTCTTTTAAAACTCTTCTGCTTAAGTTCGTCATACATATCAGCTTGTATATCCGGACAGGTGAAAGGGGGAGAGTTGCTTCTTTTCGGGTTCTCTCATCACTGTCCTGAAGCAGTCGGTCTTAATAAGTCGGTTCATATCCTTGGACACCTTTCTCTACTCTTACCTGTTCATTCTACAGAAATTATACTATAACTGGCTTCTTTTAAATTGGCAGCATATAAAAGATGGTGTTGTAGCTCGATAAATTTAATCTATTTAGTTAAAGTGACATTTTAAAGTAAAAAAGGTCAGTGTTTTATGCTGAGGAAATAGCAAAATTTAATTTTTTTGGTAAAAATTATATAAAGATGTATAGCATAATGTTATCAATTTAGAGTTTCTAAGAACATACATTTACATAGAATGTACATACTTTTTCATAGAACACCCTTTTTTACAAATTTTCAGTATTTTAGCATGTTTAAAATATGACAAAATACTATTATTATACATTTGAGTATCTTTTTCTTTCTTTCTTTTTTTTTGCTTTTTTGTTTGTTTTTTTTTCCGGTACCGGGAACTGAACTCGCGACCTTGCATTTACTTGGCAGGCAGGCGCTGTGCCGCTGAGCTAAATCCCCAGCCCCGCAGCTTTTTCTTTCTTATGTATACACCCAAGAAGTAGTGAAGGGCTGCTGTACATGGACTTCCTTCTGTGTCCAACTATAGTATATGATTTTTTTGTATTAATAAACTGAGTTCTAGCTTCCTTTAACATATACTTCTGATTATTGGAAGAAGTGTCACAAATGATCCATGGACTTGCTGCTTGACAAAAAAATTACTGTTAGCATTTGTATACAATGTATCATACTTGAAAAAAATGTTCAGACAGGGCCACTTAGAGACTGGCTAACACCCCATATCCAGAAGCAAAAAGGGAGAAAAGGGGGAATATACGAAGTTATATCAAAGCTTAAAACAGAAGCTGCACACTAAAATTAACCAGAGCATCTTGTTTGTAAGAGTGATTCCCACCTAAATTTTCAAATTTTGAGTTCAATTTTCTTTTGACGTGTGCCAGGCCTCATCCTAGTTTTTTAGATGGAACTGATGCTTTTAGACCACAGTACAAAGGATAATTGAAAAATATGGTGAATGTTTACTTTTATTACAGTAAAAGACACATTACCGTTAGTCTTCCTCAAAATACTCTCCCTTGTTTTGAACTTAGCCATCTTTCTTGGCACTTTATGAAGCTCTCTTTCTTGAGTATTTTTACGTGGTGTAATAAAAAATGCAGCGAATGCTGTCAGTGCCATCCAGTGGAAAGGCCGGCTTACAAAAATACGTTGGTGTGTTCTCGTCCACTTTATTCTCTAGATCTGGCCCTGGGTAACTTCTGGCTTTTCTCCAAAGTCAGAATGACTATGAAAGGTAAACACCTTGAATTGAGGTAGCATGACACAGAACTACCAAAGACACTCACGAAAGACTTCCAGAACTGTTTCAGCCCGCGGAAAGAATGATGGAATAAGCATGTTCAAAGTAGCAACTGCAACATTGAACGAAAGGAATTATTACTGTTTATATAAGAAAGTTCACATGTTGAGATTAGTGTAACGAAAGACTTCATTTTGAATACTGCATAAGGCACTATATAGAACACAACATAATGTTAATTCATTTAATCTTTCAATACCTCATGAAATGCACTGTTTTATCAAGTACATTTTAAAGATAAGAAAATCGAGACACACATAGGTGAAGTGACTTGACTTAAAGTCTTTAGTAGCAGAATCTGGGCATTTAATTACAGGGTTATTGACCGTTGAATGGCTTCTTTCAATAAATAATTCATAGAAAGCTAAAATAAGGTAAAGGGATTAGAGGACATAATAGCTTTTATTGGGAGTATAGGTAGCCTGATAGATCCACAGCCACTTTATCACTTTTTATTTGACCTTCCAGTGTTAGTTGGGTATGTCTTTATAGATGCTGAAAGTATTAAGTTCCTTTTTACCGCGCTTAGTTGTTAATTATACATTCATTAGCGAAAACCATTGATGAGCTTTCTGCCCCACATTACTGGTGGCTTCATGAAAGCCTGAGTAGTCGGAGCCTGACATAAACAAGGCGCTCAGTAAACATTCTTTGAATGAATGGATGAAGAATTACTCTTCATTCTTTTCTGATCTTTGGCAATAGTTTCTTTCCACATATGTGAAAGGAGCAAATGTCTAACCCAAACATCTGATTACTAGACATTAATGTTTTATAGCTACAGTTATAGTACCTAATACTCAAAGTGACATTTTTCATTCTGTGAATCCAGGTGTTTTATTTCCTGTGTGTATATTTCAGTGAATTTATTTTTATTTTGTCTTGATCCTTCTTATCACACAGTTTATGCATTGAGGCCTGTTGTTGGTGTCTTTTGTGTAGCTTGGGTCATTTTGCTTATGTTATAGTTTATTTTTTGAGAAGTCTATTAAGCTCAGATAGACTTTTTTTTTGGTCTTTTTGAGACAGGGTCTTGCTATGTAGTTCAGGCTGGCCTTGAGCTCAACTTTGTAGCCCAGGCTGGTCTCGAACTCGCAATGATCCTCCTGCCTCAGCCTCCCGAGTGCTGGGATTACAGGTGTGCACCACCATGCCCGGCTAAGATAGACTTTTTTTATCTCTGTGCTTTTAAAATGCTATTTTAACCCTTTTTATTTTGTCACATTAGCTAGTATGTCTTTATAGCTTATTCTGATTTTCATTGATTAGGAAGTGTGCTAAGCAGAGGTACACTTTCTTGTAAGATGCAAGAATAGCACTAACTTGTCTTAGTACAGTGTCATCTTTATCTTTGAAAGCACTTGTGTTTAAACAGGATCCAAGTGGTCCTTGATCTTCGTGTAATCAGTTGGCAAGCATTTCTTTCAAAGAGTGAATTTTCCTCTGGAATGCTGACAAGTTTGATAGTGAGGGAAACCCAGCCTTTTGGACGACGGTGTGGTCCTGAATCTTTGCCGGGGGAGGAAGATGGAGAACGAAGAAAGGCGAAGGAACCGGTAGAGACGCAGAGTCGCCAGTTCCTTGTTCTCAGGAGCTGTTGCTCTCCGCGGAAGCCCTGTGGAGGTGCCGGGAGTTGGGGAGTCTAGTCATCTATTTGGAGAAATTGTCAGCAGCCTCTAACCCTGGCAACAGTATGTCTGTGAAGTTCAGTTCGGGGCCTTACTTTGGGATGACAGGAAAAGTAAAAAGCTTGCTTTCCGGCCGTGCCTCAGCGTCCTCCGACCGCGAGAACTGCGTGTAGACGCTCGCTGCCTGCGCCCCCGTCTTACGTGCGCATTTCCTGAGTGGAGCTAGGATTGTGCCCGAATCATGTTTTGAACTCCTGACATATCCTTAACTTGCAGTGAGCATTGAATAATTTAAATTACATTTTACTAAGATTTCAGTTTTTCACCTTGTCATAGCTGGGAACTCGGTTAGCGGGAGGCCTGACCCGTTAACCCCGTGAACGGGATTCTGACGCCCTCCTCCTCCTGTCTTACTCCCGTACCAGGGTCACGTGGCACGCGCTCACGTGGCCACCAGAAACGTGTTCTGTCTGACCGCAGTGATTCTTCCGGGCTCCACGAAAGGGCAGTGCAGCACCTGGCTCACTGCAAGTGAGTCCTTCTAGAGGTTCTTACAACTGTCGGGGGAGTGTGGGCTGTAAGACCTAAGCTTTATGTAATTTCTTTAGGGCTGCTACCTAGTTCTTGTTAAAGGCAATACTGCCCTCTGGTGTGCAGACTCAGTTCCAGCTTGTGTCTGCAGCTACATCACTTAGTTTACTTGTAGAGTTTACTTACTATAGGACCTTTCCTATGTAAGACTTAGTTTAGTTTACTTTCTGGTTTGAAGCCCATTGGATCAGGTAACTGGGGTTACATTAGGGTCAGAATTCTGTTTACATCTCATCGGATAGCTAATACCCAAAGGGTTTGTGTGTATTTGTGTGCGTGTTTAATTTTTATATTACTTTCCTCTATAAGGAAAGTGTTCTCAATTCTCATTTTAACAATATAGTACATTGGATCACTGCCAACCTCTTAAAAGTTAAATCACTGTTCTCTTTCCTTCACTTTGTAAATGTTGTGTCATTTTTCATTTCATTCTGAATATGAATCGTAATTTCTTTTGCCTGTGTTTTTTTTTCACAAGCACGCCTTTCATATAATGATAGAGGTAAGATGCATTGATGTTTGTTTTATGGTTGTGGAATTTTTTGTGGATGCATACTTAACATTTTGTCCTTAGATTTTTGTTGTTATTGTTGCTCTACTGTGCATCCTTTATAGTTCATACACATTTATGTTATAAAGACTCCCCACCACCACTACAGAAAAATATGATTGATTTGACAAATTCATAATTCTCTAAGGTATAATGTAGAAACAACTATTTTAGCTGATTGGAAAACACGTAATAACTTCGTTGGCCTTAACTACCTTTTATTAGTTTATTTTTCCAGCATGTGGTAGGTGTAGATACCAGCGTGTGCTCACGTTTAACGAGCTGACTTTCTGGTACAGCACGTCATCTTAATCACAATGTATATTTCCACTTTTATCCTTGGCATCTCAAGCAAATGAACTAATTGTGAAGTACACCTTTCGATGATCTTTTGCTGTCTGGAACTTTAAGGTTACATAAGATGAGAGTTCATCCTTAAAATGGGAGACTCCCAAGTCGTTAAAACCAATCCCAGACAGCTCCAGAGCTCCCCGCCTTTCCTGACGTTGGCAGGAGCGGAGGGGTGCTTTTCAGCATATCTTTGCAACGTGGTATCTTTTGAGCCGTAAGAAGAAACACAGTCAGAGCCACTTCTAATATATATCTTCTTCATTTTACAAAATAGCGTGGATATGGTAAGAGAAGTGGAGATTTATGAAAAGTTTTCAGGAGTTCTGTTTCTTCCTCTGAGTAGTTTTTCTGTGTGAGAGCAAAGCCATATTTAGTGGATGAAGTCAGAACATTGCCACCCTTTCTGAGGTCTGCATTTGTTTCCAAGGGTCCATCCATTTAAAAGGTATAAATCTTTATTTCTAGAAGCAAATGTTAAGGGGGTTTTCTGCGGGTAAACTGCTATAGTGATGCAAATAAACTGCAAAATATTTCTAGTATTTTAGTATTTTTAGATTATGGAATAAGTAAAACCTAAATATTTGACACACATTTAAAATTTCATTGTAGCGACTTCTCACTAAAGCAGCAGGAAAAATTTATATTGATTTAGCGTTATAGGTTCTATAGTTACAATCTTTGCTGTAAAATTATTCATTTTGAGCCGAATTCTTTTAAGTATTACAGAATGTTATGTTAAATTTCTGTTTAAAAACATTTCTAAAAGTTTTGACACTTTATAAGAATGTGACTTTGTAAACCTTTTCCTAGCCTTTGAAAATTATGCAGTGTGTTTTTAAGCTTTTTCTCCTTTTAAAGTAATTTTGACTACAGTGTGTTTTCTGGTTATGAAGATACAATTAGGAGGGTGTTCTAAGATTTCTTCTGACATACCAGTAGCTTAGAAATTTGCTGAGCAGAGTCTTAGAAAGTTGTTAGAACTTTCATGGAAGACATTTATTTTTCCTAAACATACACATTGAAAATGATTGTACATTTCCTAGGTTTAAAGTTAGTATTGTCCTAAAAATGTATTTTGAATTGCCAACTTTTTGAGATTTGGATTAAATCATCTAAATCTTCCTTTATAGGTTGAATCACATATATGTGATTGGCACCTTTTAAAACAGAATAGGCCACGTGTGGCAGCGTTACCAGTTTCAGTGTTTCCGTTGAGCGTCCTGTTACTTCTCTACCTTATTACTTTGCATCTTCAGCCTTGAGTTGCTATGTATTACTTTAGTTTCTGGCCTTCCTACTTTGGAAATACTACCTTTGTAGCATTTTCTACTTAGCTTAATTATTCCTTTATGCAGTTATACAGTAATACTTGGACCAGGTTTTGCTTGTGGAAAAGTAGTTTTCAAACTTTCTTCCCCCAGTCTCCACATTCATATAGCAGCCTGCTCCTATGAGTAGAACCTTTTCTTCCAGGTTGAAGGGGTCAGTTAAAGAATGAGGTAGGGAGGGTGCATTTCAGAGACACTCTCCGGAGTCTTGCCCCCAGCCTACACCCCTAGTCATACTTAAGAGCCTGTCCTTTCTGTAAGATTTATACCGACCTTCTTGACCTGTCACTCTGCTAACTGGAAACGTTCTAGCTTCCCTAACCTTTGCTGTTTTGAATGTGAGAAGGAAAAGCAACTTTCACAGACATTTTAAAATAAAGACATGAGTTTGGAATGCATCACAGGAGTCTTCTATTTTATCTTGATGTTAGAAATTGTCAAGCCATTTTATAAAGATTACTTTAGAAGAAGTTGCATCTCTTTCCTGTTTAATGCCTTACAGTTTTCTGCTGTCAAGGGCCTTTCCTTTGTTAGATGTAAACTTTCCCAGCTCCTGCGTGGCACCAGTGAGCTGAATGATGCCTGAGCTCTGGGAGTCTGTGAGGCATTAGAAGAGATTAGAAAAAAGGGAAAGCAAGGCAGAGGGAGGTGCATTGGTTTTTGGTGACAGACTCTTTCCCGGGCCCTGCGGTGCCGGCCCTTGCCAGCACGCTCGTTCCTCTCGCTGCAGAAATTTTACTTTGCTTCCTAATATTAAGTATATTAAAGTCTGTTGTGTGGCCTTTGAAAACGTGTTTCACTTTTCCCTGGGAGCTTTCCGGAGGGCTTCCTGCTTTGCTGTAGGGTGAGATAGCTGGCAGGATGCTTGCTGAGGGGTTGTTGCCATCCTGTTTTGTATACGGAGGATCTCCGTGCCGTACTCCTTCTTCTAACTGTGTCTGCTCTATTAACTCTAATAATAGTGTACTTCTCTTTCACTTATTGTAGCTTATTCACTCTGATCACCACTTTTCTGCATTTTTATTTGCATTTTCTTGGTCAGTCAGCCTTAAAATACAAATAATTTTTAGCTCAGATCCATTTTGGAAAAATTACAAACACAGGGGTGGGTTGCTAACGTGTTGGGAAGTGAGAGCAGACAGAGCAGACGGGCCGGGCTGCAGTGCGTTTCCTCGTGTCCTCGTGTGGGACAGACCTCCCTGGGATGTGTCCACGGACGCCGCTATTGCTAAGGTTAATGAAGAAAGGATTTGAAATTTGATAGCCATTGGAGAAAATAGTGGATTCTGAGATGTTCTTTGAGAGAGAGCCATAATCCTCTTTGTACCACTTCCCAAATCCTCATCCTTTAAAGAAGTATAAATTAGATGAAAATAGTGAAGTATTCTTAGCAGTTCTTAAAGTTCACAGAAAATCTTCGTGGGAAAAGTTAGTGAGAGTGTGTAACGGAGACGGTCCCTTTCCGCTTCCTGCTGTACTCAAGTAGCAATAGTGTTGAGTGTCAGTGTGGAAATTCTGAAATCAAATGGCCTGCCTTGTGGTCACCGAAGGTAGTTAGTAACGTTGGAGAAACTCAGGTTTGGCAGGATTGAAGTAATGTCATCCATGTGTTTACTGTTCCCGTCAATTGATTCTTTGGCATACTCACTTTTTTCTCATTTTCAGAGTTGATGTGTTTCATGTTCTGCTTATTTACAGTACTGCTATTGTTTATCCTAGGACCCAGGACCACCCCCACCCTCTCCATTACTAGGTTTGAAGCCGCTGCAGTTGCTGGAAGTGAAAGCAAGGGGAAGATTCGGCTGTGTCTGGAAAGCGCAGTTGCTGAACGAGTATGTGGCTGTCAAAATATTTCCAATACAGGTATGTGTATTGCAGCTACCTAACCTGTGTTTCTGTTCAGAAAGCTGGGACTTCCGAGGTTGTCAGAACGTAGAAACAGTGTGAAAATACAAGCCACGAATTCCTAAGCGATTCTTGGTGACACTGGAAAAGGAGGTAGCCCCTTCCCGTCTGCCTTCACATCTGAGAGAGTTCTTAGTACCACAGTCAGGCTTGGAGTGGTGCAGTTACCTTATATAAACATATAGATGATGTTTGTCAATAAAAATTCTACAGAAATGTCAAGTCGAAGGAGCCAGTTTTTTAAAAAAACAAGTACAAAGTGTTCGAGTGGTTAAATTTTAGTAGCCCCTTAGGGTTATCAGGGAAGGCAGGCAGAAGAGTTCAAGTGCAGTGTTCTGGAACTGCTCTTTGGAGGTGTATTACCAGACTCACTTATTTGCATACTACTTTGAGTGCTCATGTAGTTGCTGCAGTTTTTGTTTGGTTATTTTTCAAAGGCAGTTAATCAAGCGTCCAAA
Source organism: Chinchilla lanigera (assembly GCF_000276665.1). NCBI lineage: Eukaryota > Metazoa > Chordata > Mammalia > Rodentia > Chinchillidae > Chinchilla > Chinchilla lanigera. The sequence continues at coordinate 13,917,290 of NW_004955440.1, forward strand.
CAAGTGGTTACCATTGAATTGTTTTTCTTTGAAAAGTTGCTGGGTTTCTCCTAAAAGAAGAGAAGTTACCCTGATGTGTCTACCCCTTTGCTGTTCTTCCGTTATTTTTTGTGGCGCTGCTGATACAGATTTGATAATGCGTCTTCCGTTTCTTTTGCTTATTTACCCCTGTGGCTAATGCTATTCTTGATAGTGCGGACTTGGCTAGATTTGTGATACAGGCTTTACTGCTGTACCTAAACATCAGAGTGTCCTTATTCCAAAGTTATTATAGAAACAATTTTTTTTGTCTTGTTATTCTTAGATGTTAGCCTTCTTACCTCTTCTAAAGCTTGTCTGATAGAGCCTGAAGAAATTTATTTTTCCCTTTTGGTCGCAGTGCAGATTCTATATAGTTAGGGATTTAGAAAGAGAGTATGTTGTGTTGTGCCAAGATTTATAAAAAACATCCAGAGAGTTATTTCATTTTGTCAGGAACCTTAAAAATTAGAGAAAAGCGGGGCTGGGGATTTAGCTCAGTGGCAAAAGCGCCTGCCTGGCAAGTGCAAGGTCGTGAGTTCGGTTCCCGGTACCGGAGAAAAACCAAAAAAAAAAAAAAAAAAATTAGAGAAAAGCATTTGGATATTAACTGAAGAGTAACAGCAGTAGTGGCAAATACTTTATTGAATACTTTTATTGTGCCAGCGGAGAGCGCTTTACATGTTCCTGTATGTACATCAAATACAGCGACTGTGCAGGAGATACGACGGTCCCCGTTTCATTTAATTAGGAAACTAATTAATGGTTATAGGTTGCCAAAGATTAGTGAGAGAGCCACAGTTCGAACTCAGTTTGGATCCAAGGGTGCCTCGCCATCCTGTAGGGTGCTGCCACTTCTGTTGTACTTCCATTATGGAAAGAAGTGAGTCTTCTCTAAGTAGGTGTGTAGTAGACATGGATCACTTGCAGGCTGGAGTAAATGTGTGGTGCTTTTAAAAGAACGTGAGATCCTATGTTAGTCTGCGATACTACGCTAGTCCTGTTTAAATAGACATTCTAGCTGATGAACAGTAGCACAAGGAACATTGCATTGGGAGGAACTACACTGACATTTGTAAGCAGAGTTCGTTGCCATCATGTAATGCAGAAGTGGAGCGTTTCTGATGGACGCCCTTCTTCATAAACAGAAAGCAGGACAGTGTGATCTGAGCGCTGCGGGGGTGGGCATTTAGGGGGGAACTGTTACCTGTTGGAGCTTTCTCTTACTAAAAACCAGGACAAACGATCTGTTATATTTGCCTTAATTTTCTTCTTTTAATATTTAGTTTTCTTTTTTTTTTCTTTTGAAGTGGAGTAATCTCCTAGACATGGTATATTTCCCTATATTGTCTTCTCACTGTTCTTTCTTTTTAACTCTAGGACAAACAGTCATGGCAAAATGAGTATGAAGTCTACAGCCTGCCTGGAATGAAGCATGAGAACATACTACAGTTTATTGGTGCAGAAAAACGAGGCACCAGTGTTGATGTGGATCTTTGGCTGATTACAGCATTCCATGAAAAGGTAAAACTACTTAACTGTTTCATTTAGTAAGGTCAGAGTTGGCCTGCCCTCCTACTGTTCGCTGTGAATCTCTCCGACCGATTTTTCAGGAGAGAGTGTGTTGTTGGAGCTGACGATTATTTAACCTAAAATACAAATCTCTGTTTCCAGAAGTAATTTATTTTACTAAAGATTAAAGGCAGCAGCTTTTTCTGTAACTCTCTGCTCACAGTGACCTCCTGTTCTGTAATTATGTCATGCAAATACTTGATATAAAAGTACTTAGTAATTTTTATTTACTGTGTGTGACCTATTTTGATCTCTTAAATTGTTTCTCCAGCCTGAATTCCGTGTCTTACAACGCTGTGATAAATGTAGATTAACGACACACCGGCAGTCAGGAAATGTGCGTGATCATTGCTTTGTGGCTGCCTTGTGAGGTTACTCACTGAGACACACTTGCTGTTTTGCTCTATTTTTCAACCTCACAGTTGCTTGAAAGGAACATAAGTGAAATGAGAAACTGTTTCATCATTGTTCAGTGGCTCTTAAATTTCTCTTGCTTCTTAACTATAAGGACGGTTAAGTACTCTCTAGAGGGAAGATTGTTTATATAGTGTATTACTCTAGTTGTATCCTGTAGCATCTCTATAGTTAGTGTATCTTCCCTTTCAAAAGTGAGTATTTTCTAGAACTTTAGATTTTCAAATATCATTTAACTTCTACTGTTTAAATTGTGGGAAATTGACTATTTTTCTAACAAACTTTACAAGATCACTGTCTTTTTCTTTGTGATTAAATATGTATTAATGTGAATTGGAAGGAACTTTCAACCGTTCCAGAAAGTTTGCTTTTTGGATATTATCATGAGAGAACTAATATGCTGCCTTTTATAATTTCCTACAGGTTAAAAAAAATTCCATGTAAGTATAGTTTTTGTCAAGAGTTTAAGGTTTTTTTCCTCTTGCTGTTTTCTGTAGGGTTCACTGTCGGACTTTCTTAAGGCTAATGTGGTCTCCTGGAACGAACTGTGCCACATTGCAGAAACTATGGCTAGAGGATTGGCCTATTTACACGAAGATATACCTGGCCTGAAGGATGGCCACAAACCTGCAATATCTCACAGGTAGAGCAATATTTATGTCATTTCCCTTTGTAATTCAGAATATGTCTCTTAAATTTTAATCCCTTAGGTAAAATTTATTTTCTCCTCAGCTGTTTAACCATGCTCTACGAAGCAGATAATTTTCATTTGTTTCTTAAATTAGCTTTGAGATTGACGCATTATGGAAAACGTGTATGTTAGCATCATTAGCAAAGTTTAATTATCTCCTTATGCTTTAATTTCTCATTTCTGAAAGTATTGAAAATGAAAGTATATTTTATTTGCCTAAAAGGAAAAAGAAATTTTTTTAACTCAAAACATCGTTTACTTAAAGGTAATTATGAATAGTTACAAAAAGACAGAGTTAAGGAGAATTCTTGAATATTTTCTTGGCTTGTTTTTGGAATGACCATATATTTTTTTCCCTGAGCTGAACCAGAGGGTGGTATCATTCCAGCAGTTGCCTAATGAAGAAGTAGTGCCTAGATTTCAGCAGTTGCCATACCCCTGAAAAGGAAAAATGTTCCTTAAGCGTGGGTTCAGTTCTCCATGTGTTTAACTTCGGTGGACATCAGATTCAGTGTGTCGATTTCGTATTCGTTCTAAGCGTGCTTGCTGTGCAAGGAGGCATGCGCAGGCGCATTGAGCAGATCCTCAGTTGCGGGCCCCCGGGGAGCTGTAGGTTGTTAGGAGGCGTCACTTTAAATCTGCCTCAAATATGTAGATCCTCGTTTTGCAAACCTTTTAAGATTTCTCCTTCAGAAATAGGGCCCCCTATTTATTCTCACCTTGCTGTATGCAGTCTCTCTTCTACTAGGAAATCAATCCTTTGGACTCCACGCCCCAAAACAGCAAAGGTTATTAGGAGTAGGGGCCCTGAAAATCTTTTGAGTGAAAGTGGTTTTCGGAGCATTTCTCTGCTCCTGCCCCTCCTCTGTAGCACTCGGGCTGTGTGAGCGCACACCCGAGGGTAACTGTGGGTCGTGGCTTCTCCGTAGTTCATTGGCATGTAGTAATTTCTGGGGTAAACTACTTCAGGCAAGTGTGTAGAGGATGGTATTTTGCTGCCTTAAAACAGTTATCCTACTCGGAACACCAGGGGATAGCTTGAACAGTGTATGTGTAAGGTAAAAACTTTGTATTCTATAGTGCCAGCTACACTTCCCTGTACCCAGGTTGTATGACATTCTACAGTAAGGGACATTTGAAAATGCAGGTCTGTGCCAATGGACAAAAGACCCCAATTCAGTTATGTTTAAAAAGATTTTCCATTTTTTAGAAATTTCATTTTCTATAAGAGTCTGAACTGTAAAAGCTGAAATACTCTCTTAAAAAACAGCAATTTTATGATTGCTGTGTGGGAGCGACACAGGTAACAGGCATTGGGGGTGACAGATAATGTATTTTCGGAGTGGCGCTTCTTCTACTTTATGGAGAGACTCTCATGTGTGCTCCCAATAGGAGTTTGTCACTCTTGTGCTCTGCTTAAGCTTCTTTTCCCTTCTCTTCCTCTGCATTTCGTATTTTAAAGCAGCTGTTCTTGTAGAGCGTATTCTCTTCTCCACTTTCAGTAAATATTTCTAAAAGATAACTTGCTTAAATTTAATTTGAATGCTTTATCTTTCTATTTGCAAGGGACATCAAAAGTAAAAATGTGTTGTTGAAAAACAATCTGACAGCTTGTATTGCTGACTTCGGGTTGGCATTAAAGTTTGAGGCTGGCAAGTCTGCAGGTGATACCCATGGACAGGTAAGGACGGTAATAAGGAAAGTAAGCTGTTACATTTTCTTAGACCCACCTGTCGGGAATGAATCGGTCTGAAATTGTGGTAGTGGGGATTATTAATTAGCATCTACTCAGGAGTCCATGTTTTATATTTTTCTGCCAAAGATAACATTTTCATATAATAGTAGAGGACTCAAGTTATACAAAATAACCATTTCATAAAACAACTCTTCGACACTGTAGGAGTCTTTTTAAGAAACAGATCACAGAAGATTCCATCTTTCAGTAGGCCTCACTCTTAGGAAGGTCTTAGTATTAACTCAGTAGTTAAAACTTGTTAATTCTTTCCTCATCGCAGGAGTGGAAGACTCATCAGTCACTGTTTTGATTGCAGTGTATTAAAATACCCTTCCCATTTTTTAAAACAATTAGTTTCTTGCTTCTGGCTCTTTACTGCTTTATTAACTCTTTAATCAGCTTGATGGCTTTTTTTCTGAATTGTCTTCAGAATTCAGAGCCGTAGAAAAGGCCTGAGCGAGGTGTGTAACTGTAGTTAAAGTCCACACAGATTTTATCCGTGGGCCTTGGGAAGGCCAGAGGAAAAAAAATTGTCCTTTCATTTCATTCTCAGAAACTGTGAGGCTGGGAAAGCTGTTTTCCTTCCTGAAATAAAACCTTTTAATCAATAAAATCAGTTTGACCCAAAAGGTCCCTTCTCCTACAAAACAAGATGATTTACTGGCTTTTCTTCCACTTTAAAACCGTGCAACTTGATCACGTAACTCCGAGCTTGCTTTTTTCCAGCGTATCCCTTTGATGCCCAAGTTGTAAATAATCATGCCAGAATGAATTCGGCACTGACTCACGATTTCAGAGTTTAGTGGCGGGTAGCGGTCAGCAGTCACAGAGCTCTAGAAGAGTTGACACTACAGCTGGTTACAAATGGAGGCAGTCCGCTGAGGGTACTGTGGAGATGGAGATGGGGCAGAAAGCTGAGGCGCAAAGTTCTGCACTTCTTGTGTGTTTTTTTCTCTTTGTCGTTTTTAGACAGGGTCTCACTCTGCAGTTCAGGCTGGCCTTGAGCTCACTTTGTAGCCCAGGCTGGCCTCGAACTCGCAACGATCCTCCTGCCTCAGCCTCCCCCGTGCTGGGATTACAGGTGAGCGCCACCACACCTGGCTACCTCTTGTGTTTGGGAACAGTTTCGTTTCTCATCAGCCTCTTCTTTTTTTTGAGAAAGAATATTGGCGCTCATTCGTGTCATCTTTTCACACTCGCACAGTTAAGTGACATGACTAGCTAAACGTAAGTGGCTCCTTGGCTTTAGCTAGCATGGGCCAGAAAATTCCAAACCTGGAGGAACTTGCACGTTCTTGTGTATTTTCTACACTGAAGGAAAGAACCCTGGGAAACACAAAACCTCTCGTATGTACTATCATCGGTTTATAAAAGAGGCCGTTTCAGATTATAAAAGTAGATGAGCCACATAAAAGAGGTCTTTGGATAGCATACATTTAAGAGAGAAATAGTCTTTTAGGAGACACACACGGTAAAATGAAAATTCAGAGTAGAACTACTTTTTTTCTCGATAAAGTATTACGTAAATTATAAACTTAAACTTCAGAGTTATAGTAATCTGTCTTCTTTTTAAAAAGACATGACATACGTATTTTTTCTGCCTTTGGTGGGGCATATAATTTCCTCAGTTCAGGTATAGAGTTCATAGTCACAGAAGCAGGGTGCTTTCAGGGAATAACCCGGGTCACAGCTGCTCCGCAGGTCTGCTGGGACTCACACAGACACATGTGGTCCATCCAGATAGATCACAAAATATTGCGTGAAACATTCGTATGAGAATGTTGTTCAGTACCAACCAAAGCTAGGTGCTCTAACTTAGTTACTGTAGCCACAGTGCTAAGAACTGCCAAGTTTAGACAGAGGAAGGGCTCTAAGGCGAGAATGCTTGAGTAAATAGATACGCAGATGATGCTGTGAAGTAGAACTTCGTATTTACCCATCCTTTACTTGGCTAGGTCCTGTACCACATCTTATACTTAGTGAAGCCCTCGAAAAAATTTTTTCAAGGATAAATTTCAAACGGCGTGCAAAGGTACAGCTGAAAAGTGTGCTGTTTACTCTCCTCCCCGCAGTCACTGCTCTGTCCTTAGGGTTACTTTAGGGTGGGAGGGAATTCTAAGCCTCTGCTAGCATGATGTCGTTCTATTTAAGTGTGCCAGAAATCATCTTAGTGGCCGTACCTTAGAGTCTGATGGTGATAGTTCAGTCATTTTACCCTGATAACAGACCCTATTTGGCTTTGACTCTATAAAATCATAAAATGTTCATGAAGTTAATGAGTACTTTTTACTTTCGAAAATTTTTTTCAGGTTGGTACTCGGAGATATATGGCCCCAGAGGTATTAGAGGGTGCTATAAACTTCCAGAGGGATGCGTTTTTGAGGATAGATATGTATGCTATGGGATTAGTCCTGTGGGAACTGGCTTCGCGCTGCACTGCTGCAGATGGTAAGGAAAAAGAAATTCTTAAAAACTATCTATGCCACATTTATTAAGAGAGATTACATGGAGAGGTAACAAAGTACAGTTTCTTTTTAATACACTTCTAGAGGTGGTAGAGAATCCAGAAGAGGCAGGGGAGTGGAGAGGTGGGAAAGGAGAGAGGCCACGCTTGGGTACATCTTGCCCTCCAGGTGCCCAGGTCAGCCCTTTCGGTAAGAGGAGGTGAAGAAGAGGAGGACTTCGCACTCCGAGACAGTCAGGCTGAGTGTGTTGAGCATCCGGGTCCTGCCAGCATACACGGAGGTAGCCAGACTAGACGCAGAACTCCAGATGCGCATTTCAGGTGTCACAGGTTAAATACTGCCTCTCCAAAGCTAGGAGGGTCTGATCTTCATAGGTGTTCCTGTGAATACTAGTCACTTTCTCTAGCACCTTACCTTGTCTAAAGGGTTCCTGTTTGTCCAGGTTTTTGTCATATAAGTGTATGCCATTTACTTACTGATTATAAACCTGCGTACTGCCTTCCTGGTGTGATGAATCTGTAGCATTACAGGTACTTTGTCTTGAGTAATCCTTCGTACGGTTGCCGTCTCCAACTGTGTTATGTCACTTTTCGGATAAGGCAGACTGCCTAACTGCTGCTCTGTCAAATGTAAAAGAGCTTGATCTAGTTTTTCTTTTTTTAATTCCAATTTGTTTACCTAAAAACTTTCTCTGATTGTCAGAGCGTAGAAGGGATTATGTTGGCTATATTAACAGGTAGAGCTAACTTATGTTAAAGGGAACTTAACAGAATGTTCAGAAATGGGCAGCCATTTATTCTTCCAGGATTGGAGGTTTTGCTTCAAAGTGGATTGAGAACCTAAGAAAGCTTATAGCAATTTGGGGATAATTGTAGCTGCTCAATCGATAGGAAGATGAGTACTGGTCAGAGTCTTTTGACTTGAAAATGGAAGATATATTGCGTTGATTATGTGCATTTTTGGAAGAAGCAGGTCAGGTGGCAGATGGTACAGGGAGATACATTTCAGAAGAACTTTAATATAGACAGCATTGGATTAGGTTCCACAGGGGAGACAAGGCTCTGTCCTCATGTGATAAACAGTTAAGGCGATACAGTATATTGTGGACAGGTAACTGTAGGATGAGGTGTGAACCAGTGCAGTGCCTGGTATGTAGACATTCATTGCATGCTTTTGGGTGAGTGCAGTACCTGAGACGTGAGTGTTGTGGGAGTTTAGAGAAAAAACTGCTTTTGAGGTGGAGGGATGCTTAGGGAAGTTTTTATGGAAAAAGAAAAGGATAGGTGATTTGTCTTGAACGCTTTGTATGTGCTATGAAACAGGCTTTTCTTGTAAGTCAGAAATTGGAGGCCAGAGGGACAGGGTGGACAGGTGGACGGGTGCTTTTAAATTTGTTGGGTGGCTAGTTACTGATAGTTAAGTGCAGTCACTTTCACACCAACATGCATACCGAACCTTTGGGAATTTTGTTAATATCAAGATTTGGACTCAGTAGTTGGGGCTGAAACTTGAGAGTCCACAGTTGTTTTTTTATAAGCTACTAGTTGGTGCCAGCACAGAGCGTACACTGGGCACCCTGAGCGGCAGTCCTGCCCAGCAGAGGCTGATCCGCCATCCAGACCCTTCGGTTTGCGCAGAGTTCGTTACACCTTCCGAACCGCCATCCAGGTGCATTCGGTGCGTTTCAAGGCCTTCCATGTCTTAGGTCTATGTACACGACACATCTGATCAGTGCACTTGCTCACTGGTGACCCGTTTTTGTTAGGGCGAAAGCATAGATTTGATGGATTCAGAACTTCCAAGTGTACAAGGCAACAGCTATGTGCTCTTGTGCAAAATTCCAGCTTTCTGAGCTTCATGCTGTCTTCTCTTTGTAGAGTAATACCTGTAAAGTTCCTAGTCAAGATAAATGCTTATCGAATACTAGTTATTGACTCCTACATGCATTCCCCTACTTGATTAATATTCAGAACAAAGGAAGTATTTCTATTGTTGAATAATTTTACCTCTAAAGGACATTCTGACTTGTTGAAAACCCTGGGGAAGAGTATGTTAGTGAGTTTTGAAAGTAAGCAAATGTACTTTGCGTGGTTCCTGGGAGAGGGCAAGGAGAGGTATGACTCGGAGGTACGTGAGTTCCCTGTGCAGGACATGGAGCGGTTGGAGCAGACTGAACCCAGTCCCTACGGTAGAAACAGCACTGTTAACATCGTCACCGGAGCTGCACGGCAGTGTCAGTTAAAGAATCTTATCCTCTGGATTTTTACGCACCGACGGTCCCTCTGTCCCATATCCACATGGATACAAGCAGGGCTCCTAAAGTAGCTAAGAAAGCTCCCAAGCAGTCCGAACCGCGTTACGTGCCAAGTCATAAACCCTTGATTTCTGATAGGGTCTCATCTCCTTCGGTATAAAGTGTAACTGAGTCTGTTTCTTTTGTGTCCTTATAGCATATAGAGTTGGAAAAAGGCAAAATGGTATATTCTAGAAAGTTTATACAGTTGGGAAGTCAGGACGGTTTTAATTAAAATGACTTTGTTCCATTTTTCCATCTCAGGACCTGTAGATGAGTACATGTTGCCATTTGAAGAGGAAATTGGCCAGCACCCATCTCTTGAAGACATGCAGGAAGTTGTTGTGCATAAAAAAAAGCGGCCCGTTTTAAGAGATTATTGGCAGAAGCATGCTGTAAGTTATGCTGTGAGCTTTGTGTTTCAAGCTCCAGTCTCACGTGTTTTAGAGGAATGAGTCATTCTGTGCCCACTCCTGGGCAGGCGATCGTCGTGCAGGTTACTCTGTCCTCTGCTGGAGGCCGGAGAACTGGGGCTTTGTATACCCACCCGGGAGAGTGTGGAGTCAGGGCTCCTCCCTCGAGGGTGCTGTGCACATGGGTGTCTGGCTTGGAAAGCTTTCTGCGGAGAGACGCCTGGTGCCGAGCCTCTGCATAGCCTGGCAGCCTTGCGGATCACCTCCTTCCAGCACGATGCCATTTTTAAACTAAGCACCAGGTTTTCTCCTCTCCAGAGGAATTTGCTTTAGCCTTGTGATTTTGGTTTAGAAGACTACGAAGTTACGAATTTTTAAAATTAGAGGTAGGTAGAGGATAGCGTATTGTCCTGGTACTTTTGGTCTAAGTACAACCAGAAACATGATCAAATCAGGTAGAGAATCCTAAAGGATGGCCCTGCAGTCCTGTAGTTAGCTGTTAGGTAGAAATGGTGATACTAAGTAAAACTGAAAAGCAGTGGTATCCTTACCGTTAGCGCTGGCTTTGAGTCCAGGCCAAGCTTTACATTGAAATGATTGTGGAGGAACGCACAGGCATTTTCGGAATTAAAAACTTCTGTTGCAAGTCTCCACTGCGTAAAAAGTGCCCTTTGCACTTTTCTTGAGTCCTGCACTCCTGATCCTCGAGTGAATGTTGACAGATAACGTGGAAGTTGGCTAATCTTGAAACTTCTTTGACCACAAAACGTGCTGAGGTGTTTGACTACGTTTTTCTCCTCTTAGGGAATGGCAATGCTTTGTGAAACGATAGAAGAATGTTGGGATCACGATGCAGAAGCCAGGTTATCAGCTGGATGTGTAGGTGAAAGAATTACGCAGATGCAAAGACTCACAAATATCATTACCACAGAGGACATTGTAACAGTGGTCACGATGGTGACCAATGTTGACTTTCCTCCCAAAGAATCTAGTCTATGATGGTTGCACCATCTGCACACACTGAGATGGGACTCTGAACTGGAGCTGCTGAGCTAACGAAACTGCGTAGTGTACCTTCGCTGTGAGATGGGTGGGACGCCTCCTGGGAACCGCAGGAAGCAGCCCCTTGGTGGGAGTGTGGCGCCGGGAGACCTCCTGCATTGCCTGCGGCGCACACGTGAAGGACGCGAGACCGACAGGAACCTTGCAGACTCTGTAGAGAAACTTTGGAAAACTGTGTACATGAAGAATGTGGCCCTTTCCAAATCGAGGATCTTTTGGACCTGGCTAATCGAGTGTGAGAGCTGACATCAGATTTCTTAATGTCTGTCAGAAGACACTAATTCCTTAAATGAACTACTGCTATTTTTTTTTAAATCAAAAACTTTTCATTTCAGATTTTAAAAGGGTAACTTGTTTTTATTGCATTTGCTGTTGTTGTTTCTATAAATTACTATTGTAATGCCAATATGACACAGCTTGTGAATGTTTAGTGTGCTGCTGTTCTGTGTCCATAAACGAAGTCATCGAAGTGGGGTGCAGTGAAGAGGCTTCCAAGCGTTACTTTCACCTCCCTCCCAACAAGGTATACCTCAGTTCCACGCTTGCTAAATTACGAAACTGAAAACACTAATGAATTTGAATAAATCGATCCGTGTTTTGTAACAAGGTATTACACATCCACTGTGTTATTTAAGAGAAAGGGCGAGCTGCGCTCAGTGCCCAGTCAGTGGCCGTTCGCGCGGCAGTGTCCGGCTCTCCTTGTGCCGGCTGTGGTTCAAGGAGACGTGCTTTTGTGAAATGCAAAAGCATACGGTGTAGTTTCCCCCGTATCTACGTGTTTTTAAAGCTTCATCTTATATGCAGATCTCAAAATATTGCATACTTACTTCTTTTTAGACGTGCTGTGTTTGGGGAATATTTAAAAACTTAAAGCATGATTTCAGTTTTTTAAGTGAGCTGTGACACTGGAAAGCTCTTCATTTTATCTTTTTAAATACTTTTTTCCTATTTATATATGTAAAATTTTAGTGTATTTCTTTTCACCGAACAGTGTGCGGGACATTCTTTATCACTGTTTTAGGGTCACCTCAGGAAGTGTTCACCCAGAATTCCTCACTGCCTGTGTTGAGATTTGTAACTTTTATCACTCTACTTCGCCTGGTGCCATCTTGTGAGAGTAGTATTTGATGCCTGGGCTTTGTAAAGAATTATCGTAGCATAGTGACTTAACCTTTAAGCACAGATTCAGATGTTACTGCTTTCAGACAAGTCAGGGTAACAAGTTAAAGTGACAGTTTCAAATATGCAATGTCGATACAGGAAACACAGCCTGGTTTCTTCCCCAAATTGCTTTCACAAGCGACTTCGATATTCATTTAGGACAGTTCATGCCTTATCCCTGCTAAGAAAATGGAATTGACGGTGGCTGCCAAAGTGCTTTTTAAAACAGTATTGCATGAGAATATAACTGGATTCTTCCTCAAATTTATGCAGGCCAAAGTACAGTAAGACGTTAACTTCCTGGATTTTTACATTACTCACCAGTCAATAGCTAGTATTATACTTTATACTTTCTTGTCAGGTCATTTGAAAATCCATGCGTTAATTTCGTAATTTATGTCACTATCAAGCGCTCACTGCGAACGTGTTGTATTCAAATGGTGATTTAACCCCACAGTACACTACACTGTACATATAATATGTACTTCGTCTCTGGGAAGAATTGTTATTTATAAACAATACATAGGTCAACAGACTCCAAGCAGGGAGGTAAATGAGAAGAAATAGCATTCTTGTCTGCGTGCCGCATACCACACAGAAGCGTTTGTGCTCTTGGTCGTGTATGTACCCAAGGTCTTGTTGTAGTCCTGAGAATTTCCATTTCAGTGTTTCGCACTTTTATTTCAAGAAGTACTCAGTTCCTCTATTTCTTGATTGAGTGTTGCTTCCCTTTGGAAACTAATCCAGGGCAAAATAGAGAATGTGTGTACAGGAAGATTGTTAATCTCCTGCAGACAGATTTCTACCTGTAATAAACACTTAACCCTCTTAAAAATTGAAACAAAAATAAATGAGGGACGTTATGGTGAACGTTTGGCTGAGAGCACTAGAGAAAAGTTTTCTAAGACCAGTTATTCACGGTATAAAATGTTTTGTCTTCATATTAAGAAACATTTTTAGAAATCCTGGGTATTGTACTTAACTCTGGCTAACCAATTTAAAAACTTGTATCCTTTTGAGAACTTCATTAATAGAGAAGTCTTTTCTAAGCAGTAAAATAATGTTCCAGTGACTACCTGTTCTGATACCTAGTCTTGTTAAAACTTTCTTTTGCAGGGCATCTTAGTATTTGGTTTACAGTCAGTGCAGAGTGGGCAGGTTAACTCGAAGTCTGAGCTAGGGCTACTGGAGAAAAGATCAAAGACTGAGCAGAACGGTGATTTCTTTGTTTCGGGGAAACAGACCCGGGCAACTTTTCCTCATGTGTATGGTGCTCCTCATGACCTGTCTTGTACTTCGCCTTGCTGATACCCATCAGAACTGCTGCTCTTACATTTTCTACCTTGCCCAGATCTCCCATGTTACGAGATGCTTTACGATCAACTGCCACAGGACTGATGGATTAACTAGTTCGGCTTTATTCAAAGTCCATGCCCTGCACAGATCTTCTACGTATTTAGATGCTAGGAAGTTTTTAGCATGTGATGTGTGATTCTTGTTTGAATGTTTATTACAGGTACCTTGTGAATTCCAGAAGAGACTGTGCCTCACAGTGGTTGGTCCCATGAACTTGTACTATCTTTTATGTGATATTTTGAAAATACAATCAGGAGAAAACCCGACTTCTTTGGGATTTAAAAATAATCTTATCACAAAATTCTGAAAAGTCTCTTCCACCCCCTGCTCACTCCTGAGTAAGTTACATTTACCTAAAATGCAAGTGGTCGGGAAAACCACTGGCCAGATGGCAGTTTAGTGGAATAAACTGATTACTATTTTTTTAAAAAATGCTTCATCACAGGTATTTTCCAGTTTCTCTTTTTTACTTTTTTGAAAAATTACTTTTTAGGAACATTTGGTATAATGTGCATAAAATTATTTACAATTTATGGGCAAAATGATACAAGTAGCATCTTGATTGAACATCATTTACCTCAGATATTCAACCAGCAGTACATTTTTTATGCAGTCTCAACCCATATCCTATTTGTTACCTCTCAAGATATTGGTAAGCAGTTATTTTAGCTTTACTCTGTATTTCCTGTCAGTGTTTTGGGCATAGATTGTTGTACTACTGTCAAATCGTACTTGCTATTTTTTTTCTGCAAGTATTTAACAGAAAGCTAAAAAAAAAAAACAAAAAAAAAAAACAAAAAAACCCATGAGACCCCACCTTGGATAAGTGATTGTTAAATACTGTATAAATACAATGTATGCTATCCCCATTCCATCCCCAAGTTAAATAAAAAATGAATATGGTATGATTTGCATATGCAGTTTTTTTTAGGTACATGTTCTTCTTAGAGGGGAGTGGTAGCTTTGTAACCTGTGAGGCTCCCATCTTGAGATCTACAAGGATGGGGACAGTGGCAAAAGAAGGGAGCTTTGTTCCTTAGGACGCCTCCGCGCTCCGTTGTCTAAGCAGGATGTGTCGCTGCCCAGGTATATGTTGGTTCCGCCAGTATCGGGAAGCCGGAGGCTTCTTGGCGCTGGGTCACATTTCACGCCGGTGGATTCTGTATTTTCAGGAGTGGGGCAGTGGGGATGGAAAGGTAGCACTTGGCTTATTTATGGTGGTTTCAAAGAATGTGTACCCTTCTAAACCAGATGAAAAAGCAAACTTGGTAGAACGCCCATGCAATCTGTACTGAAAAGACTGCTTTTGTGCAGCACGTTCTGTGCAATCTTGATTCTACATAGAGTTATGACACAATAAGCTTCAGATTCGACAACGAAGATTTTAATTTCTCAGCCACAGGCACACACGTCAACTGGACAGGTCTTTTTAACAAGATCCCAGTGTTTCGTGGGCCACTTGGGAGGGAGCTCAAGTAAAAACTACACGGAAACAGCACTCCTGACTGTATTTCCTTATCAGCCTGATAACCCACGGGAGCTTGTTTTTGTTTTTGCCGTATTTTATTGCGTAGCAATAAAGAACCTTTAAGCCATGCATATAAATTTAATTATTTCTCACAATTTACCAGGGCTTTTCAGGTTGGGTTTTTATTTTACTAATATAGTTTATGTAATTTATGTGATGAAGTTAAGAAATTTTGTGAATACATTTTAGCTTCTGTTAGGAGCTAATTCTCACTTTACTGCACACAAAAATGCCTTTAGATGTAGGCATACACTTCACTGTATCATTTTTGTTAACCTATTGTCCTAATTTGTTTTATAGCTTTCCTATTACAATCCCTGAAAAGGTAAACCCACCTTTCCTCTTAGCTTTTAAATATTTAAACCTACTTGATGGATCTTCTGTACTTCTCACTCTTTTTTTTTTTTTTTTTGGTTTTTCTCCGGTACCAGGAACCGAACTCACGACCTTGCGCTTGCCAGGCAAGCGCTTTTGCCGCTGAGCTAAACCCCCAGCCCCTGTACTTCTTATGTAGTCAAAGAAGTGCATTAGGACGCTCAGCTTTTAAGTGGCATCGTAACATGGTAGCATCGCATTACTAACTAGGAGGAGGAAGGATTTTAACATTACAGCTATAACTTTCCATTTAAAAACAATTTCTGAATTATGTTAGGAAAGTACGATCCACTTTAAAGAGTAAGAACCTAATGAAATGACTTGTGCCTTCTAAATCAGGTTAGCCATTTTGACAAAACAGCCTGTAGGAATGTGTGGACTAGGATAGAAAACTAGGATATAAGCCTGAGCCTTAACGAGACACTGCTAGTCTGTACAAACAACAGTGATCTGGAGACTTGTAACAAGGCTTAAGGTTTTTGTGGTGAAGGAAAGGCTAGGTATGCAAAATAATAGGCTGGTCCTACTGAAGAGCCGCTTCGTGCACACAAATCATACACCACTGTATTTCCAAAACTGCTTAAAGGCCAGATAAATTCTTTAGAGTACATTTTTAAAAATACTTGGCAAGGAACACCTTGCACTTTAGTTCTTAATAGCACGGGCTTGGTGTCAGTTACAGCTAAGCTGAGGGCTGGGGAGGTAGCTTAGTGGTACAGCACTTGCCTCGTATGTACAACACCCTAGGTTCAATCCTCAGCACTGCAAAAGCAAAAAATCCAAAGCTGAGCTGCATTCCAGGGCCATTCATTCTAACTGTGATTCTGGACACTGGCACGATGGTGTTAGTTCTCTAATCTGTAAGTAATGCTACATAAGCACAGAGGGCTTCTGAACAAGTGGGTTATTTATTACAAAAAGACAAGGCCTCTGTCTTTTGTGAACGTCCTCTGATACAATATGAGGTCAGGTACTCTTGAATTAACTGAGGTCACTGAGTGAAGGTTAGATTTCATTTTGAACATATAGTTGGGTTTGTAAATCCTTTAATTTTTAAGGTGATGCTTTGACTGACATTTCTATATTCTTAAGGACGGACTTTTTTATACAGATATTCAGCAGACACTGCCAAACACTCACTGTTTGTGGGAGTGGCTTTGTAGGAATTTCTGAAAGTACACGTTAAGGCAAATTCTGTTTGGACTAGAGAAGGCTCAAGAATCTACACTTTTTAAAACTCCCACGAGGGATTCATTCTGGTACAGAGGGTGTAAGCACCACCTGAGAAGGGTAGGGATGCTCACGCTCCCTGGCCTGCCTCTCTCACAGGACCCACGCTCTGTCTAAGCTGATCAGTCTCCCAAGCCACAAAAACGTGCATGCGCGAAGGAAAGCAAAACCGAAGCACCCGCATGAGAACCAGAGGGCACTGCTGTTTGCGTACTGCCTACGGTAGGGTCTGAAAACGTAAGTGGCCGCTTGGCTGAAACGAACCCTTCAAATGCACCACACATATACAAGTATTTTAAAAATGGCTCAATCTCTAAAATACTCGCATTTTATTCTTCTGAACTGCTACCTGCAGCACAGTGGACTGGAATGATAAATCGCGCAGCTGCTGTGAGTCACAGGTGAGACACGGCCAAGACACACGTGCCGCAGCGTCTCGTGCAGTAAATGTTCACAGACACAGAATAATACAGTGACGTCTTGCAGAGGACAACAGCTTGCAGGCTGTCGGTGAACGACGTCTGAAACCGGTGAAGCGGGCTCACAGCCAGCTCAGCGAGGACGTCGCCCACTGTCTAACGTCCGTGGGGCAGTTGGGGTACTTCTGCAGCGCATTCATGATCTGCGTGTTATCCAAGAGCAGTCTCATCAGCTGGTACTCCCTCTGTGAATTTACTGAAGTTCTTTCCACGGGCTTTATTAATTCTAACTGTTGTAGGTGTTCAAAAGCCTGAAAGATTAAAAAATAGAGTGAATAGGAGAACAAAGTGACCAAATCTAGAGAATACTTAAAAGTTTTGGTGGTCTGTGGAAAAGACTGCCAGCAAAACAAAAGGAACCCAAATCAACAGTGTGAGACAACTCTCATCGACCACGTAAAGCCGTGTTAGTCATCAGGTAAGAGAATATAAATTCACGATCCCTGATCCTGTACTGTTGAGTGTAAACAAGGGGAGTTTTAATTCGGCCTTCATGATGTGGTTTTGCTTCCAACCTCACGTTCTCGTTCCTCCTGCGTGTGCACGGGTGCTCGAGGGGAGCCCCCTGGAGAAGGGTTCCAGGGCCCAGCACCTGTTCTAACGCTGAGCTAACTACCGCAGCCTTTCCACCCACAGTGACCAGGTGTCCAGTGTCTCTATGCAAACCCAAGACGCCTGTAAGACTTTCTAATTACTCTGGCAATCTGTTTCTACCTCTGTAAGAGTTTGCTGTGTAGAAGTCTAACACAGCAGTAACCAAGTGGCAGGAAAACCCCGGAGCACAGCAGGCCTACGCACCAGGCTCCTACTTTAAAGACGGACCGAGACTGTCACTCCCGTCAGCAAGCTCCCTGCTTGACTGCTTTCTCTGACCCCCACAGCCACGTGTTCTGGTCTTTTCTCATTTTTGATTGCTGAAAGTATATGATTAGGGAATGAAAAAAACCCACAGAATTTTGTTCACATTAACCACTAAGTAGTGACACACTGAATACAGTCCTGAGCAGTCTATTCTTGGAACTCACTGTAAAATACCACTGGAATATATTCTCTATGTACTGTAAAAATTCTGAAACTATTTTTGAAAATGAGAAAATAGTGGGACTGGACAAAACTGAGATTTAAAGTATTTCCAGACAGTAAAATACGTCCTTATTTAAAATGGAGACAAGATCAGCTGCAAACTGTAAGAATTTAATGCTGAGGTCATCTTTTTACTTCCGTAAGTCCCGCAAACCATGGTTACCGGACAGACACGGAGCTGCGAGGGAGAACCTAAGCTCCCCTAGGCCAAGCACCTTCACTGTCTCTTTGAACAAGTGGCAGTGCGCTGTGCTCATTTTCAAATTGCTGTAAGAAATGAAAGTGACTCCGAGGGCTTATATCGGGTGCCACAGGCCTCGGGCCCGCTGCTTCATGTGTCTGCCTTGTAAGCGCCTTCAGTTTCACTGCTCACGCCGAGCAACCAAGCGCACGGGAGGTGAGGCTCGGCTTGTAATTTTATGGAAACTTAAGAACATGGTATTTGGTCCATATGTAAAAATGGTATGTTTAGAACAACTAAAATGTATAAACCTATTTTTTCAGCTATAAATTTAATGAATCAAAACAAGTATTTCCAATAAATACTTAGTAAAGGGGTGTGTATAACTATTGTAAATGCATACCAACTTTGAAGGATTGAGAAGAGAATGCAAAATAATCATAGTTTGATTTATAAATTTTAAAAAAAATTTTGGTGAACAGTAAAGTTAATGCTTTTAAAAGTTTGCATAGCTGCTGGGACATCTCCGAGTACATACTGTGGTTCACGTTACCCTTTGCATGGACAATGGTGTCCTGAAACAGTCCTCAAGTTTGAAACTGATACCTTACCTACCTGCCCAATACAACTTTCTCTCTGTGGCCTCATTAGCCAATGGGAGTCCGCCTGTTTTAATCTGATGACTAGTTTGTATTTTTTCCCCACTTACCGCGGAGATCATAAACCCAATTCCTGGGTCGGAAAGAGGCAAGGTGGTTATGTCCCTTGCAGTATTAGGCTGCAATGAATACAGCAGGAGCGCTTCGCAGGGTGCAAGTGCTAAGCACAGACAGCAGAGGGCACTGTAACCCCCAGAAACCACAAAAACTTGCTGCTTTCTTCAGAACTAATGGAACATTTTATTTTTGGATATTTTTGGTCTGGAAAAAATTCCAAACATAAACAGTTAAAGTTTAAAACTTAATTAAAGTTAAACCTTGGTTTATATAATGAAGTTGGAGCTAAAAAATGTACTTGTCTTCAAAAAATCATGGTGTGGCAGACCTTACCTTCAGGACCACAGGCTTCTCAAAGGCATACACAGAATGCGCTTTCCTTTGAACAAACTTCTGAAACTCTGGAGAGAGAGCAGTGACAGTAAGACCCTCAAGTAAGCAAGAGAGAAGAGTCAGAAAGGAGCCCCACCGAAGTCTCACCGTTATACACCATCTGAAAGTTAAAGGGCTCCTCTTCGTAGATGTCATTTAAATGTTTCATGGCTATTATGAGGCAAATTTCCAAGACTGACAGTCCTGCAGTAAAAGAAAACACGCTATGAAGTGTACTTTAGGGACCCCAAGACTGACTAGTGTGAGATAACTGTAAGAAATAACTGTCCCTCGAGGAGGAACGACAAGGTTATGGTTTTGAAGGACGGAGGTTGAGATTCCTACAGACTCAAATGTGTCGTAAACGCCAATATCTACAGAAAAGTAAAATTCAACCTCTAAGTTTACTTTTCAGTATCTGCAAAATAAGGGCCTTTCTAAGCTTCGGGTATGCTACAGGGATTATCAGGCGCTCACTGCAAACAACAGCAGAAGCTATGATTATTTTATTTCCAATCACACAGGTAGGTCCTTTATTCAGAGTCAAAAATCTTCAGGAAATTATATCCAAAATTTGGAGTGCAATATTTTCCTCAGGGAGAAAATGCTCATTAGATTATCAAAAGGGATAATGACTCATCAAGCAGATTCTCACCGTGCACAACGTTTGCTTTAGAATCCATGCTGCAAAGCTGGGCTGCCTCCGTCAGATCCGCGGCAGTGACCAAGGGGTGTGATGCAGTCACTCGATTTAAAGCGAGCATCTATGGAGATGTAGACCAGAAAAACACTTACTTACGTGGGCATTTTGGACATGACTACTGAGCAAAGTTTCTTAATTTGTAGAGTCTATTATTATGGGAGAGAAATGCTTGGTAAAGATATCCTAAAATTTAGCTCTTTCAATTACAGTTTCAATTTGTATGTCACATAATTTCACAAATGTAAATCAGAAAAGGTTTTGTTGCTTTCTCTACCACTTCCCGCCTGCATCACATTTATTTTTTCTTCAAAAAGAGTATTTCAAGGGTAGGACGAGGAGAACTAACAATAAGAGCATTATTCAAAACTCCAGATAAAACCAAAAAAGCCAATCTGTGCCTTGTATTAACTTTTGGACCAATCAACCAGCAAAAGTAGGAGAAGGCAGAATTAGTTTATGTTTGTACATAAAGAAAGAAAAGAAAACCAAAAATCAAATTTGTATCTGTAGAAATAACTCCTTGAAAGCCAAGATGATCTCTCATGTACTTTTCATTTAGTTTTCCCAAAACTAACAAAGTTCCCGGACTAAGGTTCCCACTCAAATATCAAGTTTTTCCTTTGTTTACTGTATTTTTCATTACAAATTACCTTTAGTTATTTAAGCTTTAGCAGACAGTGCACAATACCAGGCTAAATTTGAATTTCAAAAAATAAGAATTTATTACTTAGTATAGGGAAGTGCCATGTTATACTAGAAACTCGCCTCCACCTTGTCAAGGCGAAACTGCTTTAGTCCAGAAGAGACTGCACGGCAGCCCTTGCAGCTCAGCCTCCTACTGGGTGGGATCTAGACAGCAGTCACTCCCTCCCTTTCATTATGAAGTATTTCTTCATGTACAAAAAGGCAAAAGAGAATCAGGTATCCATGCCCACTTTACCACATTAAGAACTGTAGTTTTATCGGGTTAAAGCTGGTCTCCTCTGCTGACTGGGTGCTAGCTGACACCGCACGGAACGACCACATCTATCTTTATACTTCTTCCACTCTACTGCATATGCAGGTGTTCCTGGGACACGACAAAGCCATATCCAAGTTTTGTGCAAATACTGCACTGTGCTCTCACAGCTCACTTTCCACTGGACACCTGAGAATCTGTCCATGTTAAAGTGTCAATTCTAATATATATATATGCTGAAAATTGAGGCCACAGACTGCTGCGTATTAGCATGCTGCTAAGAATGGCAGTGTATTTTTGATGGGCAGGAGGGGACCAAAGTAACGACACGTTTAAAAGGAGTACTGGTGAATAAATGTGGCACAACCATACAGTACAGTAGGACAAAAGCCGGCTGCAGCCAGACCGCCTTTGGCTGCGCTCTGGCTCTGCCATCAACTAGCTGTGCCCAAGTCTTGTAGCCTCTGGGAGACTCAGCTTCTTTAAAGCACAAGGATAAAACACTTGAGAAAAACAGGGTCACCACGCAGTTCAGACATACCGCAGGGTCAGAACAGCGCTGCCTGGTGGATGTGCCAGTCAGTAAACGGTGCTTGCTATCGTTTTGAAACTGACCACAAAACTCACGGAACTGAAACTGTTTCCTCTTTGAAAAGTATTTGCTTGAGAAAATTGTCTAGAAATACCGGGCTAAGGCCAAATAACGCCTCTGAAGGGGCTCCTTAATTTTCAGAACAGCTAAGTAACTGCACTCATGGCCAGATGAGAGTTAGTCTATGTCTGCAAGGCATACACAAAACAGAACAAAACAAAAACCCCAATGCACTCCAACATATTAATATCTAAAGAAAAACTGTATGATCAGTTGGCTCAGCATTTGACAAAATCTAAGACCAATTCCTAATACTCTTCAGCAGTAACCTGAACTTAATAATGAGCTTGTTAAAAAAAGAACCTTAGCGTTAACAACACACGTGAAGTAAAAACTGAACGCCTTCCTTTTAAGACTGGGAACAAAGGAGGTCGAAGCACACAACTGTATTTAACGTGGTGGTGGCACGTTCAGTAACTAGGGAAAGGCAGGAAAGAAAAGGCTCACAGACTGGAAAAGGAAAAAAAAAATCTAATATGACTGCATTAAAAATCTGAAGACTCTATTAATGAAATGAATAAATTCACCAATATCGCAAAATATGAGATCAACACAGAAATATTAATGACGGGGCTGGGGATTTAGCTCAGCGGCAAAGCGCCTGCCTGGCAAGCGCAAGGTCGTGAGTTCGGTTTCCAGTACCGGAGAAAAACCAAAAAAAACCAAAAAAACAAAAACAAAAAACAAGAAATATTAATGACACAACATGTTGGAACCATCAGCAGGTACCAAGATACAGTTACACAGCAGCAATCCACTTTGGTGTGCTATTCCACTGAAGCATGACTACATACAATATACTTTACCTTTCACAAAGCTACAATAGTTTTGAAAGTTTCCATCAAAAAATTATACATGACACAGATATGATTTAAACATTAGCCAATGTATACCTGTATCAATACACCACAAGATGCCCATTTCTATGTACAATTTTTATGTATCAGTTAAAAATAAATTAATTAAAAAGTACAAACCAGTAGCATGTGTAATGACCTCAGGTTTTTGCTGACATTAAAATGCTTCAGGAGAATTTCTCGTACACTTTTATCTTCTGAGAGACCCTAAAGAAAAAAAAAATTAAGGAATACAGTTTAAAACCTAAATATAATTGTTTATCGTAAGTGGCCAGTACACTTTATTAACTCTATCTGATGTTTATTCATATTAAATAGATACTAATTGATCTAAAGAACAGTAAAATCAAAGCCGAATTTTCAGTCTACTGATTTCCTTCGCCCTTTAGGTTAACCTGAATACAAGAATGAAACAATTCTTGCTACTCCAAAATTTCTAATGCTACCAAGGGGAAACTATCCAGTTACACTAGTAGGAGGAACAAAGTGCAGTGCAACACCTAACGGTGAACGCACACTAGTGTTCTTGAAAATAAGTATGCTAAGAAGGTGTCTGGACAGGGAGAAGCGCAGAGGGAAGAGCCCGAAGTGAGAGCGATGAAGGGCGCGGCGCGGCAGAGGGGCCTCCGCCCCTAGGTCGCAATGATTTACAAAGGGGCGGCACGCAGAGACAAAGGGAAGAAAACTTCGTTGGAGGCAAATCCATGCATCCATCCCAAAGGGGAGGGCATGGCTTCACCAGTGCTGTAAAGAAAAGTGAGAACAGCAAACAGCAAGAAGACAATGTGACGGAGAACCAACTGACGAGGAGAAAGAGGAATCTGAGAACAGAAGACAGAATCAAGGTGAACTATGGAGGAAGGGGCTCTGTGAAGAGTGAAATGTGTCAAGGAGTAGGCTTTGGAACAGCAGTATTTATCAGTATTTAAAGAGACAGAAGTAAGGAAGATAACACAGACTGGAAAATAATCCAAGACAGTAGTGACAAGAGGGAACTGGTGATCCAGGGTGGAACCCACTGTGTAAAACTAAACTGAGATCTAGTCTGAGAAAAGGCTAACAGTGTTAGAAATCTGCAGACCAACAGGATGCTGGGAAAGCAGTATCTAAATGAACCAAGAGGCTCCACTGAGTACGGATTTAATAGAAGCCGAGGCACACTCGGCATGGAAGAGAAGGGAGACGAAAGGAGAGTGAATTCAGAGAGGGCAGAGCCATACAGGAACAAGAAATATTGAAATACTTTTTAAAAGTATCATCTACATGACATACTCTTTCTTCTTTACTATGTAAGCATTTCTTTCTCCCACAGAAAGACTCCTTTTTCAGGAAGACATTCTAGTGTACTGGAATGAAATTTCATGTGTTCAAGAAATCCATCATGCCAGTTAAAGTTTCCATTCTTTGTATTTTTTTTTTTCTTTTTCCTTTTTCATCTTTTTGAGACAGGGTCTCACTATGCAGTTCAGGCTGGCCTTGAGCTCACTTTGTAGCCCAGGCTGGTCTCCAACTCACAACGATCCTCCTGCCTCAGCCTCCCGAATGCTGGGATTACAGGCATGCACCACCACAGCAGGCTCCACTCCTAGTATTTTAAAAGGTTTCTTGTTATTATATATTTTATAAATCATAAAGAGGGCCAAATATCTGTGGAAGTATAGATGAACACAGCATAGTAAAACAATGCAATATAAGTAAGATTTACACTTTTCCACAGTCTTCAGATTTCAATACAGAAGAAACTTAGTAAGTTCAGTAGGTAACTATAATAGGCAAACTACAGTCCCGACTTCTGTAATCTCTGGCTTTTAGGAAGTCATTTATAAAGTTGATATTGTAAAATTGGAACACTTAGGAAAACTAAAAAAACAAAAAAATCATCCGGGACAAAAATAACTGATGAAAAATTTTTTCCACAAAATTTCAGTTATTTTTAAAAACCGTACTTGGCTTTTCTTTGACATCATACCTCAAAGGGTTAATCTATACTCTGCCTTCCAAATGAACCTCTGTAGTTTTAGTGGTCTGATTCAAACTGCTTTTGAAAGCTATCACTTTATTTGCATACTTTACTTTTAAAGAAAATCTACATCCTCTATTTGTATGTAAACTGCAAAACACTTAATTTCACATTTTTAACTTTAATTCCATTGACCCAAATGTTATAAACATCTGAAGATAAGGTAATTAATAACTAGTTGAATTAACTGCAGTACTTGGAGGCATTTCTTTTGAGGAAAAGTAGATGTAATTCTTTTAAATGCTCCTTTCAGGGACTTCCCTTATTCTGCCATGCTGAGATGGAGTCTACCCTGTTTAGTGGATTCATCTGATGTAAGGCCAAAACAAACTTTCAAATTAAGTAGGAAGCGAAGGCTCAACCCTATCCCCAAGATGTTTCTTGGAAGAGAGCCCACAGGTGACCCTTTGTTTCTATCAGTATTTTCAGTCTAATCTTGCAATTTCAAGAATCTACTGGGCAGTCAGCACTGACAGAGAGGATAGCTCCCCTAATTCGGCCTCCCGCGCATCTCCCACACCAGTCACAGACTCTGGCCATGGTGCTGACAGATTTTTCCAGGGAAACTTCTCACCATGTCAAAGAGAGGAGGCACAAGATGATTGGTATAAGAAACAACAATACCCTAATTATCTTCTTTAACAGTGTTAGTTCTACTTTATGAATCTGAGAAAGACACTCATACCTATCATGTGCCTCTAAGTTTGGGGACTATAAAATCTGCAAAAAAGGACTAGAAAACTATGGTTGAATGACCCTGAGGTTTACCATTTTATGTCACCCAAGTACTGCAGCACCAGTAACTGGCATTATCTTCTTCATACTCAGTCTTCTCTTGGTAGCTGAGGAGACTGGGTCAAGACACCCCAGAGACAGTCAAAGTATGAGCATGCTCACACCCTTCATCATTCAACCCAAGGACACAAAACCTGTGGATAAGGAGGTTCAACTCCATTCACTTTGAGACACTCAGAATGTAACACAGCTAGGAGAGACACAAAGATGGATAATGGCACACAGCAGCCTCGGCTACGTAGGTAACTTCGGAAAGGACACTGTTTAGGGACAGAGACACTAAAAGGCCTTGGAGAGCACACTGTGAAAGACTGTATTTACCCTGGGCAGTAAGAGGCATAGCAATAACTGACTTGAAGCTATAATACAAAGCAATAGTGCTAAAAATGGCAAGGCACTGGACCAAAAGGAGATATGTGGGTCAATGGAACAGAACTGAGGACACAGAAACCTCCCCAGATATATTCAACTACAGAATGGGACAGAAGTGTACGTTGGAGGAAAGACAGTTATTCAACAAGCAGTGTTTGGATCTGCCTACAGAAGACTGCACCCTTTTCTTTCACTATATACTAAGTTAAAATCAAAACAAATCAAAGATCTAAACATTAAGGTAGAAACATTAAATTTACTTGAAGATAAAAATAGGTAAAACCCTTGAAGACATAGGTGTAGGAAAGGATTTCTAAACAGAAACCAGTCACACAAGAAATGACAACAAGAATCAATAACTAGGATTATATCACACCAAAAAGTTTCTGTATAGCAAAAGAATCAGTAGAGTGAAGAGACAACCTACAGGATGAAAAAATTTTGCCAGCTACTCCTCAGACAGGGGACTAATATCTAGAATACAGGAAGACTTAAAAAAAAGAAAAGAAAATGAAAAGACTAAAATTAAAGACCCAGTCAAAAAATTGGCAAGAGAAAGGAACAGACACTAAACAGAAGAACTAGTAATGGTCAACAAATACATGAAAAAATGTTCGGCATCTCTCACCATTAGACAAATGCAAATTCAAACAAGCCTAAGATTCCATCTCACTCCACAAAGAATGGCAATCACCAGGAAAACAATGACAAATGCTGGCAAGGCTTTGTCAAAAAGGAACTCTCCAGCATTACTGGTAGGAATGCAAACTAGTACAGCATTATGGAAATCAGTATGGAGAGTCCGCATACTGAAATGAGAGATTCCACACCGCCCAGTTATCTCGCTGCTAGGTGTCTTTCCCCAAGAGTTTATGTCATCATACCATAGCCACTCATGTACAGTAATGTTACAGCAGTCCAGTCTGTAGGAGCTCAATCCTGGAGGCAGCCTGCATACCCACCAACAGATGACTGGATAAAGAAAATGTGGGATCTCTATGTAAAGGAATACTACCAGGCTATAGAAAAATGTCAAACTGGACACATTTGTGGGAAAATGGACACAACTGGAAAATATAATGTTGACTGAAATAAACCAGACACACAAGCTTAAATATCATACAGTATCTCTCATTTGAGTGAGGCAAAGCACAAAGAAAATGGACAGATAGAAAGGAACAGGGGATGCACATCTTGCAATAGGGAAGTGGTCAAACAGCCTTCAAGTTACCTGAATGGTCTGATTCCACTTTTCAGCAAAAAGTTTATCTGGAAATTCTGCAGGTAGAGATAATTGTTCTTTAAAAATTTTAACATACTGTGGAAAACCAAATGAGTTCATTAAGTGTATCTGTCGGTGAGAAAATCGTGACTTCACTCTTTTTTCTAGGAGTTCCAAGATATCCTTAAAAACAAACAGAAATCCCTGTAAGATGCATGTTTAAAAACCACGGGAGAAGTATAAGTGAACTCCTCTTACAGTTAGCGATGCTTATTCCATGCTATGCAACTAAGCATTTAAAAAAGCGGTATGGAGACTAATCCTTTTGTTGTTGTTGTTCAATTTTTTAAAAATTTATTTTAAAATGGAGACTAATCCTACTCTAGACATTTGTAGATTTGGTAGTGCTATATCTTTTCCCTGCTGTTATCCTCAGCTAAAATGTAATATTCCAAGATGTACAATGATTGCTAATAAAAACTTTGAATATTACTGAATAGTTATATGCCACAATAAGCTCAAGCATTTCAATAAATTCTATGCACTCTATCAAAAATTCAGATAAAGAAATTGAGAAAATAAAATGCAGCGAGACTGCCCATCTTTTGCATGATTCTATGTAACAAAGAAAGCAAAATGCGCATCAGAGAAAAAGTTCCATTTGCCAAACTACTTCCAAAATTACTCTGTTGTGGTGAGTAAAAGGGACTGTACTGAAGGGGAAACGGGCAGGACAACAGCACCGCACTGTTAATCCCTCGTCTGTGGTGTCTGCGTAATGATGCATTTAGAACAGCATACGTCTGTTATTTTTCCTTAAGAAGAAATTAGTAATCAAATTTATAGTCAAAGAACACTAGAAAAGAAAGGTAACTAACATGTACTACTTCTGAGGAAATACAAAGTTTTCCTAGATGAAAGATATACTTCCACAAAGCCGACCTGCACTCAAAACTATGTAAGACAGCAAAAGTGCCGTGGGTAAGGCTGCCTTTGTAAGTCATACTGATGAGCAGAATTGTCCGTGCTAAATCTCCTTTTAAAACTCAACTTGAGCTACCTTTGAAAACATGTTATGCTACATAGATAGCATTAACATGTCACCAACCATTTCACTAGCACATGTAAGAACCAATACTAGATACATATGGTACACATACACAGGGAGGTATTTGTCATACAGAAGGAAGCCTTGCTACTTGCAGCAACATGGAGAAAATCTGAGGCCATGAAATGATAAGCCAGATACAAAGACACACGGCATACACTCTCTCATGTGTGGAAAGTAAAAACCCTGCTGTTTAAAGTAAAATACTGGTTACTAGAGACTCTGCTAATACAATTAACAGAAACACATAAAGTAAATTTTAAAAACTAAAGAGAAATGAAAACATCCCCCCAAAAGTATACACAAATATTCATAACAGCATTATTTATAAAAAATTTAAAAATGTAAATACTCCAAATACCAATCAACTGAGGAAGGTGTGAACAAACTGTGCTATGCAGTGGAATTATCATTTACTCAGCAAGAACAAGGAGTTCACTGTTATGTATTACAATATAGACAAACACTGAAGACACTAAGGGAAAGAAGTTTAGCGATAACAGACTTTATGTCATATGACTGAATTTATATGAAATGTCCACAAGGAGTAAATCACAATCAGCACTTTATTATGTAGAAAGTAGACTTGTAGTAGCCCAGCGCTGGGGTAAAAATGGAGGTGGGGGTAATTGGGGAATGGCTAAAGGCCCTCTTAAATTGACTGTGGAGATATACGCAGAACTGTGATATACAAAAACCCAGTGAACTATGCGTTTTAAATGAGGACACTGTAAAATTTAAAAATTGTATCTCAACAATGACGCTATTTTAAAAAAATCCATCCCAAATGTGAACATTAATATATTTGATGATTTTAAGGAATCACTGCTAATATTTAAGGTATAATAACTATAATAAGGAGATGTATTTTTTAAATGAGTCCTTTTCTTCTGAAAATAGACTTTGAAACACTGATGAAGAGGCATTTGGAGCTACTTTTGTCTCAAAATAACACACGGATAGAAAAGAGAGGTAACAGGATAAATGAAACTAACTTCCAGCCGCGGCGCTGGATGAAAAGTAAGCAGGGAGATTTGAGACTCATATTTTCTCTTACATGGATTATCGAGATCCTATAATAAAGTTTTCTGTTATGGAAGAGGGCACAGCAAGGCCCAGAAATTCAATATTTTAAATCTAGTCAAATGATCTGATCCTCATAGTTCCTCTATTAAAAAGCCCTGATATAGAGGAAGTAAGTTGAGTACAGACAGCTGAGGACTAATAGTTTCGGTTAGTGGAAGGGAGAAAGAAAAACTTGAAATGTTTTGTATTGTACAGTTGCTAGCATGAAAATTAAAAGAGGCTATTATGTCTAGATACCGTACAGCTACGTTCTATTGAAGAGGAATTCTACATTAGATGGTGGAAAACCAGTGAAACTAATACCCTATGCAACCATGAAAGCCTGGACTTGGTAAGAGAAAGAAAGCAAGATATTTTAGTTGTGAAAAGTTGTGAAAGCAGTTAGCAAACTGAGACAGAGGAACAGGAAGAAGAAAAAAAATATTTTGAAGGAGGGGGACGCTGCTTGGTAGTGAAGTATTTATTCCATGCATCCGTTTGTTTTCCCCCTACAAACACACACACATAGGTCCAAGTATATGGAAAGCGCTACATAACTGGAGAATTATACATACAGAATAAAACTGCCTGTGGTTACGTTGCCACTGAGCTACTGGCTTTTCAGTTGGTCCTTCTCTGGCTCAGAAACATTTGCCAGTGCCATCTCCACCCAAAGGAATCTGCTGGTTTGTTTTTAAGGAAAAAAAGTCATGTGAAATACCAGCCAGATCTTCTCAGAAGACACAGTATTTAAGTACTAGAGCACACAGGCCGAGGAGGCAACACCGTCTGAGCACTGCTGAAAGCTGGTTAGTAAAAAGTTTCACTTTTCTAAAAGGAGAAAAAGCTGTAGGAAAGGAAAATAGGTAGATGGGCCCCACACAAGAATATTAGGAATTCAGAGGGAAAATGACAGAAAATTGTGGACACACGGCAGTCACACTATAACAGAGCTGACGATTAAATATCGCCTTCATTTGAATTCAGTAGGAAAGTTCATACTCTGAGACTGTGGTCAGATAAACTGATACAAAAGCCTCAGCATGTGACACAGTCATCAGCATGTTAGGTGACAGTGACACTGGGACTCTGGTGGAAATCACTGTAAAATCCCCCAAGCAACTAAGAAGCCACCTACTGTTCCGGTTTGATAAAAAGAACCTCTTTTATTTTTGGAGATGTGCACTTAAAAAGCTTGGATAGTATCATTCTGAGTTGGTTTCAAGCACTTTGAAAATACGCACATACACACACACAAAATCAAAGCACAACAGCAGAAATTATCAATCTTTACAGTTTTCTAAACATTATAATCAATTTTTAAAAATAGACTTACCAATCTACATGTAAGACCAACAACTGCTACTGGAGTCTGTGCGGACTGAGAAATGTCAAAAAGATTATAGAGAAGTGTCTGGTTTTTATGATGAGCAAAAAGATCAAATTCATCCAATATGAAGATCACGGGGCAACTACTAGTCCGGTCACCTGAAATTGAAAAATTTTCATTAATAGTTAATTATGCCAACTTTTCTGAAATCTCTAGACTACTTACTGTCTTTTAGCCTCTGAAACTCAAGCATATATGGATCACCTACTTTATAAAACCACATAAATTTACTGATTACAAAATAATAGGTAAAAGGACTTCAGTCTTGCAAAAAAGTTATTCTATCTAGGTTTCTATAGCAATGGTATGTGGCAGGTGAATAAAAATTAACAACCATATGTTGAGATAATCACTGATGTATTCTTTTGTTTTCTGTATTGTATTTTTTTTGTTTGTAAAAGCAATTACCTTCATAATCAAGGGGGGAGAATAAAAGTACTTCTTCTGTACTGTTAAACACATTAATATTTACCTTTTTTTAAAGCTTCCAGAAGAAATGAAAAGTTTTCAGCAAAACTTCCCTAAACAAGAAAAAGAAGATAATAAAACAAGCTGTTTAGTAAAATGAGTAAAAGATGCTTGATCCTTAGAGTTTGTACAAAAACTACTTTTGGTTTCCAGTCAGTGACAGTCACTGGCCAGCCTCTCAGCTGAATGTCTCTAGTAAAACTTTAAATATAAAAGCAGAGATGGCACTGAAAATAGTGATAGTATGTTATGTTTGAAATTTTATATTTTCCAGACAAAAATCTGTAAAACTGTTAAATTTTTAGAGCTGATATATTCTAAGTATAGTTAGGAGACCTAAAAATGCATTCTACTTTGTATCTTTAAACATATCAGGCTCCATAACTCTTAATTTAATTTGTACCACCAAAGAGTACTACAGCCTTAAATGGAGAGCCAACAGGAAAGGCAGGGGAAACATATTTGAAAGTATGGCTGTGTTTATTCCACAGCATAAAGAAGAATTGTTTCTAATCACAAGAACTCTGGCTATGTTTACTTGGAATATAGCCAACCTATTTTTGGATACAAATTAACCATTCTAGATAAGATTTAAAAGTAGGAGATGTATTTATCCGGATGATTCACATTACTGGTAGAGGCTTCTTTGAAATACTTTTTCATTACAGTTACTTTTTATTTTATTCAGAGTGTTTTCAAGGACTTGTCAACTTTAATTTAAAGAAATGTGAAAGAAAAAACCCTACTTGTTCCCAAGCTGAAAGATCTGATATAAAACAGCATCACTGGTTTTTAAGAACTTTCACATACTGTGATAAAGGCATGCTATTACATTAGTACTACTTCTCAGGTCCATAATTTACCATAATAAAACAAAGCCTCAGAGGGACAATCCCTTGCAAAGTCAGTGGTCAAATGATTCAAAAGTAGTCTGTCTTGGCTTCTGTTTAAAAGGCCATCATAAGGCCATACTAAGTATGTATGCATATATATAAAATAAACCTATGAGTATATTCTTACATAGATATGTATGGATTTATGTGTAATACACTTATGCTTTCTACAAGTACATCAAACATAAAAGCTCTAGGTTGAGTGAGTTATATTCTTAATATATGGTCTCTTCCATTTTATAACCTTAGGGAAGCTAATAATGTTCACCCAGCCTCAGATACCTAATTATACAATGGAGGTAAATAATAATCTCTACAGTTATCCCTTGGTATCCTTGGAGGATTGGTTCTAGGACTACCCATAGATACCAAAATCTATTGGATGCTCAAGTGTTTCTTAATAATGCCATAGTATTTGCATATAAGCTACACATACTGTCTTACTTTTCTCATTGCTGGGACAAAATACACAA
This sequence comes from Chinchilla lanigera, assembly GCF_000276665.1. NCBI lineage: Eukaryota > Metazoa > Chordata > Mammalia > Rodentia > Chinchillidae > Chinchilla > Chinchilla lanigera. Next base: position 13,949,410 of record NW_004955440.1, read on the forward strand.
CACCCAGAGTTAAAGGGGAAAAGGATTATTTAGCTCGTAATTTGTAACGGTTTCAGTCCATAACTGGCTGGTTCCAAGGTAGGGTGGCATGGCAGAGAACAGCTGACGGGGCCCACAAGCAAGAAGAGAGAGAAGACTCTTTCTGTCCCTTGTACCGTATGACAGCTACTTGCCCTAGGGTGGGCATAGCACTTGCACCTTAATCCTCACCAGAACTAGGCTAAACCCATCAGTGGACTGATTTACTGATCACACGCCCTTAAACCCAGCATCACACGTGCTACATTGAGTCACCTCTGAAAAGGCCCTACGACACCTAGCCCAGTAACAAAAAGCTGACTAATATAATTGCATATGCAAAGGGCTGACTGTATGTGACGATGATAGTAACAGTGACAACCAGGGTAGGATGATAAACAACTGTGTTTTGTTTTACAGTCACGCTTAGAGTAGACCACTAGCTTAGATACTACATTCTAGATTAGAGTCAGAACATTACAAAAGTGGCATTTTGAACTTGCCTTCAAAGTCCTGCAGAGTATGGAAGGCTAGCATACGGTTGGATGAACACTTTAAAAATAATAAAGGACAATTCCTAAATGCTTTGAGGCTTCTACAACTATGGCTGTATCACTGCAACAAAGAGCACAGACTTAGGACGTTTGAGTGACGGAACAGCTTACTCATCAGTGGCCAGAAAACTAAACCTGAATGTATATACTCTCAGCCAACTGCATAAGCAGTATGGTAGGTTAATTTTTCAATGAAAATGAGGACACCAATTAATCCCATTTTCTAAGGCCTTATACAGTAGTTGACAGTAAATGCTTAATGCAAGTTGCAAAGCACTTCAAATCCCATTACGTTACGGATGTTCACTATCCTGACTGTAAGCTGCATTATAAATTTCTGAAAACTTAATGAAAAGGCCACTGATGTTTGTACTGCACATTACCACCCAGAAAAATATTTGTTTTACTCTAAATAAAAGACAATGTTGATTTTTTCCTTTGGAATGATTGTTCGAAGTACGTAAACAAGTAACACTCAATACAGTAAGAAATCTGAAATTCAGAGACCCTGGTTAGCCAAACACCAACAGGGGGTCAAATGACAGGAAGGCAAAGGCAACACGACTTATTTATTACAACTTCAAATTCAGCACATTTTTCTATTATGCCCACGCCACACAAGTCTCAGGACAGTAGAAATAGACTATCACTAAATAGAGAAATCTTAATTTATTTTACAAAGGAACAAACTCTGAATACTTATTTAAACCTGGATTTATTAGCGACTGTATAATTAGTATTAAGCTACTCCAAAATCCAAATAAAGGTTTGATATCTAAATGTATCTTAATACATTACATATTTTTATGACAAAATTTGTAATTCTGAATCTGATCCCTTTCTCTAACCTTCCAGAAATGAAAACATCACTACTAAACAGACTTGACTTTGAAGCTTATTTAATAACCAAAATGATACTTACAAAAACTTTATCTCCCACTACATTTTCCAGATGTAACTGCCTTGTGATTTCTTTCAAAGCAATTTTATCATTGATCTGCAGCAGTCCTGAAATATAGCCCATTTGAAAGTATTTAATTAAAAATGTATTTGACATGGTTATTTTCTAGTCAAGTATATTTTCCAATGCTTTTTAATTTAATTAAAAAGAAAACAATTAAAATCACAGTTCATATTACTTCCTTTCAAAAAACCGAAAATGAGGGCATTGGGTAGAGTCACAAAACAGACTTCCTTGGGAATAGCATTACTTAGAAAAAGTAACACTTATTATTTTTTAATTTCTATAAATATTGTATATGGTTTGTTAAATTACAGCCTGTTAAAACATAGATCTAGTTTTAATAATGTCATTATTTGTACAGGTTTAAAACATTCAAATGAGTTTACTTTTTCCATATAAAAACCATATGCATGGGCTAGGGATTTAGCTCAGCGGCACAGCACCTGCCTCCCAAGTGTGAAGTCGTGAGTGCGATTCCCAGTACCGGAAAACAAAACAAAACCAAACAAAACCATGTGCGAGTCATTTATACCACTTCTGATGGCCAAATTATGACATACTTACCATTTAGATAAACTTGTAATACATTTTCACTCACTTCTTCTATTTCCATGAGCTCTTTTAAAGCATGGCTTATTAACTAAATAAATACAAAGTTTGTAGAATATTTAAATTAGGGAAAAGATGAAAAGTCCCTGTTGTAAAATCAGAATATAAAAATTGCTCAATAATTTTCCAATAGTTTACAGATAAAAAGTTTAACTAATATCTTCTATTTAACAATTCATAACATATCAGAGCCACAAATAACACGCACTCTCAATTATCTACCCAAATACATCACCCTCAAGTGTAGTTCTTTAAGAACTTCCTATCTTAGTATATTTTATTTTCATATACTCTACTACATATCATTAAAATCAGTTAAAGGTACTGAAAAATACAAATCAGAACAGCTCTAAACAGTAGTCAACCATCTACCCCTCAACAGAGGAATTCCTAGAGAAACCAGAATTACTTTGTACATTATCACGAACAAACAAACACCAAGAAGTTAAATTGAAAAAGGAGCTATCCTAGTACATGAAGAAAGCCTTTATTGAAGACACTTAGAGAATAAAATGAAAAAAAATGATTACTAATAATTTACAACTAATAATTACCACTAAAATATATAGCACAACTCAGAAAGTGTTACAGCACCTTAAGGTACTCTATCATAAAGCCTCGCATTTGTATTATCTATGCTACATCCTTAATACTGTTGCTGATGAAGCACCCTGTCATTCTTACAAGGCAATATATGCATCTATTATTATTACCACAGCAAACATTCTGTTAAAATTTGAAAACAAACAGAATTAAGAGAAATTAAAAATCTTTCAAAAGAGGAATGTTGAAGAACTATTCTTTCTAATGTCAGAATAAAAGAGTACCCTCACAAAATAAATGCTTTACAAAGAGCTTGAATATACACGTGTTAGTGCAAATGACATCAAAATTTAGTGAGGACAAAAAGGACTGTTTAACAAAGTCAATGAGACAACAGGTGAGTGATTTTTACAAATAAAATACTATTTGTACTTGTGATATGCTATTAATTTTTGTGACTACATCATCTTTGTGTAAAAGAAAGGAGCAAAATTCATTCTTATTTTAAATTGTTAAGTTTCACAACAGGACATGAGAAGTATCAACTATTCCTGGTATGTCTGTATGGCTTTCAAAGTACAAGAAATTCTACTTTAGATCACAGGAAGTCTAGGTCGTCTTAAAAAGGAAAAATTCCAAGTTACCACCGCCGTCTCTCAGTAGTAGTCGAGCTGAGAAGTGACCCTGACGCAGTTTCTCTGGTTCAGCTTAGACCCCATTACGCACGTACAGCCCTAACTACAGAATGCCTCTTAGTGATGAGCACAAACACCCTTGCATGTTGGGAGAACTGAATACAAACTTGATGCTGCAGAACATCCTTCTGCATGCTCTTCTTGGTACTCCACTGTACTCTTCCCCTTGTCTTGTTTTTTTTTTTTGTTTTTTCGTTTTTCTCCGGTACCGGGAACCGAACTCATGACCTTGCGCTTGCCAGGCAGGCGCTTTTGCCGCTGAGCTAAATCCCCAGCCCCTACTCTTCCCCTTGTCTTGTACTTTACTTATACAGCATTTTGTTTTAATTCATAAATCATTGTATATATTGCTAAGTGACTGATAAACATTTCAAAACCTTTATAAAATGTAATACATTAATAACATTTCACTTTACATATGCCACAGGATTCTTCCCACTGAACTTATACCCCAACTTACTACTTGCCTGTCTCCGCACAATACTGCTACCATGTGGTTTTTGTATGGTCAGAAACGATAAACTAAATATATTAGGAAATATATCTTCAAATAATATTTTAGTTCCAACATGGGCATTGCTAAGATTTATTCTGGAGTTAGCTAGGAAATCAAATCCATATTTTAAGTCAGTTTTTTTCATGGATACCCTATCGCTTTTAAATAGTTCATATTATACAGTAACAAAAAATGTAATGTTACAATGACCAACATCACCAATTTAGTTAAGTAATTTCCGCATTCTGAAAATTAATTTTACCAATATACCTGGCTAATTCCCTTGGACCTGCCAACATCCGAGGACTTTTATGCTCATCATTAATTACTATTTTCGAACAGTAATGAACTCAAGAGTCATCAATATACTACTAGAAAAAACATCCTATCTGATCATCTACCAAGTTTATTTATAGTAAATCTATGTAGATAACCATTTTCTAGGGCTCAACCTGTCACTTAGAACCACATCTCTTTTTAACTGTTTGCAATATAAGCCACACTATCTCCTGTCCTTTTCAATGAATTGTAGCTTTTGCATATTTATATTTCAAGTAAGCTAGGCAAAGATAGCCTTTTATATACACTGTAATCCTAGTTTTAATCTGAGTTTACATAAGGTACTATTGAGATGTCTAAGAATAAGACGTATCTGAAAATGTGTTCAACCCTTTCCACATGTCAGAGTACTCCTTGATACACAAATTACGGAAGTGCCACAAGTCAATGCACCCCCAATCTCTCCATACTGGAGCACAGCATGAGCACGAGTAAATTACAAAAATAGCATAGCATGTAGGAGACTCCTTCAGATTTCAGTTAAATCACACCAGATAAATGACTTCACAGCACTAAACATAGCTTCAGTTTTAATAAGTAACAATTAGATAAACTGTCACCATGGCTAAGAACAATGTGTCCATTTTATTAACTGATAAATATTATGCTCTTAGCTATTTCCTTTCAACTTGAGCACAGAGAAGAAAACCAACATAGGGATGTATAAAAAGATGCTATAACATGAAAGGAAATATAAAACTAGTGAATAATTATATTAAAAATGCCTATTTCATGAAGGAAATAGTATGAGTTGTTCAAACCAGTCTTAAAAACAATAAACTAATAAAGTGCATGACAAGGACACAGACAAAGAAAAAGGTTTTGAGAAAAATAGAATGCAGTACCAAATTGGGAGCAAACAACAGAAACTGACAATAAAGTAATTCATGCTTATCATACAGTAGAATACTGATGGATAGGCAAAAACAATTTAAAAAAAAAAGATAACAGACACAGAAATGAGAAAAAACGTTCAATACTTGGATAATTTAATTCTAAAAATGTACAAGAAAATATTTTTACAAGGGTATTATTTATTACTTGAGGCCTCAATTCCTATTAAGAGAGAATGTAAGGTATAACCTTATGATCAAATCTTAAGACATGAGTTATGAATAATGCAACAAAATAAGAAAAGGAAATAAAAAGGTATTAAGAAAGGAAAGGACCAATGAGAGCTGTCCTTTTTTTCTTTAAAAGGAACCATGACTGACTAAGTTGAAAATTTCAAAGAATGGCCAAAAACTAACCAACTGTGGATAAGCAATTACAGATAGCAAAGTTGTAGGATAGGTGACACCCAAAAGACAACTGCTGGCCACATTTTGTGGATATTGACAAATTTATTCTAAAGTTAACATGGGAAGGTAAAGTACTCCAAGAGTTACTCTAAATTTACAGTAAGACCATGAGATGTCGATAACGATCACCTAAAAAGACCAGATAAATCAAGGCTGTAGAAAGAGACCTCAGAGATAGTCACAAACACACAAAGTCAAATCACTTTTTGACAAACAAGCAAAAGCAATTCAAGAGAAAAAGGTTTCTTTCCTCCAAATGGACAATCAAATGCAAAAAAGGGAAACTAGCTTCTCACAAAAATTAACAAAATAATTCACACATCTAGACATAAAATGCAATACTTACAACTTCAAGAATACAGGAAAGAAAAAAACAAGCTAGCTGACCTGAGGTTTGGTGATGAGACTTTATATACAGCACCATAACCAGGATCCATGAAAGAAAAATTGACAAACTCGACTTTTGTTAAAATCAAAAATATCCTCTACAGCAAAGACACTTTCAATAGAATGAAAAAATAAGCTAGAGTGGAGAAAATATTTTAAAAGACAACTAAAAATCATACACCTAGCACTATTAAAATGTATCAAAAAGAAAACAGTCAAATTAAAAAATGGACTTAAGACTCCTCACCAAAGATATACAGATGAAAAACAAACACATGAAAAGATGTTCAATGTCAAATAGTATTGGGAGCAAACAACAGAAACTGACAATAAAGCAAATCATACTTATCACACAGTAGAATACTGATGGATGGGCAAAAAAGATTTTAAAAAAAGATAACAGACACAGAAATGAGAAAAAAGTTCAATACTTGGATAATTTCATTCTAAAAATGGACAAGAAAATATAAAAAAGATGCTACTACACACCTATCAGAATGGCTGTAATTTAAAGAGAACTAGCAAAACCAAATGCTGGTGAGGGCGTGGAGCAGCAGGGAAGTTACTTACTGCTGGTGGAAAAGCAAAATGATGTAGTCACGTAGAAAACAGTTTGGTAGCATCTTACAAAGCTAAGCATTTGCCTGGCAAGCACACAGTCCTCAGTTCGATTCCCAATACAAAAAAAAAAAAAAAAAAGCTAAGCATAGTCTTAGTGTATGATCTAATTAATTGTGCTCCTAAATATCCAAACATATCTACACAAAAACCTGAATGCAAATGACCTTATTAGCTTTATTTGTAACTATGAAATTGGAATTGAATAAGATGTCCTTCAATACACAAATGGATAAACAAAATGTGGTACGTGTGTGTATACAATGGAACATTATTCAGTAATTAAAGTAAATGAGTTTACCAGCCAAAAAAAAAAAAAAGAAAAGAAAAAGAAAAATCTTATACACATACCGCCAAGTGGAAGAAGTCAATAGAAAAAGGCTGTTTTGTATGATTCCAAATATGTAACACTTTGGAAGGACAAAACTATGGACATTATGCAAGTATCAGTGGTTTCCAGGGGTTCAGAAAGAGGAATGAGTGCGATAAGCACGGGAGTTTTAGGGAAGTGTCTTAGTTACTTTTCTCGTAAGTAAAACACCCGACACCCAAAGTTAAGGGAGGAAAGGGCTATTTGGCTTGCAGTATGTACAGGTTTCAGAACATAACTGGCTGGCTCCAAGGCAGGGTGGCGTGACAGACAAGCATCAAAGAGTACAAACAGTTCGTGGCAGGGACAACCACAGCTCTTTCTAACCCTTATATCTTACTCAGGCTACTCAGGGCGGGTAGCACCCAGCACTCACACCCTTAATCTAGTGTCCTTGTGAATAGCACCGCACCATTAATCAATCCCAGCACCACAAACTAGTTCCAGCCACTTCTGAAAAAGCCTCCCCTATGAGTGCATAAGGTTTGAGGGAAAAAAATCTAGACAAAAGCCATAACAGAGAGTAAAATTATTTCTATGACATTGTAATAGTGTATAAGTAACATTATTAATTTGTCTTGGTTTTTTTTTTTTTTTTTGGTACTGGCAAACTCAGGACCTTGCACTTGCCAGGCAAGCGCTTGTGCTTCTGAGCTATATTCCCATTCCTAACATTATTAATGTGTCAAACCCATAAAACTGTGTGACACAAAGAGTAAACCTTAAAGTATGGACTTCAGTTAATTTAATAATAATGTATTGACATTGGTTCACTGTAAGAAAGGTATCACACTGAAACAAGGTGTTGATGATAAACTGTATCTGTTGGAGGAAGGGTTAAATGGGGATACTCTATACTACGTGCTCAATTTTTCTATTAAAAATACATTTGTCTTAGCCAATTTACTAACAACAAGGAATTTATTCATTTGTATGTAGAACATTTTTGCTTTTTTTCTGAATTTTCATGTCTTTAGGGACAAAATTCAAAAGTGAAGTTTTGAATTCTGAATGAATTAATGAAAATGAAGTACATTATTAATGAAAATGAAGACATCTGAGACTTAACCTCTCCTGTTAATATTTTGCTTCCTGATGCACAGCTAACCATGGAATGATATCTCTATATTGTATCAATTCCTACATCTCAATTAAGATTACAATGATCCCTCACCTACTGCGGGAGTTACATTCCAGAGACCCCTGTGACAGGTGAAAATCTGCGAAGTAGTGGCTTTATATTTATTTTATTATTTATGTATGTTTTAAGGCTTTATAAACTCTTCCCACATTCCCATAAACCCTTCCCACTCTTTTCAACATTTTCCACACTCTTATAAAACTTTATATGCTCTTAAAACATTTTTTACACTCTTAAACCTACGTAATTTTAACAACATGAAAAATTCGACATGGGTACTCAATGTGAAGTGGACAAGGAGAGATGCTGAATGTATGGGCACGGTGCAGGAGAGCCAACAGACCGATGCTATGGTCAATGAGTCAGTCAGTGCCCAGGATACAGAACACAGTGCTGTGGTTGGCTGCCTTCCACTCCATCAACCAATAGTGTGCTGTGTACAATCTCACGTTGGCAAACTTGCACAAGCGGTAGTGGCGTACTGCATTTCCATTGTTATGGTACGGCACTCATCCACTGATGAAATATATACTACATTTTATTTTGATTTGATATTCTTTTAACATGTTTGAATTAATATTTTTATACTGTTTTAAATTTTTTAGGCGGAAATAATTAAAATCATAAATATTATATAAATATCTACATACTGCAAAATCCCATGAAATAGTGAAAACTCCGTGATACAGAATAAGATATTTAAAAAAAAAAAACAAAACCTGCGATAGAATGAAGCCACAATAAGTGAACTGTGATATAGTGAGGGACGACTGTATCACCATGGAGTTCCTCAGAGAATTAAAGTACTCATTTAAAAATGTTGTTTAATGTCCTTGCGTTGTTTCTATTTTGCTATTATTCTTTCTTTGTTCTATTTGCTTTAAAATAAAAATTTTAAAAAAATGTTCTCTAAACATATAATCCTTTCTCAAAGATAAAATAATGAAAACTGGAAAAGAGATAATCTTAAGAGAAGATCTAAGATCTAATTCATATAAGAAAATTCATAGAACATCCGTTTTTATTACCAATACTTAGTGACCTTAAAATTTTCGTATTTCTAAGATTAAAGAGAAAGCTACTATCCAAGTAGGGAAAAAATGTCACACGTAAACATAAAACAAATTAGCTACCTGTGACACTCACCCAATACTTTTGATTAACCTCCCTTCTAGGTACCTTAGCAGGAATACATTTCCTTGCTCCACTGAAGTTAGGAGTGACCATGCCGCTCACTCTATCCAAGGAACTATGAGATCTGTGTTAGTTATTTTTCTCATTGCTGAGACGTAATACCCAAAGTTAGAGGAAAGGTTTATTTTGCTCAGTTTGTAGAGGTTTCAATCCATAATCAGCTGGTTCCAAGGCAGAGTGGCACACAGCAGAGAGGCAACAGTTCATGGTGGACAGAAAGTACCAAGCAACAAGATGCGTAACAGCATCTTTCTGCCCCTTGTATCTTACCCAGACTACTTAGGGTGGGCAGCGCTCACACCCTTAATCCTAGCTGCCCCTGAGCCTAGCACTGCACCATGAATCAATCCCAGTGTCACACACGCTAGATCTAGCCACCTTGGAAAAAGCCCCACCGATGTCTGCATGAGGCTTTCGGGGGACATCTAGACACAAGCTATGACAGGAGATGTGTTCTGCTCACCACTAGGTGGCAAGTTTTGTGAGCATGTCTATGGCTCACCTCCTTCTTTCCTTTTCCTACTGAAGTACTTGTAGGAGAAGAAGAGGAGATAATCTCTAAAATTCCTCCAAGGGCCTACAAAGGTCCACACCCTTTTATGATCCACAAGGTGCACAGAGCAAGAGCAACAATAAATTTCTGTTGACTAAGCTACTGAAATTTGGGATTTTTATAACTCTGCAATGCAGCCTACACAGACTGATGATTTATAAAGGCAAAAAAGAAAAGCCTGTCCCTTGCATTTCCTCACAAGACAAAAGTAAAATCGGACAGGCCTGGCTGTACATGCCTATAATCCTGGCATGCTGGGAGGCTAGGGCAGAAAGATTGTAAGTCTGAGCCCAACCTTGACAGCTTACTGACTTACTGAGACCCTGCCTCAAATAAAACACTAAAAACAGGATGGAGGTACAGTTTAGTGCAAAGGCTCTGGGTCCAACCCTTCTTACCACAAAACGAGTGAGTCAAGGAATCAATGTGAATGTAATTCCAATCAGGAAAAATGTGATCTAAGAATTCAATTCTTAGCCATGCTGTGAAAAATATGTAACAGCTCAAAAGGATATTAGTCACACAGTCTTCCTGTAAAAACTACCCAAACTGACACAAGTCAAATGCTAAGGAAACCACAGTAAAAACTCAAGAATAAGAAATATTATAGAAGCTGGAGATGAGGAATGAAAAAAGTTAGAACCAATTAAAAATGATTATAAATACATTATGAAAAGTTTTAATACTAAAAATATCTAACCTCCCAATTTGTATATTTTAAGCCGTAACAGAAATGGGTTATAAAAGTAAAACCCTAAGTTCCTCACTTTACATACTGTAGAATCAATATATATTCCTTTAAAAATAAAAACGTGAAAACTATCAGACGTAAGTTTACATATCACATGGTTTCTTTTACATGAAAAACCCGAACCATACAAAAAAGAGCAAAATAAAAGAAAGGTAATAGGAAGTAGAGAGATCCTTCTCAAATGGAAAGGGAATCAAGAGATGGAGGGTGGGAAAAGGAAGGGGAGGGAAAGAGGACGAAAAAATAATTAAGAGGAGTTGCGCATATGTCCCAAGTCCACACAAGGAATGTGCACGTCATGTACTGCAAATGTGTACTGACAGAAAACAATGGGCCCAACAAGAAGGTAAAGCAGGAGAATCACAAGTTCACGGCCAGCCTGGACAACTAGGGAGACCCTGTCCCAAAATAAAGATACAAAGAGGTCAGCAATGTGGCTAAACGGAAAATCACCCAGAGGTTTGTTCAAACCTCACTCCCCTACACTTACACACACACGCACACTCTCTCTCTCTCTCTCCCCCTCCCTTTCCCTCTCACACATACATAGTAATTTTACTTGTTATCCACATTTTAAGGTATATATTTAGTCAGAACTAAACATTTATAGAAAGCAGGGAAAAGCAAGAACATCTTTTTGAAGTAACAAAGCAAATATAATAAGGAGAAGTAGAAGAAAATTAGTAAAAACATGAAAAGACAAGAAAAAAACTGCTTAAATAGTAAAAGAAAAAAAACAGAAAAAAGAAAACGGAGTGGGGCATCAAGTGGCTTGCTAATTCCCTAATCTATTAAAATAGAGAAAAACCTTACCTCTGAAGGTTTGAAGAATACGTAAAAGAGCATATGTAATAAAAGGACAAGTAAGTGCTCAATGAATCTGAGCTTCTTTCTCCACTGGCCACCTCTAGAACTTTGAGACAAAGAAGTATGATAGAAAAAACTGTCATGGAAGGAAAGGTGAGGTAAAAAAAGGTACGCTCAACTCAAATAAGCCACACGAATTTTGTAAGACTTTTGCATAACCTCTGTAATTAAAAGCAAAACAGTACAAAATAATGAAAAGCATTTTTCATGTTATCTGCAATGAGCAGTTTTACCATGGTCTTGCCAGATCCTCGGGGTCCAACGATGAGCACAGAGTTACTTTCTCCATGGACAGCTGTTCTTTTTAGCAGTTCAAGTAAGTGTCTAAAATGGCATGAATAGGCCAACATTTAAAAATCAAAGCTGGAATAATCTGGCAGGTAGTATTTTTGAAAGCTGAATCTGCACATGCAACACAAATTCTTGTCTTTTTCCTCTAGGCTCTTGACTTATACTCTGAATAGTCTTATACAGAAGAATACAAGAGAGAAGACAGCATGCCAGTGATAATTCTTGGGAAACCTGATGAAGAAATCTAGTAAATTTGGAGTCTATTTGGTTTTATGACGGTAGGTGGTCAAATGACAACAGTGGCAATTCTTGAAACGCTTGTGTGTAGAGGTCTTTTTGAAATTAACACTCTGGTCTTGAACTCCAGAATTGACTGCCAAATACTAAGGACAAGAAAGAATTATCTCCACAATGCAAGATAACAGAAACTAGGTAAAGGGCTTTATCACTATGAAAGTATCTGTACCAGCTCATGTTTCATGATATTCAGTTTTTCTATATATTGAGCAAACATTTTAACTTCCATGAAAGTATACTTTTATCTTTAGGATAAACTTTGTATGCTATGATTTAGATTCGAAATGCTCCCCCAAACTCACATTCAGAGCAGGGCCATGTGAGGTTTGAAGGGTGTCTTCTCTTCCCTGGCTCCTCCCTTTCTCTCGGCTTCCTGGCTACCACTGGCTAACAGGTTTCCTCAACCATGCCCTTCCACCGTGCTGCTTCTGCCTTGAAGCAAGCTATCTTTGGAACAAACCCACCATAGGTTGTGAAGTGAATAAATCTCTCTTCTTTTAAATTGTGGATGTTGGGCATATTGTCCCAGCAATGGGAAAGTGACTAAGCAATTGGTTTTGGTTAATTTTTACAAAACCTAGAAGGTACCTGGTATGTAGGTTCAAAACCGACAAGGGGCTAACTAGACTTACTTGTATTGTACTTGCACTCCAAACAGGTTATTATGTGGACTCTGGTGACAAAATCTTTCTCGTAAAATTCTTTGTACCTAATGAAAATAACATGAATACATGTGAGAAAAATATTACGCGTACAATCAAAACTGAATGACAAACTACACTTACAGCAGTCAGAATTAGGTTTTAATTAACTTAAACCTCACTAAATATTTGAACTCAAAATTTCTAACATTTTCATGAGTTATAAAACCAATGATTCTTTTTACTTACCAAGTGGAAATGATGGTAATTCAGTTGTGACAGTTCAAAACAAGGGAGAGAATTACATTAAGCACACAAGCACCTGGGGACTATGTCCATGTGAGTGAAAATGAACAAATACTTCGCTTCATATGATGAACCAGTCAAGCAATAATGAAAGGAGGAAAGTTTACAATGCAACCTAATCTAATGGTCAGGTACCACACACTCATTCTCTAGACACCAAGACAATTAATCTGGCTTAATTCAATCACTATCAATCTACCTGTCATAAAAGTCAGGATTCTGAGGAAAAAGAAGTTAAAAGTTCAAATAGTTTTTACGACCATTTAGATTCAGAGCATGGCAGAACTAAAAGGTTATGATCCATGCCTGAAAACATATTATAAATAATTTGTAAAGAAATGTCAAATTAAAGAAACAAACAATAATATGAAACTAGCTCACCATACAAGCAAACGCTCAATTCTGTGAGAGACACTACATTTACCTAGGATATAAGATAAGGAACAAGGGAAAGGGATGCAGCTTAGTGGTACAGCACTTGCCTAGCATAACTGAGGCCCTGGGTTCCCCAAGTGGCACAGGAGGGAAGGAGGGAAAGAAGAAAGAAAAGCACTGGAATGAAAAACTTTGATTAGCTATAGAAATTATGTCACATAGTCTAATTATAGTTTTTTTTAAATAATGGACCATTGAATTCACTCCTTTTTCTGGACTTGCTACTAATATAGTGGTCTTTCAGAGATGAAAACCTTAGGCAGCTATCTCTTGCTTAGCCCCAGAGGCTGAAATGAGAAGCTTCCAAGGTGAAGCATGACAGCATATACCTGTAACCCTAGCAACTCAGAACGCTGAAGGAGATGGTCTCAAGTTCAAGTCCCTGTCTCAAAATAAAGTGCCAGGCAGGTAGCTCAGTGATAGAATGCTTGCTTGCCTATCATGCATAATATGCAGGGTCCAAAGCCCAGCATTAAGAGAGAGAAAAAAAAAGCCTCCAGATGACTTGCTTCTCTAAGATTCACAACATAGAACTAACGGCATGCCAAAGAGATAAATCTGAGTTCTCTTTACATGTACCAGAGACTAAGCAAAGAAAATTATTCACTAAAACAACCCACAGTTTTAAAGAAAGTAGAAAGAATAACGGGAATGGCACACAAGAACTACTTGCATAATTAAGATTAAATCTTTTCTAATATTAGTTTCTTTATTGATAAAATACAAGCAGTAATATCTTTGTGTCAGAGCTGTTTTAAGATTGAAATTACCTGTAACACAACATAGGAATTATGTAGGTAATAGCTGATATACTCGTAAAACACTCAAATGGACATATATACCAATGATTCATAGTATGTATTTTATGACTCACAACATACTCTTCTATGTAGATAAGATCACTACAAATCCAAAGATAAGCCTTAATCCTTTCCTTTAAAAGAGAAACAGTTCATTAAAATGTATGAGAGAGGCGACAATTCTCAGGAGACTCACAATCCCAAAGTGAGCTGGATGTAGGTTAAACAGGTGTATAGGTATTAATTTACACTGAAGAACTAAGCGCTGCACATGAAAAGGTATGTAAATTATACCTCAGTTACAATTTTGAGATGGAGTCATTTTCCTTCAGAAAAATAAGGTCTTATAAAGGGCTATAAAAACATTCAGTTTTGATTTAAAAAATAAATGTAGAAGACAAGCCAGTGAACTGAAAATTCAGAGTAAAATTATTAATGTCCATTCTTTACTGGATTATAAACTTCTTAATGGACAGGCATATAGATAGTATTTGAAATATAGAATGTACTTAATATTAAATGCTAAAACAACAAACTAGGAATACAGGGAACTTTCTCAACCTAATAAAGGGTACCTACAAAAAAAAAATCTCCAGCACTAACATCATATGTAATGGTGAAATACTGAATGCTTTCTCCTCAAGATCAGAAACAAGACAAGAGTATCTATTCTCACTATTCTACTTAATATTTTCTGGAAGGTTCACACCATGGCCATTGAGCAAGAAAAATAAGGTATCCAGATTGAAAAGGAAGAAGTGAAACTGTATCTGTCTGCAGACCACATAATGTTGAATACAGAAAATCTTAACAAAGGCAGTATTAGAACTAATAAAACAATTCAGCAAGATTGTAAGAAAAACTATTAGTATGTTAAAAACAATTGCAATTCTATACACTACTTATATACAACATCATTTAGAGGAATAAATATAACAAAAGTAATTCAAAACTTATAGTCTAAAGATTGAAATCATATCACTTGTAGGAAGACATGCACATCAGGATTCAACTATCCAAAGACAAAGGACAGAATTAAGAGGTAGCATAACAGATTTACATTAAAAGAAATTATCAACTGACAAAAGAGTTTAAGAACAGATCTATCATTCTTTACTTAATTTGGAAAACTTCGCTTCTATACGATTGTTCCTATTACCTTACACAGACACCTTCCTAAAACAGATACTTCCCTAAAAAGGAAAACAATGTTCCTCAGTACTAAGAAAAATAGCCAAATTTTAAAAAATGACTATTTCAACTATTTCTCTGATCACCTTTGTATGGTAATAAGCTTTCAGATTAAAATAAATACATACTAACCTGAGAAAGGGACTCTCCATGTAGCAAGTTGTTCTTTGATTTACGATTGCTCATTTCAACAAATTCAAATCCTTAAAAAAAATTCAGAGTGAATATAATAAACATCATTGTTATTAACTGAAGATTTACATTTCTAGAATCAAAATAAAGGTTTTCATTGTGAAAATTTTTTTAATTTCTCAAACTTAAAAAAAATCTCCACTTCCCTTTGTTCAAGGACAGGGTTACTGATACCCATACTATAGTTTATGTAATTCTTACAACTACTCCTCGTGTTCCCTTAAATATACTAATCACCATTTTCTTCCTTTTCCTTTACACTGAATGTTTCTCCTACCCATTCAACCAATACAATCATCCCTTACCGAAAACTTTTCCTTTCTTGATCACTCAAAAAACACACATAATTTAGAGGTTAGATTAAAGGTCTCTTCTATGAAAACCTGTGAATTCACATACTTCTTTTACCTACAACCAAATTTTATAAAGGAAAATTATCCTTTTGTCAGGGAGGACATTTTTATATTGCAATTATTATAGCATTATGCCCCAAACAAAATTGGCAATGAAGTGATGATTAAAATGAAAAGAATGTTAATTTAAAAAAAACAACAACATTTTTTGGGTTAAATTCCTTTTCAGAATGCCTTTGGCTAAAATATCAATTTTTTTAAACACAAATTCTTACGGGAATACTTAACAGTTAAGTAATAACTTAAGCAGTGTTTATTTAGGCACCAGAAGTCGTTAAAAAATGCTTTGCTCATGAAACCCTCAAAATAATCCTAATAAGAACTACTATACTCCCTAAGAGTAAAACTCACAGAAAAGTTTGGTAACTTGACCAAAATCAAACAGTAAGTAAGTGAAAAAGTTAGGATATGAACCCAATCAAGCCATATACTTAAAAGAACTGTGTTTTGGGAAAATAACTTCTAAAGAAAACTGTATTCTGTTATCTCCAAATGTCTACCCTCCTCGGGTCTTAATTATGGATCTCAAAATACCCTCTAATTCTGATCCAGCCCCTCTCACTATGGTCTGGGGTCAATGCTGCTCCCACGAGGCTACAGAAGACACATCTCAGTTCCGAGCCAGACAAAACGGTCCTGAATTGCAACTCCTGCCTCTCTTGGCAGGGCCCACACAAAGAACTGCTGGGAGATTTGCTTGTCAGTGTCAGTCTCCAACTCATGCTAAAACACCTTCCATTCTACGATTCAGCCCCACTCAGATGCAATCTGACGTCAGTCTTCATGAGTAGAGACTGCCAGGAGACACACCCTTCTGTGTACCTGGGGCAAGCTTGCCAACTTCTCAAATACTAACACAGTCTCAAATACTGAAACAGCAAATACTGGAACAGCCCTGAATCTTGGTCTCAGTCCTTTCTGGTGTGGCTACAGATCAAGCCTGGAACTCAGGATATTAAAGGGAGGCAGACACCTCAAAACTCCAACAGCCAGGTTACATAAGCTAGGCCCTCCAGCAGATGAAAAGCAGCTGTAGCCCTTCTCAGTGCAGCCTGAGCGTAACACTAAGAAACCTCTGGGACACATGCACATCCATCACCACTGAGACAGGCCTAAGACCTGAAGATCTTCCTTGACTCACTTCCAGCTTCACTCGGCTACCGGCTAAGGCACTACTGCCTGACCAGGGGCTCATCTGTGATCTAGCAGGAGCCTTTCCAGGGTCCCTCAGAAAGTCAGGTCTGCAAATCATAAAGGGACTGCGTTCTGCACATACCTGCATCTCAGTTCTAGCCATATGGACCAAGGTCTTGCAGACACTCCAGCCCACCCGGGTACTACATTATGGTTCTCTGGAGGTTATGGAAAAAAGACATGAAAGAAGAACTCTACCACAGACCCAGTGGAAGACACATGATCTGGCTCCAAATATAACTGACAATGATCTTGAAGAAATCCCACCAGTATGAGATCCTCACAAGAAAAGACGTTAACCTACCAAAACCAGCCTGTGAACATGAGAAGTGCTTGGTCCTTCAAACATACAGACACCAATAAAAGGCTGTAATGAAAGAACAGAATCAGACAAGTATGACAGATCTAAGGAAACAAAGTTCCAAGAACTAACTCCAAAGAAATGGAGATCTTTCCATTTAACCCAGGTATTCCCCTTCTGGGTATTTTCCCAGAAGAATTAAACACATCATACCACAGTGATATACATGCACCATGTTTATAGCAGCACAAGTTCTCATAGCTAAATCTTGGAAACAACCCAAAGGCCCATCAACTGAGGAATGGATAAAAAAGATGTGGTATGTTTATACAATGGTGTATTACTCAGCTATAAACAAAGATAAACTCGAGGCTTTTTTTTGTTGTTGTTTGTTTGTTTTCTGGTACCAGGAACCGAACTCACAACCTTGCGCTTGCCAGGCAGGTGCTGTGCCGCTGAGCTAAATCCCCAGCCCCTAACTTGAGGCGTTTATATGTAAATGGATGCAACTACAGACTACATTTGTAAGTGAAATAAATTGGACCCACATGTGTAAATATGATATTGCCTCCCTAGTGCAGTATAAGACTCTGAAAGAGTAAATAAAATCCAAAACACATAATAGATATTATAAAAAGGAAAGAAATTGCTCAAAAGAAGTAACACCTGGGATGAGGGAAAAGAGAAAAAGAAAAATACGGAAGGGAATATATATGTATATGTGTGTGTAGGATAGCTGGGATAACTGTACTACTGATGTCTGATGTCTAATGGTTTATTGAAAGGAACAGTTAATGCTTAATTTTTTTGAGCAATTTTGCGTGCTTATATCTGGTAATCTGAACAACTAATTTGAAGACAACAATATGCAATATAACAACCACTGATGAATTCCTACCATCTTGTCTAGTGAAACACTGTATTATTTTTACTGGACTTTTTTGTTTTTTATTTTTAATTCTCTTTCACAGTTTGATCAATCTTGCATTTTTACATCTGGTAATCTGAGCAACTTCATTGACGATAATAGTATGTAATATACTGACCACTATTAATTCCTTTCATTTTGTTCTGAAACCCTGTCTCATTTTTATTGTTTTTGCTTTGTTATTATTATTATCTTTAAAATAAAGAAGAAATGGAGATCTTCATATTGTCTGAAAAGAATTAAAAATAGTCATCTGTATAACCCAAGAAATCCAGTGCATGAACTCAGCATGCTTAAGGTCCTGAGTTCAATGCCTAGCAATGAAAACATGTATAAAACAAGAAATCATAACAAAAGAAAAAGGAGTAATCTGTAGAGGTAAAGGAAAACACAGACAATCCAATGAAATTAGGAAAACAATATATAAACAAACAAGATGTTTAAGTAAGAATTTGAAAACATAAGAATCAAGAATTAATTCTCGAATTGAAGAACACAGTAACAGACTAAATAATCCAATATTGTGTTTTCATTGCAGTCTACGTTATAAAGAAAAATGAACCAAGCAGAGGGACAAAAAGAGCAAAGAAAGCATGCGACACTATCAAGCATATAAATACTGAATGACAGCGATATGCTTCAAGAAATGAATTGTTAGGCAATTTCCTCATTTTACTGAAATAAGTACAGCTGCACAAGCCTGAATAGTACAGCCTATGCACCCAGGTCAGTAGCAGTAAACCTATGGTGTGCACGCCGTAGATGGCTGTTTGTTATCAATGAAAGCTCTAAAATTTGTTATCACTGACATAGATTACAAGGTATAGAACTATTGTTCCTACACTGCAAACCTGTACATAATGTTACTGTATTGTATATTATAGTCAATTTTAACACAATGCAAGTATTTATATATCAAAACAGGAGATATTAGTAAAATTAGTAAGGGAGAAGAATTTGTACCTTTATTATAATCTTATAGGACAACAGTTAAATATGCAGTACATCATGACTGAAATGTTATATACTGAATGAATGTATATTAATTAGAGGAATTCCAGAAAGAAAAGTTGGAGAGAAAAACTGATAGCTTATTCAAACAAACACTATCTGAAGATGTCCCAAATTTTGGCAGGGCTGTGCACAACCAATTCCACAAAGATAAAAGGGCCTTAAGAAGGATCCACTAAAAGAAGACTACAAAGTCACCTCATGTTCTTACTGCCACACACCAGGAGAGAATTTTAAAAGCAACAAGTAGGAAGAGAATTCCCACAAGGGTACCAGGAGACTTTTCAACAGGCACAGTGCAAGTAAGGAGGGAGGGCAATGATATATTTAAAGCACAAGTGTGTGGGGCGGGGACAGGAAGGAGAGGGAAGGAAGTGACAGGGAGGGAAGCATGAATAGGAAACAGAAAGAGAAAGAGAGACAGACAGAGTGTGTCAGAGACAGAGCTATTTATAGAATACTTCACCTGGCAGTTACCTACCCTACTGAAAAGAATAGAAAAAGACATCCCCAGGCAAACAAAAACTGAGCAACTCACCACTAGATTCAGCTAAAAGGAATGCCAACAGAACGTTTTCACATTGAAACAAAAGACATTAATTGCAAGGACTGACTAAAAAATACAGTGACTGATTATATTTTAAATATTATAGTAAAAGGTACATTGCCATTAATCTCCTTTAAAATATTACCCCTCACTTTAAACACACTTATCACACACTTCTTGCCACTTTTTGAAGCAGGATGGGAAGTCCTTTTTTTTGGTGACTGTCTTTATGAGGCATGCAGTGAATGCTGCCGCTAACTGACATGGAAGGGAAAGGCAGACTCTTAAAAACACCTCATTTTATTCCACTGATTGCACCTTGCAACTTATGGCTCCTTCCTTATGTCAAAATGACCATGAAAGATACAAATTTTAAATCAATTTGTGATCAAGACAGCCATGTCAACACACCTAAAGACACTTGCAGAACAGGACTTCTAAGAATTGCTTCAAAAAGTGCTAAGAATGATAGGATAACTGTGTTCAAAACAAGGGAAAGTATTTGAAGGGAGCTTAAAGGCTTAAGCTTAAGTATCATATCTGTGAGTTCAAAGTTTTGCATTTCAATGCCTGTAATCCAGCTACCTGAGAGACTGAGGCAGGAGGACTGCAAGTTGAGGTTAACTTGGGCAACTTAACAAGGCCTTGTCTCAAAAACATAAGGACCGGGGACATAGCTCAGTCCAAGATTGGCCCTGGGTTCAATCCTTCAGTACAGCAAAATAAGCCAATAAAAAAAAGTTAAAATGACCAACCTGCAATAAAGCAGTACTAAATTTTTACGTAACAATGTTTTTGAGTATAAATACATTCTCCAATCAAAACAGACAGGCTAAATGAATAAGAACTGCAAGGCCCAAGTATGTGTTGTCTAAAAGAGACTCATTCAATCTGTAATGACACATACACATTTAAAGTAAAATGAGAAAGATATTCCATGTAATCGGAAATGAAAATAAAGCAGAGGTAGTTAAATTTTTCAAACACAACTGCAAAAAGAGTCAGAGAAGGTCACCACACTGAATTAACTCCACAAGAGGATATAACAATACAATGGCCCGTGAGTTACAACTGGGCTGACAAAGGAACAGCTTGGGGTACTACTAGACTTTTAGGTTTAACTTAAGACCAAAGTCTTGAGTTAGGACCCTAATGCCAGCCTTCGCCAGCAGTTGTACACAGAGTCGTAATGTCAGAAACACATATGTAAGCATCAGTCTGAGCCCAGATGCACGTTTGTGGATGTGATTTCAGTCAGTGCTTTATATAATTGCTATGATTACTGCTATCAAAATGGCCCCAACAAAGCTAGAAAACAAGCTAAGTAAGGGGAGGGGAGGGGAAGAGGGAGAGTGGAGGGGAGGGAACAGAGGGGAGAGAAGGGAAAGAAAGCAATCACAGTGAGTAGCATTCACGTGACCAGCTCACTAATAGGGATAGCAGGTCAAAATCTACCATCTCACCAGGAGTAATGGCTCACGTCTGTAATCCCAGCACTTGGGAGGATGAGAAAGTGAGTTCAAGACTAGCCTGGGCTACAAAGTGAGCTCAAGGTAGGCCTGAACTGCATAGCAAGACCCTGTCTCAAAAAGAGCAAGAAACTCAAACCAAAACAAAAAAAAAAAAAGAACACACCCCACCATCTCAACAATCTTACAGAGAAAAGATCTGTATAAGGATGCCAGGGCTGCTAAAGGTGTTATTCAATGAGTACGTCATGATCAACAGCATTAGATGAGGTAGAAAGGCTATTATTAGTGTGGATAAATGGAAGGCAGATGGCAGGTTATAACCTATGAGTCTTAATTTGTGAAAATGCTAGGACTATAACTGCAGATCTTGTAAAGGACAATCCATCAACTAGTGATAATAGTGAAACATTTCATGCCAATAAGGGGTGGTTTCATAATTTTAAAGTGAGAACTTGTGAACATAGCATAACTAGGCATGGTGAAGCAGCCAGTGCTGATAAAAGGACTGCTGAAAATTACCTCACACCACTTGGAAACGATGACACAGAGAAATGGCTTTGGCGCTCATCAAGTTTTCACCTGTGATGAAACTGGCCTTTTCTGGAAGAAAATGCCCAGGAGAACGTACATTACCCTGGGAGAGAAAAAAGTGCCAGGCCACAAGCCTACGAAGGAGAGGCGAAGCTTGCTGCTATGTGCCAATGTGAGTGGTGACCTCAGGATGAAGCCTCTCTTGGCTTATCACTCTGAGACCCCTAGAGTGCTCAGAAACATAAAGTCATGGTGAACAGGCTAGCGGCCATGTAGAGATCTAAGGCAAACGCTGGGTAACAAGAGTACTTACTCTAGAGTGGAACAGGGGGACTTTCTGTCCTACTGTTAAGAAATAGTATCTAGGCGGCAAAGGTGCTCCTCATCATGGACAATGCTACTCCTCAACCACAAGATTTGGAAGAGGAATTGGCTGGCAAATTCCCATGGCTCTCTGTGGAGTTCTTCCCACCTAATACAAATCCTCTACTGCAGCCTATAGACCAGCAAGTTACAGCTAACTTTAAGAAGCTATACACAGAGAAACTGTTCCTGAAGTGCCTCCAGATGGTCTCAGATATATACTGAGCCCTTAAGAGTTCTGGAAGGAAAATCCTTTCCTGTGTGGGGTAGCCAAGCCTGGGCCAATGTCTCCCTCAGGACACTGAGATCTGCCTGGAAAAAAGTATGGCCTAAAATTCTACAGGAGAGCGACTCTGAAGGCTGGGTAGAGGAGCCTGAGCCTTCAATTGGCCCTGTGTTGATGACACTGTCACTATAGCAGAGTCCACAGGCTTGCAGGTGGACACTGGTGACATTGAGGAGCTAGTGCAGGAGCACTCGGAGGAACGGCCCACAGAGGAACTTCAGCAACTTCTGGCTGAGCCACAGAGAAGGGCAGCCGAGGAGCTTTCTGAAGAAGAGGGGGAGCATCCATCAACAATCAGCGCAGCAGAGTTCTTCCTCAGAGATAAAGGAATTCCTGACAAAAAGGACAGAGCTACAAACATCTGTAGAGACCCACCCAGACAGAGAAAAAGCCAAACACTGTGTTCACTTGCTTAATGACAATGTCATTTCATACTCCAGAACAGTGTCAAGACAAGACAAAAGCAGACAACCTTAGACTAGTCCTTGGTTCTGAAAGTGTTGAGACCTAGTGAGCCAGAAGCAGATCCTACTGGACTATAGACTCTCCCAAGGAGAGAAAGAACCCCAGAGAACTACATTCCTGATATCCTTATGGAAAGGAACTCTTCTCGTACTTCATCCTCCCTTTCCGCAAGCCAAAGCTGTCAATTTGAATGGTAAGTTGAAACTTGTTTTCGGTAAACTAGGCACATTTTATAACTTTTTGGTGAATACCCTACCAAAATTATTGGTATCTGGTAAATTATGCACATTATACAACCCTTTTTCATTATGAAAAGGTCAGTTAAGGGGTGCTTTTGGAGATTTGTAATGCATTATGGGTATGTCCATAATTTCTTATAGGAAAAAGTCTTGACCTACAAAAAGTCTTGAGTTACAACCAGCCCTTGAGAATGAACTGAGTTCATAAGTCAAGGGTCGACTGCATATGTGTCCAATATTGAATAACTTAAGTATATAAATACAAAAAGTTCTGAGAGGACAGACAGATACCAGTAGAATAAGGAGAAGCCATTACTCCATATTCAACAATAGATAGAACCACAAAAAAAGTGTAAGAAAATACTTGTCTTCAACTATACATGCAACACAAATGCTCCCAGAAGATATATTCAGACCATTCCATCCAAATGGCCATAATACTCATTCTTTTTATGTACAAAAATAAATTAATGTAATTAAACAATATGCTCCTGAACAACGAATAAGTGAAAAAAGAAAAGTCAAAAGAAGAAAATACATCTTGACAAATGAAACTGAAACACAATATACAATCATACCTCCTCACTCTGCTTTGAAAGTTGTTGAATTTGATAATTGGGTCCATTTTGACATAAAAATTTTGTCCTAGTAGTACTACCCGTTTGTGTGGTATTCCACTGGCAGGCTAGAATTTGTCAGTGTTGAGGCTCTCTGGACTAGCTAACCTTCCCAGGCAAAATAATTTGTTACTCATTGTTTTTGGTAGTCTTGAAACCAATTAACAATGAATAATGAGGTACTACTGTGCTAGAATTTATGGGAAGCCGCAAAAGCAGTTAAAAGTGAGAGGTTTTCAGCATTAAATGCCTACATTAAAAAAGAAGTAGTTTCAAATAAAGAGCCCAATGTTACACTCTAATGATAAAAGCAAAAATAAATGAAATATATACAGTGAATATGAAATCAACAAAACTAAATCATTTTTGAACAAATGAAGTTGACAAACCTTCAGCTAACCTAAGAAAAAGACTCAAAACCAGAAACAGAAGCAGAGACATTATAACTGATAGTACAGAAATACAACGAATTCTGAGTTCCTATGACTAAATGTAAACAACTAATCTAGAAAATATAAATTCTTAGACTCATACAACTTATAAAAACTAAGTAACAAAGTAACAGAAAGTTTAAAAAGACTAATTACAGCTAAGTAAACTGCACCAATAACAAAAAACTTCACATCAAATAGACTTATGGCCTAATAGTTTTATAACTGAATTTTTGTCAGGATTTAAAGAATTAATACCAAGCCTTCTCTAGTGCTTTCCAAAGACTTGAAAAGAAATATTTCTATATATTAAACTTTCAGTCACTGGGACAAAATGCTTGACACATACAACTTAAAGGGCTTAGGTGCTTCGGATTTCAGGGATTTCCGTCCATGGTGGGTTAGCTCCACAGCGGAAACTCGGTCTTGAAAGGATGTGCTGGAGCAAAGCTGCTTCCTTCCTAGAAGCAGAGAGAGCAAGGCAGGAGCCAGAAGAAATACACACCCTTTAAAGATACAGCTGAAGGGACCCATTCAACTAGGACACACTTCCTAACACCCATTCAGCTAATGAACTCATCCATAAATGGACTGATGAGCTTAAAACCCTCAAGATTCAATCAGTTCTCTAAGTTTTACCTCTGAACATTGCTGCATTGGGGATGAAGCCCTTAACGCAGGAGTCTCTGGGAAACACCTCATACTTAACTTTCAAATTTTTCTCTACCCTGACACAAAAGGCAGAAAATGATACTATAACTAAAGAAAATTACAAGTCAAAATTCTGCATGGACATACATACAAAAATTTTCTTTCTTTTTTTTTGGTTTTTCTCCGGTATCGGGAACCAAACTCACGACCTTTCGCTTGCCAGGCAGGCGCTTTGCCGCTGAGCTAAATCCCCAGCCCCCATACAAAAATTTTCAATACAATACCAGCAAATTGAACCACTGAATTCAATGATTCAAGATCATTCACTATGATCAATTAAGTTTGTCACTGAGATGCAGATTAGTCACACATGCTAATCTATAAATGTGATATATCATTCCTAAGAAAACAAACAAGCTACATGATCATCTTGATACAGAAAGTGCTTAAACAAAAACTTATTCTGTCATCATAAAAATTCTCAAATTAGGTAATGAAGGACTATAACCCAACACAAGACAATATGTAACAAGATCATAGCTAATAAAACACACAATGAAAACACATAAGAATGCTGTCACTACTTGTTATGGTTTGTGTCTGCATGTCTCCCCAAATCCTCATGCAGTCATAGCGTGGGCTTCTATTCTAGATTTTTGATTGATCCATAGTCCAATGCTGGGAACATGAGTGCTACACCTGCCCCGGGATGGGTAGTTTGCATACCATATAAAGGAGGGAAAGAGGCTTGCTTTTCCTTCTGCTCCTCCATTTTGCTCCTGTTGCTGTTTGCTATCTTCCAAAGCCGTGAACTGTTGCCCTGTGCCATGCGCCACTCTGCCTTGGAGCCAGCTGAGCAAGGACTGAATCCTCCACAGACTGTGAGCTAAATAAACATTTTCTTCCTTAATTCTGGGTGTCAGGTATTTTGTCTCAGCAACAAGAGAAAAGTAACCGAGACACTACTTCTACTCAACAAAGCAGTGGGAGTCCTAGCCTGAAGAATTAGGAAAGAAAGGAGAAAAAGTCATTTATATGCCAAAGAAGAAAGTTAAACTGTTACTGCTTACAGATGACATGATCTTACCTAGACAAAACAATACTCAGCCAAAAAAGTGTTAGAATGAATGAATACAGTAAAGTTGTGTCCCACAACATCAACAGCATCTCTACATATTAATAACAAATTATCTGAGAAATCAAGAAAACAATCTCATTTACAATGGTATAAAAACTGAATAAATTTAACCAGAGAAATAAAAGACTTGTAAAATGAAAACTGTAAAACATGAATGGCAGAAACCAAACACACAAACAGAAAAGGTACCCCATGTTTATGAATTGAAAGAAATCAGTATTTCTAAAATTTCCTGTTACTCAAGTGATTTATAAATTCAGCACAATGACTAAAATTCCAGTGGCATTTTCCATAGAAATAGGTAACCAATCCTAAATACATATGGCCCCACAAAGACATCAACCAGTCCAAATAATCTTGAGCAATGAGTACAATACAGGAGGCATCACACTGCCTCATGTTAAAATCTATCACAAAGCTCTCATAATCAAACAGTACGGGACTGGCACAAAATCAGATTTATAGACCAATAAAAGAGACCATAGAGCCAGAAATAAAAATGCATTCATGTGCAACTAAATTCAACAAAGTTGGCAAGAACACATAAGGAGGAAAGTACAGTCTTTTTAAATGGTGTTGGGAAAACTGAATACTCACATCTAAAAGAATGAATTTGGACTCTTACCTTACATTACGTATACAACAATCAACCCTCTGGGAGGCTAAGGTAGATGGATTCCAAGTGCAAGTCCAGACTTAACCAGACCTTGCCTCAAAATAAAATATTCAAAGGCAGTCAGGGAGGGCTGAGGATGTGGCTCAGTGTGAAGGCCTTGAGTTCAATTCCTAGTACCATTGAGGGGGGGGACGACAAAATGGAGTAAAGGTTTCAACCTAAGACCCGAAATTTTAAAAGTATTAGAAAACAAGCTTCATGACTGTCTTAGTTACTTTTCTCTTGTTGCTGAGACAAAATAACGAACACCCAGACTTAAAGGGAGGGAAGGTTTATTCAGTTCACAGTTTGTGGAGGTTTCAGTCCATAAATGGCTGGCTCCAAGCAGAGCAGCACATGGTAGAGGCCAAGTTCATGGCAGTGGAAGACAGCAAAAGCAACGAGAGGAGAGATATACATAGGACTTTTTCAGTCCCTTTTATTGTATGCAGACCATTCACCCTAGGGAGGGTATAGCACTCACATCCTTAATCCCAGCACTAGACCCATGAATCAATCACAAACTCTAGAAACCCACCCCCATGACTTCATGAGGCTTTTGGGGGACATCTAGACACCAACCATAACAATGACATTGGTCTTGTCAAAGTTTTGAATGTAACTGTTAAAACACAGGCAACAAAAGCAGAAAGAAATGGAATTCCATGCAGTTAAAATCTTCTGCAAACAAAGGAAACTACAGAGTGAATATCTAAAAAAAATAAAGAATTTCACAACTCAATAGAAAGAAAATAACCTTATTAAAAAGTGGTCAAATGGCCTAAAAGGACATTTGTCAATGTATAATAGGCAAGTGACCAAAAGTTAAATGAAAAAGTGCACAATATCATTAATACGAGAGAAACGCAAATGATAACCATGAGTGATAGATATCCATTAGGAAGCTTATTACCAAAAAAGGATGAAAGATGATAGATAATGATAAGGAGGTGGACAATGTTAATTAGTATAGCCAGGGCAGATCACAGAATCAAGGGCCTAATAAAGTTAAAAAGAGGACTACCACTACCAGAGGACTAGCAATACCACTCGAGTATATATAACCAAAGGACTGGAAATTAACATGTCAAAGATGTAACACCACTCTCATGTTCATTACAGCATTATTTACAATAACCAAGATACAAATCAATCTAAGTATGTGTCCATCACTGAGATGAATGGATAAAGAAGATGTGGCATACACACACTCTTATATGCTCAGCACACAAACACACAAAATGGACCACTGGTAATCTGTAACAACATGAATGTACCCAAAGACCCTATATTAAGAGAAATAAGCCAAATACAGAAAGAGAAACACCACATCCTTTAACTTCTATGTGAAATCTAAAATGTCAAACTCACAAAAGCAGTTAGGAAGTGGTTACCAAGAGACTGGGGGAAAAAGGGAGATGTTGGTGAAAGGGTACATAAGTTTGGACTTAAGAATAAATTTAAAGGACTTCCAGGAAGACAGCAGACAGGTGACCAGCAACAAGTTAGCCTCTCCGATATTTGGAATTCAGATACTGGAAGATACCAACTTAGGGAAGAGAAGATGGTGGGAGATAAATCCCCAGGACCCAGAAGTGATCAGAATATTTGAGTATGCAGAGAAATAGAGACAGACTGTGGTGCAAAAAGTAGAGGTAACTGGACTCACCCCCCACCCCCAACTCCAGGTTGGGGTGTGAGAACCTACCAAGACACAGCAAGTGTGGGCGAGCTCACAGGCCTCCAAGAAGTGCCCCAGCATAGCAGAGCAGTGGATGTTATGAACTGCAATGGCTGGTGATTGACTCTGGTCCTAGCAACACCTATGTTCCCTTGAAAGACAGCTTTTTTGTGGGGAGGGGCAGCTAAACACAGGCCTCAGAGCAGCCATGGATTGACTTCCTCTCAGGGCTACCACTGTTGGGGTTCCAAGGTGGCTGGGTGGGAAACAGCCAATGGGACATCCAGGCCAGAGTAGCTGATGGTCCAGGGAGGAAGTGCCTATGGCCCATGAGGAACATCTAGAGTGTTGCTAGCTGTGGCAGGAGGCTAGAATCAGCCTGAAGTTCTGTGGAGTTGAAAGCACCCAGTGCCCCACCTCAACCCTACTGCAGAATTACTATGGTTATAGAGTGCAGATCCGGGCTCTGACTTGGACACAAACACAAAGCTATAGACACCAGGAGATAACCAGAGACTTGAAGTCACAGAGAAATTTCTTTTTCTTTTTTAACTCATCTATTTTTGTTTTTCCATGACTGTAAACATTGTTCTTAGTTCTTCTGTTTCACTTTGCTCTAATTTTGGTGTTTTCCTTCTTTCTTTCTCTACTGTCTCATTCACTGGCTTCCCAAAGCTTAAGTAATCTTCATTTGCCCTTCAACCTTACTTCTAATCACTTTCTCTTCTTTTTATTTCTCTACATTATTCTCTGGTCTCTTTCAAATTCTCTCCCAAGCATTAACTCATTCTATTAAGAGAATTTTGTCTGTATATAATTTTCTGATTGGTTTTAGATTGATATATAACTTGAAACCGTGTACCTAAAATTAAAGGTGGCAAATTAAAGAGTTATCACATTTTGTCATTTTCTGGACTGTGCTTAATGCTTTTATTAATATAGATCATACCACTTTAGACAAGGTGACACAGTTTTGATCAGTAGTTTGTCCATGTAAACCAATACAGAGATAGTCTGGGGATCATAAACAATACCATAGTCCATATAAGAAACCTGGGTGCTAGGCCAAAGAGATATCAACCTTTAATCCCTAACAAATTGAGGAAGAAGGACCTTGGGATAGACTCACAAGTCAAAAGTGAGTGACCCTTAGAACACATCATTTCTTAAGCAGGTCTGGATACCAGTAATAAAGCTATCTACTATAAGCAATTTAAAAGCATCAACCCAGAAAATAAATTAAAAAAAAAAAATACAAAATGAGAAAACATGGAAGCAAGATGAAACCCCAGATCTGAGTTCAGAAAGGCAAATCCAGGGGGCACTGAGGTGGAAAAAAATCAAAAGCCACCTAGCTGATCTTTCTGAAATGGTAGCACACAAATAGCAAAGCATACGAATGAGGCTTTAGGAAAAAAAAATTAGAAATATGTACACAGTTTACTAAAGAAATGATAACCATAATTAAGAACATAGTGAATCTACAGTAGATACAGATAAAAAAAAAAAATAGAAGAGCTTTAGGAAAATGATGGAAACCATGAATGCCCAACACAGGGAAGAACTGGATTCCATAAGAGATTCAAACAAATATCCAGGAGATTAAAAATTATATTGAAAGCATATGCAGCAGAATCAATTCAAAGGCAGAATATCAGACCTAGAAGACCGGTTTATGGCTAGCAATCACCATGAAAGATCTCTTAAAAATAGCCAGGGACCATCAAAAAGCAATCCAACAGCTGCAGACCCATGTAAAGAATAATGTAAGATTAATTAGAATCAATGAAAAAAATCAGAAGAAACCACAAAAGATATTTTTTTTTAATTTTAAAGATAAAAGGAGGGAAACATTAACAGACATACAACATTTTACAAC
>NW_004955440.1:13981554-14006400 GCF_000276665.1 Chinchilla lanigera
ACAAAAGATATTTTTAAAAACCTATTCACAGAAGTAATAGAAAACGTCCCAAGCATGGAAAAAGAATTTTACTTACAAATAAATGAGGCATGTACAACCCAATTAGCCATGCTCAGGAAAAAAAAAAAAAAAACAAAAACAAAAAACTCTACAGCAAGCCATATAATAGTGAAGATCTTAGAAATTGAACCTAAGATTAAAATATTAAAAGATATTTGAGAAAGGAAACAAATCACCTATAAAAGTAAACCCATAAGAATCACAGCAGACTTCTCAATGGAAACACTCAGATCAAGGAGATTTTGGAGTAAAGTATTACAAGCCCTAAAAAGAAAATAACTTCCAACCAAGATTGACATACCCTGCAAAATTATCTTTCAAATTTGACTGAGAAGTGAGATATTTCCACAATAAAGAATACCTGAAGAAATCCATGACTACCAAACAAGCACTTCAAAAAGTTCAGAAGGATAGGAAAACAAAACAAAACAACGAGGACAATAATTCCACGAATCCCAATAGAATGTATCCACCAGTCAAGAAAAACAATTAAACAGAAGGGAAAGAAAATAAACAACAGCAAATTAATATGAAAGATAAAAGTCAATACACATCAGTTATAACCATCAGTGCAAATGGTCTCAATTCACCAATCAAAACAGATTGGCAGAATGGATCAAAAAACAAGACCCAACAATATGCTGCATAGAAGAAACACATTTACCTTGAAAAGAATTCATACACTGAAAGTTAAAGGATGGAAAAAATACTACA
Source organism: Chinchilla lanigera (assembly GCF_000276665.1). Taxonomy (NCBI): domain Eukaryota; kingdom Metazoa; phylum Chordata; class Mammalia; order Rodentia; family Chinchillidae; genus Chinchilla; species Chinchilla lanigera. Next base: position 13,982,329 of record NW_004955440.1, read on the forward strand.
TGCAACAGAAATCCAGAAAAAAATGCATGGGTAGCTATTCTATTTGCAGACAAAGTAGATTTCAAGCCAAGATAGATCAGAAGACATAAAGAAGCTCACTACATACTTGTGAAGGGCTAAGAAAAGAGATCACAACCATACTCTTCGATTTTTTTTTTTTTTTTTTGGTACCGGGAATGGAACTCAGGACCTTGCACTTGCCGGGCAGGTACTTGTGCCACTGAGCTATATGCCCAGCCCCTCATAATCATAAATATATATGTACTAAATACTGATGTACCCAACTACATAAAACAAATGCTAATGGATATGAAAACCCAGATAAACACCAATGCAATTATAATTGACAACCTCAATACCCCACTGTAACAAATAGATCAACGAGACAAAAAAAATCCACTAAGATATATCATCACTGAAACAAACCTTTGAACAAATGGACTTCAGATTTCTGTAAGTGTTCCACCACAAACAACAGAATACATTCTTCTCAGCAGCACATGGGACTTTCTCCAAGACAGACCACATACTAGCTCATCGAACATGCTTAAGTAAATGCAAAAGAGCTAAAATTATACCATGGATATTATTAGACTATAGTATAATGAAGGTGGAAATGAATGGCAAAAGAAACCACAAAAACTCCATCAGCACATGGAAATTAAATAACACCCTCCTGAACAACAGATCACAAATGAGATGAAAGAAGACATTAGGCAGTTTCTACAATTAAACAATAATGCCAATATGACATAACAGAATTTATGGGATACAGTGAAAGCAGTGCTACAAGAGAAATTTACAACAGTGAATTCCAACTTCAGAAAAACAGTGAGCTCAAATAACCTAATGTTGAACCTCAAGCCTCTAGAAAAAAAAAAAAACAAGTTAAACCCAAAGCCCACATGAGAAAGGAAATTATAAAGACCAGAGCAGAAATTAATGCATTTGAGACTAAGGAAATAATACAAAGAATCAATGACTTTAAGAGCTGGTTCTTTAAAAGATTAAATAAAATTGAAAAACTCTTAGCCAACCTGTATCAATCAGGGTTTACTAGAGAAACATATACAACACAAAATATATAAATGTATAAGGAATTATAAGTTTGGCTTATAACGGTCAGCCACAGAGTTCGACGAGGAAGCAGATAGAGGGTGCCTGCATGCTGGAGATTGAAGGGCCCAGCCCCAGGCCTGGAGGTCACTGCAATGTCTGTGTAAATCTGTATTAGGAGGCTGATGGGTCTGTGACGGAATGCTGAAGAATCTATGATGAAGGCCAGAGAGCCTATACCAGAAGGCTGAAGAGTTTCAGGTGGAACCTGAACAGTATGCACCTGAAGCCAGGAGAGAAGGCGAAGACTGGAGCTCTTCTGAAGAACCACCAGCCAGTCTTTTTAAAAAAATTTTTATGTAGCCTATCTGCTGGGGGGGGGCTGGGCTCTTTTACACCCATACCCTCTGCATTCCTTTTTCTTGTACAGGCTAATGAAAGTAAGTACCCTGGCTCTCTGCTGAGTCACACAGTTAATCTTTTAAACTTTTTAAATTGACACAATAAACAATATCCCGAAGGGTAAGGGCATGTCTTTTTTATCCCACAATGTAGAACTGCTGAGTCATTTAGCCAAACCTCTAGACTTCCCAAGTTGACAGAAGGTATCAACCATAACACAAGCTGATCAAAACGAGGAAATAAAAGATTCAAATCCATGCAATGAGGAATGAACAGGGCAAAATCACAACAGACTCTGCAGAAATCCAGGTCATCAGTATCTATTCTGAGAATCTGTACTCAAAATACCCTAATAATAACATGGAAAACTCAAAAGAAATAGAGAGAAAAATTCTAAATAACTCAGTATCAGTCAATAACATCAAAGGCATAATTAACCTTGGAGCATACCACTGGGTTACATAAACACACAGCATACTCTCCCAATGAAAGTTTGTGATTTAGAATTACACTGGCCAGCTGTGCAACTCTATAGCTGTGCCTGGAGGATACAAGAAGCAAATTTTGTATTTACCCCCTCGGTACTAGGAACAGCAGGTGTGTGCAAGTGTTCGAAAGTGTCAAAACAGGACTTTTATCCACACAATGTTTTGCATAACATTTTTGTGTGTTTCCCTGACCAACGAGGGGCGGTGATACACCCACACCATTCATGTGTTATGTTAACATGTACTGTAACAATGGAATGTGGGTGTAGTTTACAGTAGCAGGACCTGGGAAAGCAAGAATTAATCTTTGCATTCACCTACTTGGCAGATGAACTGAAAGGTGTGTACAGGAGATCCAAAGCAGCAACACGTGAGTCTTACCCATTAAGTGCTCACTGTTAAATTTTTATGCATTTAGGATTTGTTTTTAAAAAGTTTTCATTTCATTTTTCTGGCAGAATTAGCCCAATTCAGTACAATGGCAGATGAAAACCCAGATTTGCAAGTTTAAGAGGAGGTGGCAAGTTAAATTTTCAGATTACTCATTCAAGCATGATGATGATGATGATGATGATGATGACTTTGACATTGGCCATGTGATATGGGAGACCAGATAGGGAGATTAACGCCTCTTTTGTGAGCACTAGGGAGAAAGGCAGTGTGAGTGTGTGTTGACACACTGCAGGGAAAATTAATACAGCCAAGACCTTGCTGTTTAGTCAGATATGCACCATGAGATAGATGAATGCTGTTTTACTCTGTTTGCTTGTGCCTATGTCTGAGTAAATAAAGCCTAGGAGTACCAGTCACTTGGGACTCTTTGACAAAGGAAGACAAGAGCCTCTTGGCCCCTACATTTTAACCTCTCTTTTTGTGTTTCATCTTTGTCATCCCTTGGTCAAGTATAAGCACACAGTCTGGCATCCTATACTGTGAGTCAAACTCCTTGTGATAATGAAATGGAGCAAAAATCAACCCATACACACACACAGGGAATGCAGATCTCTAATTTAGATGATGAAGAAAACATCCACGTGAGTACATATTTGACTAGTCAAAATGATACAAAACGGTCATGAATACAAAGATCCAATGTTAGAACTAGATACAAAAATACAATGAGGATCTTGGCAGGGGTGAAACCTATTGGATGTAATGCCAGAGCTGTCATTCCATGTTGGAAATTGTAACAGATGAAATGCTACACAATGTTATGAAATACACAAGTGGTGAAATACAAGTTTTGTATGCACCAATAGTCATACTCAAAAATGTTTATTATGACTCACTAGCTGAACTGAAAGCACTCATAAAAATACATGTCCTGGTAGATACAAAGACATATTATACTTTCAATTTAGAAATTCATCCTGGAGCTCAACACCCAGGTCTTTATTTACGTAGGAACTGAATGATGTTGTGAACAGACTTGTTGCTCCCATCTTCCAAACTAGTCAGACAACTGGTTTACTAGTTTGTAGTTGACGTACATTTGGTAACAGAGCACAAGTTGACCAGTGTAAGGACTGTACACAAAAACAAAGCAGAAATTCCAAATGAAATGTTGCAATTTCAAAACAGAGAATTATATAGTACTATCAGCAACCCTTTCCATGGTGCAGGTTATCAGGGACCCCTGCAGCGAGTTCCAAATCTCTCCTGTCCAAAGATATAGTGCATGATGAGAAAGAAAGAGCAAGAGACAAAAATTTTAAGGAAACAGGACTCTGGGATGGTCAGTGTTCTCTGGGAACAAAGACAAGAATCTCCAGCTAGCCACTATTTTATTATCCAGTGCAATGGGAGAGGTACCATGCTTTTCCTAGAACAGCCTAGAAGTAGTGGCTGAATGGGCAAGTTTAACATCTGTCTTGGTTACTTTTCTCCCACTGCTGAGACAAAATACCCAAGCCTAAAATTAAGGAAAGAAAGAAAGGTTTATTTAGCTTCTAGTTTGCGGAGGTTTCAGTCCATAATCAGCTGGCTCCGAGGCAGAGTAGCATGGCTCAGGAGCAGCGCTTCAAGGTGGCACAAGTTAGCAAAAGCTCCAAGAGCAAAAGGGGGAAGCAAGTCTCTTCCTTCCTTAATACCCACTCAGGCCCACACTACCTCCATGCTCTGCTCTTCCTCAAGCTGAGGATGTTCACAAAGTAAGGATCATGGTCCTGCTGAATCACTTAGTTGAACTTTTAAACTTCTCAAGTTGACACAATGAACAACATCCTAGAGCAGTAAGGGCATGTCCTTTTCATCCCAGATGTAGAACTGCTGAGTTACTAAGTTAAGCTTCTAGACTTTCAAGTTAACACAATGTATCAATCATAAGATTATAAAGGAAACAGGTTAAGACTTACTCCTACACCTGGGTAGTCATTCTCCCTATACTGTCCTCAGCAGACCTCATCAGTGAGCTTCACAGCCTTACTGACCATCAAGATGTCAGTGGGACCTCTGCCTGAGAAGTGGGATTTCAGCATTCCAAAAACCAGCCCACAATGCAGGGCAAAGAGGGCCTCAGACAGATTGTATGTCAGTTTATAATTTGTGGACTCCAACATAGTACAATCTTTGGATTTCAGAAAGATACAACACTGGCCTTGAATATGGGAAAGAAAAACAAATTGGTACACCTGGTGTCAACACTGAGCCATGATGAAAATACTGACATAGAAACCTGGACAAAATGGAAGCCTGAGACGGAAACACTTATAACAAAGCCAAAGGTCCAGTAGATACTGTTGAGTTATGCAGCAACTATGATGTCACTCAAAATACAAAGCATTGGCCAATGGTTGTGTTTTACTCCATCCTAAGTGTGTGGCATGTTACAAAAGAAATAACAAGTGCAAAATATCACAGTGAAATTCACTTACTATGGGGGCTGGAACTCCTAAGAGAACATTTACACAAGAGGAAGAACAAAATATTTCTGCCCAAGGAACTACACAAAAAATTGTGGAGCACACTGGAGCTGACAGGTGAATAGGCAGGTACAACACCACAAAGACCTACTAGGACAACTGGAAAATCAAAAAGTTATCCATTGTGCCCTACAAGAAAAGTACAGAAAAACAAATCATGTGCTATCAGTGTAAGCAATACTTGTGCATGAAACATGCAGTTGTCATGCATGAAGACTGTTGAAACAAAGATTACTTCTGTGGTAGACTTTTGTATTTACATTGTAGTTCACATAAGTTTTTATTTATGATACTTTTAGGTTTTGTAAGCAATTAAACAGCTGAACTGAAAATGTTGATGTCTATGCTAAGCATGCATTACATATTTGATATTTTACTTTACTGATACCTTATTTTCCTGCTAGCTGCACATTGTACAATATAGTAGAAAGCTCCTGACAAAAGAGGAAGAGAGATGACAAGAACAGCTGCTGCACAGGAAAGTTGACCACATGTGCTGTCAGTATAAGCAAGATGTGTATATAGAACATGTAGTTGTCATGTGTGAAAAGTGCCTTGAGTGTGGCAATTGAAGCTAGGACTATTTCTATGGTAGACCTTTGATTGTATTTAACTGTAGTTCACCTAGGATTTTATTTCTGATGTCTTTTAGATTATGTAGCCAAGTACAGAGCTGATGTGAAAATGTTCATGTCTATTCTAAACACACATTATATACTTAGAGAGCTTATTTTCCTGCTAAGTGCATGTTGTAAAATATAGTAGAAAGCTCCTGACAAAAGAGGAAGACAATACAAGTGACAAGAATAGCCTACCACACAGGAAAGGAAAGCTAAGTACATGTGTAAGCAAGACAAGTATACGGAACATGCAGTTATCATGTGTGAAGACTGCCTTTGGTGTAACAATTTCAGCAAAGTATTTTTATTATAGAGTTCTACTGGTATTTTCAATATAGTTCACATAGTGATGTATTTCTGGTGTTATCTTCCAGACTTTGTAAGCAAGCACACAGCTGTCTTGAAAATGTTGATGTTCATTCTAAACATACAATATATATTAAAAATTCAATATTTTGTTGATATTTTATGTTCTTATTAACTACATGTTGTATAAAGTAGTACAAACCTCCTGATAAAACAGCAAGACCAGTGAGATTCAAGTATGTAGTACAAAAAAGACAGGAAGGCAAAACACATGTGCCATCTGCATGATACTTGTACATGCAAAGTGCTCTGTCATATGTGAAAACTGCCTTAGTTGTGATAACTGAAGTAAAGATTATTTTTGTTGTAGAATACTATTGTTGTATTTGTTGTACTTCACATAGGAATCTATTCCTATTCTTACTTTTTAGACTTTGTAAACAGTTGATGTGTAAAAAAAAGTACCAAAATTTTCAACAACCACTCAATAAACATTAAAAATTCAATAATCCCATTTTTAGATATTTTTCCCATTAAGTACTCATTATTTAATACAATAAATCTCACAGAATTAAAATTAGCAATAGAAATATGCTAAAGAATAACATGTGTTGTATATACCCACCACAATGTGCCTTTAACACAAAATTGGCTTTATGCCCTAGGTTAAAAAACTACCAACAAAAAGACCATGTCCTGATGTATTCACTACTGAATTCTACAAGAAATTTAGAAATGATTTAATGCCACTACTCCTCAAACTCTTCAATGAAATTGAAAGGGAAGTAATATTTTGTCTTGGTTACTTTTCTCTCGTTGCTGGGACAAAATACCTGATGCCCAGTATTAAGGAAGGACAAGTTTATTTAGCTCACAGTTTGTGGAGGTCTCAGTCCATATTCAGCCGGCTCCAAGGTAGGGTGGCACAGTTCATGGGGAGCAGAAAATAACAAAACAAGAGCAAAATGGAGAGCAGGGGGTCAGCCTCTTTCTCTCCCTTACATATGCAAACTATCCGGACCAGGATGGATGCAGCACTCACACCCATAATCCCAGCACTGGATCATTGATCTATCATAAACTCTAGAAGCCCGCCCCATGACTGCATGAGGCTTTGGGGGGATACCCAGACACAAACCATAACATATTCCCAAAATCATTCCCAGAAGTTAGCATCACACTGCTACCAAAACCAGAAAAGGATCCACGCAAAAAAAAAAAGAACTACAGCACAATCTCCCTAAAGAAGGTAGATACAAAGACACTCTATGAAATGCTGCAAACAGAATCCAGAAAGTCGTAAAGAAGGTCATACACCATGATCAAGTAGGCATCATCCTAGGGATGCAGGGAGGGTTCAACATGTGCCAATCAAACCCTGGTACGTCCCATGCCTGTAATCCCATGCCTATAATCCTAGGAGGCTGAGGCAGGAGGATCACTGCAAGTTCCAAGCTAGCCTGGGCTACAAAGTGAGTTCAAGGTCAGCCTAAACTGCAAAGTGAAACCCTATATCAAACACACACACACACACACACACACACACACACACCAATCAATAAATACACAAGAATAAAAACAAAGACAAAACTAATAGGATCATCTCAATAAATGCAGAAAAAGCATTTGACTATGTCCAACACCCACACAGGATAAAAACCCTATAGAAAACAGAAATAGAGGGTCTCTTATCTCAATCTGATAAAAGCCATCTACGAAAAGCCAACAGCCAACATCATACTAACTGATCAAAAACTGAAAAGCTTTTATGCTAAAATCAAGAACAAGACAGGACGGACATCTAGTATCACCACTCCTCTTTAATATAGTTCTGGAAACGTCAGCCAGAGCAATTACATAAGAGTAAAAAAAGGAATACAGATAGGAGAAGAAAAAGTTCAATTATCATTATTTGCTCTACATGGTAACATGATGCTCTACAAAGAAGATGCCCAAAATTTGCTCTACATGATAACATGATGCTCTACATAGAAGACGCCCATATATCTCTCACCATGTACTAAAATTGAAATGCACCAAAGATCTAACTATTAAAACAGAAACGACCTGATGAAAGGTAAAACAGATGAAACTCTTGAAGACTTAGGTGTAGGCAAAGACAAACAAAAACCTAGATGATACTGGGAATATGACAGAAATTAACAAGTGGGATCTCACAATATTAAAAAGATTTTGGACAGCAAAAAAAACACCAATAGAGTAACAAGACAACCCCTAGAATGGGCAAAAAAATTTGCCACCTGTTCCTTAGACAAAAGACTAATATGTAGACTATATAAAGAACTCAAAAAAAAACAAAAGGACCCATCCACATTTAAAGATTCAGTCCAAAATTGGGCATCTGAAAGGAATAGACACTTCTCAGATGAAGAAGTACAAACACTAAATAAATATATGAAAAAATGTTCAACATTATTGGTCATTCAAGAAATGCAAATTGAAACAACACTGCAGTTCCATCTCAATACAGAAAGAATGGCTATCATCAAGAAATCAACCAATAACAAATGCTAGCAGGAAAGGATGTGGGGGAAAAGGAACCCTTCTTTACTGCTGGTAAGAGTGTACACTGGTACAACCAATATGGAAATTCCTCAGGAAACTAAAACTAGAGTTTATATTTGACCCAGCTACTTCTCTTTCTGGCATCTTCCTGCAAGAGTTAACAACATCATACTACAGTGATATATGCACACCATGTCGATAGCAGCCCAATTAATAATAGCTAAATCTTGGAAACAGCCTAGATGCAGATGCCCATCAAAGGATGAATGAATAAAGAAAATGTAGCTTTTATATACAATGGAATACCACTCTGCTATAAAGAAGGATAAAAGACAATTTTAGGTAAAAGGATGCACCTTAGTACCACACTTTTAAGTGAAATAAATAGGACACACATGTTTAAATATCACATTACTTCTCTTGTGGGAGAAATCAAAACTGTAAATAAGAACCAAAATTAATGACACTGGAAAATATGAAGAAAATGTTCAAATGGGAAGGGAAAGAGGGGGTAAGGGAATGAAAGGAAAAGGGAAAAAAGTGAACAAAGAGTGGAAACACAGCTTTTGTAAGTGAGGGGAAAAAGAGTTGAAGGGAGGGGAGAGAGATGGGGGGAAAAAAGAAATATCAAGATATATTATGCAAAGATGCAAATTTCCTACGATAAATGTGATCATTATATATATGAAAAGTATACAAATCAATTTTTAAAAGAACATGGGGTTTATAACAATGTATAACTGATATTTACTAAACAGACTTCGAATATTTTTGATCAGAAAAAAGATCAATATGAGGAAATGAGTATGTCAATTAGCTTGATTTAGTTACTACTCAATATTTACATATATCAAAATATGGTGTATATCATAAATGTAAGTTCTTCTTGTTAATTAAAATATTATAAAAATACATAAAAAACAGTGTACACAGCAGGGCCAAGATTTGAACCCAAACTAGTAAGCTGTGTTAAAAAGGAAGTAAAAATATCCTTGAATCACTTGAAGGAAGATCAGGGATTTTGGCAATATTTTATTTTTATATTCATATACTAATTTCACATAGTGCCAAATACAAAATCAACCCTTGTAACCCCGGTAATACTGTTTTTTTTTTTCTCTGCAAATGCTAACAGGTCTGATGCTGTTCCAGACCCTGACAAATAGCAAACAATTTCCTTCTTACTGCATAAGCCAGCTAGACATGGCCTTAATCAATAAAAAGAACTCTGGCTCCTAGCACCAAAATTGGGAATTAAAGGAAAGTAAATTCCACTGATGTCTTATCCTTTAAGAATCTTCTTTCTTGGGAGAAAAGTGGTCTTCTTCACTGATACAGAAAATTTGAGAATGCTCTTATAGCTACAGAAGGTACCTCATTTGAAAATGTTTATTTTTTTTAAAGGTTTATTTCATTCCATAAGTTTTTTGTCCCTTAAACACAAGAGGGAGGAAAAAAAGACCTTTTAAGCAATATAAAATGATTAAATGCCATGATCCTCAAAGAATTCTAGAGTATAAAAAGATTGTTACAGAAATAGAAGGAGCTATTTTATAATTTAAAATACATGTAGTATATTATTAATCACAGTGTCTGACAGCAGTGGAATTTAAAAATGGCGAAAATACAGTGAATTTGTTTAAGAAATGTATTTTTTAAAAAGAGAAGCCAAAAAACTAAGAAAAAATAAAATACATGATAATTTTTTCAGTTTTTAAATCAAGCTGTAAACTGTATAATGCTATGTGTAGTGATTTGAGAGAGGATAAATTCAACTGTGTTTAGAAAAAGAGTATCAAATACTTCTGTCTTCTTATGATCTTGGATCACTGGCTTGCTTACAAGAAACTAAGGAAAAAATAATGTATTTTCCTTCCAGGAATTAGGCTACCATATTTCATACTTTATTGATATCACCTTCAATTAAGACCTGGTGGTATAAAACGCCTAATTACCTCCAAAGACAACTTGAAGGAAGTTACCCCAGAATGATCAGGCTTTTATGGTAAGACTTTCATAATAAGAAGTTTCTTCAATTTGAAATATTAAATTTGTAATACAAAGAAATTATGGAGAGATCCATCAATATAGACTACATGGACCCTAAAAGATCCCAGTGCTAAAAAAAAAAACCATTCACACTTTAGAAATGATTCTGACTGACCGTTCCTACTCCTAGAATTTCTGATTTAACAGAACTGGGGTAGAGTTTGGGAGTTTGAATTTCTAATAAGTTGCCAGATGATGCTCCTGCTGCCAGCAAAGGAACCACATTTTGTCAACTATACAGAAAACTGACATGGTTACTATATATTCAACACCAAAACACAAAAAAGAACTGATAAACAAGATGAAGAAATTCATGGGTACAGTTATCTACCACCTTTTCAAACTAAGCTAGGCTGAAAGGTGAAAAGTATCTGAAAATCACTAGGCTCTGTGGTAGAACAATGTGGAATAGAAAAAGCATAAAAAATCCAAAGGACTTTCATCATAGTATATAAACTTTGAAACCCTAGACTCCTTAATACACTAAAAAAGACATCGTAGATCAGACCCAGCATGGTGGCACATACCTGTAATTCCAGTTCTCTGGACACTGAAGCACAAGAATCACCCTAAGTTCAAGCCTACCTGGGCTACATAGTGACTTCAAGGCCAGCATGAACGGCACAGTGAGCATGTCCCCAAAAACAGAAACAAATAAGCAAATAAAAACAAAAACAGAAGGAAACAACAAAAAACTGCAACAAACAAAAAAACACAAAGGGGGTAAAAATAGAGATCACAGATCATAACCTACAATGAGAGCTTGTTTAGAGGTTCTAGTGGGAGAGCACAGTTGTTTGTATACTCTTGACCAAGGAATGGTCCTTCTCTATCTGGGGTGGCTGTCCTCTTTGGTGGAGTGTACAGCTTCAAAAGGAATGCACATGGAGCACTGAGGGAGGAAGGAGACAACTGCCTAGCCAGCCAGATCTGCTGAATCAACTCTGGCAATCAATGGGGTGACACGTCACAGCCATATTGCCCTCACATCCAAAATCTATCATGGAAAACAAAAAGCCAGAAGAGTTTCTTCCTATTACTGACTGTAATGAAACGTACCTGTACTATCATCTGATGATCCAGACACTTCTAAAAATATTTCAAAGTGTATATAGTCCTATGAGCTACTTGGAAGATTCTTTTGGTTACCTGTATGTTCATATAAACTTTTTAAACAGAAGAGTAAAACTCTAGAACTACTTGCTTGGATAATTCATATTTACATTCCATCTACAATGTCTTTCTTCCCAAGGTTTTTTTAAACTTTTAAATGAATATTTTAACAATACAGAAAATATTTTCATAATACTGATTCACCAGTATTTCTTGAAACTGAAATGCCAACACCAACAAGAAAAATAACGGTAGAATTAGTACCTATAGGTAGAAATAAAATCTCTCAAAAGTTATCAATTCATTAAACTAAGTGTGTTATCAAACAACCTGAACACCTCCTACTATAACAAACACAATGTTCTTAATTTGAGAGAAGAGGACAGAGATATGCTGTGATACAACCACCCAAATAATGGAGCTTCCTGCAGTAATATTAGTTTCATAGTACAAATTACAAGATAAACACACTGTTAGGTGCATCAGTTATTAGGTGATCAGTGGTGAAGAGCAAGCAGTGTGCAGAAAGATAAGAGCAACATTGAGGAATGTTCCTAAGGAATATAAATTCAGGACAACATAACTGAACCTACTGGAGAGAAATTTCCTTTCCTTTTCTCTCACTTTTAGCATTACGATAATTATTCTAACTTATAGTCAGTTGGAAAATGGATTAATATCACACGGCATACTTGTAGTGAAATGTTAGTGGGATTTTGATAAAAGGTACATAATTTAAGTCTACCTTAGTTTTCCAGTTGCTCTGGACATTAACCTCTCATATGGAGAATGTCACGAGACAGAGCTTCAGAAAAAAAAAACAAAAACATTTACTGCTGAGAACCACCAAAGGGAAATATAATACTTTACCAAAAACTAGGTGCTTCAAATGATGCCTAGAATGAGATAACCACTGAAAATTCAGGTAGATCAGTAGAGAGATTCTGTCTGTTAAAGTAAGTCAAGCAGGAAAAGAAAAAAGCCAGGTATAGTGAGTGGTATAATCTCAGCACTCTGTGAGGGTGAAAGAGAGGATCTCGAGTTCATGCCCAATTTGGGCAATTTAGCTAGCGTCTCAAAATTTAAACAAAATTTAAGAACTAGGGATATATCTCTATGCAAAGATCCTGGGCTCTATTTCCAATACTACCAAAAATCAAAACAAGAACAAACAAATTAAACCAAAAACCTCACATTTTTCTTCTTAACTGTTTCAATGCTTTGATCTTGGATAATATTTATTTTAAAAAGTAAATTATTTATTTACTTTTATTATATATCTGTAAAGTTGGCTCTGAGCTGTATAATCTTTCTTTCCTGTGTTTACATACAAGACCAAAAAGGTCCAGATTTATAAACTGGCAATCAGCAGTTAATTTTTTAAAAAAACTTTAACATTCAAGACATTAAAAAGTTCTTTTAAAAAAAGCTCTTAACTAAGTAACTATAAAGAAAAATGGTATTCTGTTCATGTGCAAGTATGCATATACATAAAATTATTCAAGCTGGTATACCGCATCTTAAAATACCCAAGGAAAGCACATCATTCTCTGAATATTAAATTATACATACAAAAACTTTTTAAATACTACACAGTGTTTCACCTATTCTTAAATATTCATATATAAGGCACTAAGCTTCCTATGTTACCCAAAGAAACAGACTATTTTGGAAGTTGTCAATACAGAAAAAGTCAAAGCTACACAGACAACTAGCAGGTACCTTTAAGATTTTCTTCTCATCTCCCTAGTTAGTCCGCAACATTTGTAGGGACCATTGGAATACAATAGAGTTATATGTAGGGTAGTTTGGATGTGGTGAATTCATCAACAATGAGATTCCAATATTTATAGTAATTCCTTATATCTTAAAGCATCAACCCATGTAGCAAACGTAATATCCTCAATGAAATCATTCACCTTCATAAAATAAGTGAAGAAGTTCACAAATTATTACTTTTTATTAAATGCCAAGGGAAATTAGCATTTATGAAACTGGGCTACAAAGGTAGCAGTAAGTTATGATTAGAAACACATAATTTAGTATTAGCTTTATATCAGTTTCCCAAATTTTCATCATAATCATCTGAAAGAACTCTATTGAATTATAATTTCAAGGTCTCAGTCACATACGTCAGACTCTACTTAATGTTCCCTGAACGACTGTTGTACCACCAGGTTCAAGAATCACTTTTCTATTTTACTGGCTCAAATAAATACATGGCAGCGTAGCTCTATCTTTTCCACTGACAGATTCTTCTCAGTTCTGACACATATATTAGTAAAAACACATATATGGTAGAAAAATTCTCATTACTCCAATTTCAAATTTCCTAGTATCATAAATTAGAAAGTTACCAATCTACAGGAATTATAAAAATATTGTCACCTAAAAAAAGTGTTCCCTAAAGCTGCCTACTCTCTAAATAGCCTATCAGAATTTCCCCATGACATTTAAGTCTCTACCACCTATGCCTGTTGTAAATGACAGAATGTTAAAAGGTTAAAATTCTAAAATATATTTATTGACCACTACTTACTACATTTGGAATTTTATACTTTAAAAAACATGTTAATCAAAGCAAGATGAGTAACAGCAAGTTCAATACTCAATCATGTGTAGAGTCACACTTTCCACTTTTCAACTGAGTTCCATATTTATCACAATAACTCCTCATTCCTATGTTTTCCAGGGTCTACATGTAAATTTGGAGACTTCTGAAGCACACCCTTTACTATGCCTGAGATTTCATGAATACTTTTACCTATTTGGAGGTACTAGGGATTAAACCCATGGATTTCTGCATGCTTCACCACTAAGTCATTAAGACCTGAGGCCCTATTAAGTATTATAGTTCTTTTTTTCCATGATGCCTTCCTCAGCTCTAAATCCTCAGCTACAGCCTCTACCTAACTGACTCTACATAGTACCTTTATTACTAATCCTGTTTCACTAATAAAAACAACGATTATTTAGGTCACTTTTAATTCCAGAGACTTAGATAATTAAGTGACACTAATTATTCTCAAAAATATTCACCAATCAGATATCACATGCTTTCCAACTGTGGAGTTAGGAGGTCCCCACACTCTAACACGCTTAGCCAGCTTAAGCTCCCCACTGGAGGTGAATTCTATCAGCAGATTTTTCAGACTGACAGAACCCAAACAGTGAGGGAAAGAGTCCCAGATGAAGACCTGTAAAGAAGCCCTCAAGGAATATTTTTTTTCCAAAGTTTAGTCAATTTATTCAAATATCTCTCTGATAACTACAAACAGCACACAATACCTATATTATGACATGATTATATTTAACTTCAACTATATTGTCTTAAAAGAATTTAGAATGATCAATCTTTTAAGGCTGCAGAACAAGAGACTTGTTTTGGAATACAACCAACTCTAAGAATAAGTTGCTCAATAAATTGTTGAACTGACAATATATTTCAAAGTTAAAAGATTTTTATTTCATCTAAATAACATTGTGACCCTAAGTCCCTCATAAATCCTTTTATGTCACAGACCTTAGGCACTCAACTTGTTATTATCACGTGTGTAAAACATGCTGCCTATTTTCTGGTAATAATAGTATACAGTGATAACATTTCATAATTAAGTTCTTTTGTTCCAACAAATTAACACTATGACCAAACCACACAGATTTGGCGTATCTGTCTGTGGGTGTGTCTATGTGGGTGACATAAACACATAAAATGAGTCTGTGGCATTAGTTTCCAGGTAATGCTTCAAGAATCCTTTTTTACTACACTGAAACACACAAGTTTTTTTATAAAAGGCATTTCAAGTGATGTGGAAAACAGATACATTCTGAAAAAGTAAATGAAGTGTTTATATAAATACCTTACTGTACCATAATTGGTAAGATAACTAAGTAGCTACAAGTCAATGGCAGAGCTTCTCAATCAGCTTAATCCAACTCAACTTATTTGGTGAGTATTTACTTATAACAAGGCCGAGAAGCATTATGAAGATAAACAAATATAACTACTTGGTCTCTATCCTCAGGAAGCTTATAATCTTGCTGGAATAACATATCCCTATTAAATAAGGCAGTATTGGTTCAAAATGAGGGAAAACATACAAACTTGGTAAAGACAGAGACATTGAAGAACATGTATTCTACCCTTCACAACAGAAACTCAGCATAGGCATTTCAAATGATCTGCCCAAGATCATGAAATTTATGTTCAGTAGCAGGACCTTTTAGGTCTTGTAGCTTCCATTTTAAGTGGTCAGTTGGCTTCAACAGGAATGAGAGAGAGAGAAAGAGAGAGAGAGAAAAGAGAGGGAAAATACAAAAAACATACACCTATCAGAGAAATCATCAAAATCTCACTGGCTTTTGTGTAGGACACCAAAAATAGCACAAGTATGCATTCTGGAAGAAAATGATTAGTATTCTAGATGTTCAGGACTAAGAATTCATTTCTCTTTGAATGTCTATCTATACTACCTGTGTTTTTGTACATATCTTTTTAAGGTTCTAAGTTTATTTTTTTCTCATTAAAAGTTAATACACATTTAGATTAGAAATCTTGGAATTCCAACAAGGAATCATATGGATCAAGTTATGAGGCAAAAATCAAACCAAAAAGCCTTTCTCTTCTCTATATTTACACACACACACACACACACACACACACACACAAATGAGTAGTTAAAAAGAAGTATCTTAGGGCTGAGGGTGTAGCTGAGTGGCCTCTGGGCTTTGATTCTCAGCACCACCACATACACAAAAAGGTCCTAGCAGACAGAAGTTAATGACAAAAACAAAGCCTAGGAAAACTCTACAAAAATACATCTCCAAAATTTATCCTTGCTTTCAAAAGTTGTACAGGCAAACAAAAACCCCCAAATTTCTCAGCAATGTGCCAAATGTGGCAAAGAACAAACTGAAAAAAATTCTAATTACATCACTACATCCTAGGAGTAAAAAATGTGTCAGGCCTCCAAGCAGAAAAACTTACAAGGAAAAAGAATAAAAGCTAAAATATAATGAAACGATATCTACAAAGTTTTAAAAGAGGTACAGGGTTAGTGAAGATATCGTACACATAAAGGTAAAAGGTACAGTCTTATCAAGCATGAGTGGACTTTGTAAATAAAGCAAATAAAAGCTTTACTGGGGCTGTAGATGTAACTCAGTAGTACTCAATGTACCTAGCATGCTTGTGGCCCTGGGTTCAATCCCCAGCATCAGCAGGAAGAAAGGAGAAACAAACAATTATACACACAAATAGAAACACACAGACATACCCCGTGGTGACCTTGTAAAAGAAGTAAAAGTAAACAATTACAAAAAATTATGGTTGTGAAACAGATGGCAATATTTTGATAATATGGAAAGCATTTATACAACCAAGATATGAAAAATACAGTAAATGCCTGAGTGCTAATTTTCAGAGTAAGGAAACACGTCTAAAATTGAAACATGCAGCATAAAAAAGGAATTTTAAAAAACCACAGATTGCAATACTTTAGAATTGTTTTTGATTTAATAAATACCCAAAATTCACCAAATTCCTATCATTTTTGTTAAATTCAGGCAACTGAATACAAGCAAAACTCCTACTGGTCTTGCCTCTCTCTGCCCTCCCCTCACCAAAAAGGATCCTCTATACTTCTTTACAAATACTTGTTATTTGAAAGAACATGAACAACTTTCCAAATTTTTGTATATAAAACAGACACCTACACACAAGTATATTTATACATATATCTTATTATTTTTCCTGTAAATATCTGCAGGTAAAAACCAAATATAGAATTACAGAATCACTGGATCAAATTGTTTGAGAAAAGTACCAGACCTAAATAATAAAACACTCTAGATAAACTGAAATAAATTTTTCAAGTAGTAAGATAATCTTTCTTTTGATTCAAGCATTAAAAATTTTTTCAAGTATTGCAATTTTTTTCTTTTGGTTACTGCAAACTTGGTATATAGTTGGTATCTTATACAAGTACTGTTTTTCAAGTGAAGTGACAATCAAAGCAAAAAGCAAAGTGAGATGAAGCCTAGTTAGTGAGAATAGCACTATTCTAGTGCAAGTGAGAATAGCAAAAGATATGAAACTGAATGTTCAAATCCTTACAAGAGAAAACAGGTGAGTACACAGCCTATTTATTTAGTTTTTAAGTTATCTACTTGACTCAACAGATAAAAAAATGTTCTTATCCAGTAGATCAATGGTACTAATGTAGTTTGTGTAAAGAAAAAAGAACCCAAAAAATATCTAAGAAATGAGAACTAAATAAACCTTAACATCAAATAGATAAACCAGCTATCTTCCCTTGTATAAAAAGGTCATATAATGTCCCTAAGAGGAACACAGGAGTCCTAAGAAAGAGTTCAATACCAGTAAAAGTGAGGGAGTGCAAGTGGTACCACATACTTAGCTGCTTTCAGCTCACTAATACACAATGTAGGTAAATGGGCTGACCTGGGAGTCATTACTGAATCCTGTTGATTTGTTCAGTTCAATAGGTGTTATTTGTTATTATTTAAACACTTTTTACTCTGCAAGTGAAATAGAATAATCCAGGTGTTCCAACTGCAGATCTTTCTGGGAATGAAAAATGGCTTTTAGTCAATAATCTATTGCTCAGCAAATAAAAATGACTCTGTTTAGAATTTCAAGATAAAAGTAGGAAACAAACTGCTTTTTGAAAGAAATGTGTCACATAGAAAGCAAATTTTAAAAATGTTTACCTCACTGATTAGTGACTAAAATAACGTATTTAAACATTTCACATTTATAGATTAAAAACACAAACAGAACTTTCTAGTCTATTAAGATATTTTTAAAAATAATTAAGTTTTATACACATTTGTTCAAATTTATAAGCACACCACTTATCAATGGTTTTGCAGGCAAACTTCCAATGGAGAAGATCAAATTTACTAGAATAATTCTTACAAAGTTTTTGTGAAACTGGTGGATGAGAATGAAAAAAATGGTAATTAAAAATACATAAATGATCACGTATTATTTTAACAGCCTTTTTCAGGAGGCAAACACCTAAGGATCCAGCAGATGGGGACATTTCTTCTTGAAAAGACTTCCTCATAAAATAAAAAGAAATGTTAACACTGGTTCTTTTTTCCAGTGATGACTGAATGAACATCGAAGATAGTACCACTACTACCCTCCCTTTAGTTTAGGAAAACAGTAAAAATACAAGCTCTACTATTACTTAGAGTCTAACTCTGTGTAGTTAACACTATCCAAAAAAAGATAAGAATAGACAAAAGGTTAAAACTTTACCCCTCTTCAGAAAGCAAATATTCTTGCTTAGATAAGTAGTCAAATAATATATAACAAGAGGTACTTCAGGAGACCTTATTAAGTGTTTTTCATATTTTGTTATTGGCCTGTGAGATAAACTAAGCAAAAAATTTTAAGCTAGTTTTCACACGATATCCAGTTGGAGCATTTGTAGAGAAGTAAAGACAAAAATAGATCAAAAGAAAGGTTGAGAGTAGAGGAAGTAGAGAGGAGTATTACATGTAAGTTCAACTTGACAGATAAGCAAACATATTGTTGGCATTTCCTAAAAGGATCAGTTAAAAAATGCACAGATTTAGAGAGCCATGTCGTGGCACAGTCTCTGGTGAAACCTCAAGAGTAATTCCAGCAAAATAATTCTTTTATATGATTTTTAGAAAAATTTGCCCACAATGGAATAAAAAGTAGTAAACACTGCTAATTTTATAAGATCTTCTTGCACTCTCCTGTTTCCAGTGAATATACACAAGTACAATTTATTTAAAACTACTTTCAGATTACTAGAATCCAAGGTTCAAAAAATCTTAGTTAACTGTTGATGACATGGCTTTTCCTTTATTGTTATTAAAATGAAGAAAAATATTTAAATACTCAAAAATGATAAAATCAAATGAAAGCTTTCTAATTCTCTAGAAAAGCTTTTCTTTCACTTCTGAGTTCATGCTAGTCCTCAGCAGTATGTCTGGAATCACACACACACACATACATAAGCATAGACAAACATACTTTAAATCTTTTTTTTTCCTGAGACAGGATCTTGCTGAGCTGCGAAGGCTGGCCTCAAACTTTACATTCTCATGCTCTTATGTCTCAAACTCCCAAATGCTGGGATTACAGGGGTATGCTACGATGCCAGGTTTACCAATTTAGTTTTAATTTTAAAAAGTCTAATTCATAAGAAGTTCTGGTTCAAAATGGATCAGATTTTATTTAAGAAACTCCTAAGAAAGCCAAAAGAAAATATGTGGAACAGAAACAAAGACACAAGACAAAATTTTAGGCACTGGATCTAAACTTACAACAAACAATAAATATAGGACTACTGTGACATACATATGTGTAAAATCTCGGTGAAGACTTACTCCCCAGTTCTCAAACCCACATCCGGTGTGGCTTTAAATAAAGGACAGCATATTAAAAGACAAAAACAAAAGACAAACCCCTCCACCCAAACAAAAAAAACTCAAAAAACACCTTAAAGAAACAAGAATGAGAACTAGCTTCGGATACGGCAGAGATTATAGAATTTAAAACAATTACGGCTAATGTTATAGCTCTATCAGAAAAAAAGACAATCTATAGTTTACAGATGGGTAATATAAGCAAAGATATGCCAACTCAGAGAAATAAAAGATAATGTTAGAAGTAAAAAATCAATAATAAGGCCTCTGATGGGCTCAATAATGTAGCTATGATTCAGAAAACAATTATGAAGCTTAAAGTTATGTCAGTGATTATCTTACAAACTAAACTAAAACAAGAAAAAAATTAATGAAAAGTTGGTAGAGAATACCCAAGAACTGTGAGACAGTTACAAAAGCTGTAATGTATATATAATAAAAACACTGGAAGAAAAAAGAACAGAAGTATTTGGCCAGTGACTGAGATTTTTCCATACCTGACTTAGAGACAATCAGCCATAGGTTCAGAAATCTCAGAGAAAGAACCTCAAGCAGAATAGATACCAAAAAAACCCCTCTGCTTAGAGATATTGTATTTATTGAAACCATAGAAAAATCAAAGACAAAAGGAAAATCCCTAAATAAGACAAAAGGAAACACCCTAGGTACAGTGTAGTAATGATAACTGCAACAGTTCTCCCTTTAGAAACTGCAAGCAAGAGCAAAGTGAACTGAGGTATATAGATGTTGAAAGATAATTAAACCAAAACAAAATAAAACACCTAGCTTTTATATTAGGTGAAATTATCCCTCAAAAATAAAAGTAGAAATAGCCAGGTATGGTGATGTCCACCTACAACCCCAAGCTGCATTGAAAGTTTGAGGCCAACTCAAACAACTAAGCAAGACTGCTTCATCAATCAATCAATAAATCGATCATTCAATGGGACTTTGGGTGTAGCTCAGTGGACGGCATCCTTTGGTTCAACTGCTAATAAGTGCAGAAAAAAAAGTTGGACTTTGTTAAAATTAAGAAGTTCTGCTCTGAAAATGGCATTGTTAATGAAAACAGAAGACACAAATTGGAAGAAAATATTTGAAAAAATGCGTCTGTTTAAAAGTACACGGAGTTCCTAGAGGAACATTAAAAAAACTTTTTAAAAAAATCCCAAATATCTAAACACCTCATTAAACAAAATGCCAAAAAAGCATATGATACTCAACTTCAAGTCATTAAAAAATTAGGGTTAGGGTTTTATCTCACAAAACAATGAGATAACAATCCACATCTATTATAATAGCTAAAATCCTAAACAATGACAACAGGGAGGATGTGGAGGAGCAATGGGAATGCTCATTCATTGCTAATGGAATGAAAAATGGCACATCTACTTTGAAGAGGAAAGGCTGAGAAACAAAGCTTAGATAACCAGAAGTTTTGCTTATTTACTGTAAAAAGTCAATGCAAAGTCCACCAAAGCCCGGTCCATGAACAAAACACCATCCAATATCAGAATAAAAAAGTACACAATCTATGACAAACTACTTTAAGACAGATTTGTTCCAAACCAGGAAGAATTTAGACTAACAACAGGTGTCTCAAAATCAAATAATGGCAGCCAAAAAAGAGTGGAATGTTCTCTTCAAGGTTGTGAAAACCAAATAACCACACATTTACAATTTAATACCCCCAAACATTCTTCAAGATTGAAGGCAAAGCAAAGACACCAAAGTAACTAAAGAGTGGTCAACAGGAGGATTCTTTGGATTAAGGTGTTTCTCAAGACTACACTAAAAAAAAGGAACTACAACAACAACAAAAAAAAAAAACCAAAAACACAGTAAAATATTAAGAACAAAAAAAGTGCATAACATCAACACTGATAGCTGAGAACACTACCGTCCAAGAGAAACCAGTCACAAAACTAATTCCAACTACCCACACTGAATGATAAATGAAAACAAGGAGAAACTAATTATAATTTTAATATATAACCACATTGGAAAGCTGTGGTATTTTCAAATTCGGTGTCATAATGTCTTTGAAGGCTAGTTTTTAAAGAAAATCACAATTCATATGCTAAATTATAAAATGCTCTGTATTTTTATAAAATTTACAGATGAGAAAGATTAATTCTAAGTATTCTAAGCATAAAGGTTTTATAACAACTTAAATAAGTATCAGTCTTCACATTTAAATTCATACCACATAAAAATTCACAAAAGTTTTATAACAATTCAAACAAGTATCAGTCTTCACCTCTAAATTCATACCACATAAAAATTCAGCTTCTCAGTCAAACTAGTCACACTTCACGTATTCAAAAGCCACATACAGCTAATAGCTACCTTAGTGGAAAGCAAAAGTAGAGAACTATCTTCCTGTAGTCACTTTATGAAATTTAAGTTTCAACAATTTAGCATATAAGCCAGAAAAACTAAGTGTGAAGTTATTACCTAAAATGAAAGTACATTAATGCAGTGAGCACAGAGAAAGAAATGTGTCATACTGCTACAAATCTTTGAGTAAACAGAAAGTAAATCTAGAAAAAAATCCAAACAGCCAATGACTTTAAAAGTGGTCAACCTCCTTGGACGGTGTAAATTAAAACAACAATGAAATAAAACTATTTATTGGATAGACAAAATTGAGACATAATTGTTGGTGAAACTGAAGAAATAAAGAGATGTTTTATATACTGCTGTGGGAGTATAAATTGGTAGATCCAACATGGAAAAGTGTCGCAAAATCTAGTAAAGTTGAAGATAATCACACACAATATAAAATAGTTATGTGTGTTAGAATCCACATATATGAACATTCACAGCAGCATTATCTATAATTGCTAAAAACTGAACATAATCAAAATGTTCATTAATATTAGACTAGTTAAATAATGGATTATTTCAAAAGACTTACTACACTATAGCTATTATCACACTACAATAAAAATATACAAAATACACCTAAATATATCTATCAAGGTAAAACCTTAGCAACATGAGAATTTAAAAAGATATGAAATAACATAACATATAAAAAAACAGGCAAAACTAATCCATATTGTTTAAGTATGTTGATAGGTGGTTTACAAATGCTAGAAAAAAAGGCAGTACACGATTACCATAAAAATCTAGCTGAGGGGCATGTCAGGAATGGGTGGGGAAAAAGTACTATTCAGGGCCCACCAGTGTTCTAGTTCATGACTTTGGTAGTGATTACACAGTTCACTTGACAGTTGTTCATTACGTCTGTTTTATGCGCTTTTTTATATATTTTCTCTTACTATGAAGGATTTAAAAAGTTCTATTACACAGTAATTGCTTTGCTATGTACTTTTTTGAATGACAAGATAGCAAACATTTGGTTTTGAAATGAAAAAATTTAAGGCACAGAATAGTTTTGATTCCATTTGACATGATTACTGTACACAGAGAAGACAGTACTACACAATTATGCATAACTAAGGTCCATTGCCAAAACTTGCAGGAAACAAAACATAGAAAAACAGTAACTTCCACGCTCCAGAAAACCCACACTATATAATCAAATAACACACAATACGTGAGGAAAGTTTTAGATTCTAAAATACTCACGTTATTCTTCATATTACCCTTACAAAAGATAACTGAAAGATGGGAATGTTTTCAATGAAG
Source organism: Chinchilla lanigera (assembly GCF_000276665.1). Classification (NCBI taxonomy): domain Eukaryota; kingdom Metazoa; phylum Chordata; class Mammalia; order Rodentia; family Chinchillidae; genus Chinchilla; species Chinchilla lanigera. Next base: position 14,005,897 of record NW_004955440.1, read on the forward strand.
ATTGTACGAAATAAATGTAAAAAGAAGTGCCAATCCTCCAAAGTACCTACACGAACGAATACCGAAAGACTGGAATGTTGTAAGACTCTACGAAATGAATGTGAAAAAGATCTCTCTAAAAGACGAAACATCTATTTTAAAAATCTGTCCACACTACAGGAAGGCAAAACTTCAACGACGCCCCTGCTCTTTCTGAACCCTAAAACTCCGTGTGGACAACTACACACGCACTCCCACACACGCCGCCGGGAACAGGCGTACGTCTGCTGTGGCAGCCACACCAAGACCCAGAGGGGAATTCGACGCGCCTCCCCGCCCGAGGCTTCCCGAAAGACACGCACGACTCCCACAGGCTCACACGGTAGGGAGCGGGGAGCCCTACACCCAGCACACGCGGTGCGACCACGCAGCGGGGCCAGAGCCGCGCCGCACTTCTCCACCCGGGGCAGCCCGCCTCCGGGGCTGCGGAACGTGCGGGCTCACCCGCCCGGGCTCAGCCGGCGC
>NW_004955440.1:14006515-14007504 GCF_000276665.1 Chinchilla lanigera
CCGCCCGGCCTAGGCCAGCGCGCCCTCGCGCCCTCCACCTCGGCCCCCCGCGCTCCGCTTTCCACTCGCTGCCGGCCGCGGCGCAAAGCCCTCGCGGTGAAGCTGACTAACTTGTTTTACCTCTCGCAGGAGGAGTCTGTTCTGAGGCAGGCAGAGCGGGAGCCAGCAGCAGCGGGAGCCTACTCGCAAGCCCAGCCGCCGCGTCCGGGTCAGCCTCCCCTGCGGCTGCCGGCGGTCCGCAAGCGCTCCCGGCGTGCCCAGCGCAGGCCCCGCCCCGCCTCCAGACCCCTCTGACCAGCCACGTGACCGCCGACGCCTCTGCCACGCCCACTTCCGCTCCTCCACTCTCCCTTAGGAGGGAGGCGGGAGTTGGGGTTGTTAAAGAGTAGCCACTTCCTCCTCCTCCCCGCCCCCGCCCGTCCACCTCCTGCTACAATGTCTTCCGGGTCGCCAGAGCCTCTGAGCCTTCTGGGAAAACATCTCATTTCCTCCCCTCCCCCTCCTCCTGCCTCCAACCAACCAGCCTCCCGTCAGAGAGGGGCATGCGCAGTGAGTTTCTCCCGTCTCTTCTACCCGAACCCCCCCTCCCCCCCCAACCAGAGAGACCCCAGCAGCAGCAGCAGCTGATGATGAAGAGAGAGGCTGTGGCAGAGGGGGGGCACCTTTTATTTCTATTTTTAAAGGGACAGGACACTAATTTTACCCCACTTCAACCTTGAATTAAGGGGGGTGGGGGGGAAGGCGACTGAGTTCCTTCCCCCACCCTCCAGCCCTGAGCCCTGAGAGGGGGATTGAGCCTGAGAGAGAGGGAGAAGGAGTTTCTTCTTCTTCGAAAACCCCCATCCACGACTCCTACCCCCTCACCCCTCCACTCGCCTCCCTCCCGAGCCCCCTCCACCCTCCTTCTCTTTGGCCGTGAGAGAAGAGAAAGAGACCAAAAGCCTCTTAGCAACACAGACCTTTTGCTGCTGCTGCTGTTGCTGCTGCTG
>NW_004955440.1:14007604-14022451 GCF_000276665.1 Chinchilla lanigera
TGCTGCTGCTGCTGCTGCTGCTGCTGCTACTGCTGCTTGGCCCTGGCTGGAGACATCTCACTACACCCAGGAGCAGCCACTTCCCCAGCTCTCCTCCTCCTTCTCCTCCTCCTCCTCCACTCCCCCCCTTTATTACCCTTTGTGTCATCCTCCACAGCTCCAGGGAAGGCACTCAAAAGTGGGGGGCAGGAAAGGTAAGTGTGTCTGTGGGGGCTTCTTCTGGCTCTGACTTTCACTCCGGGGCAACAGTGGCACCAAACCACATACGCAGTGGAGCTCCGGGGTGAGGAGGGGGTGGCGCTGGGGGGGGAGTGAAGGAGGGGCTGGAGTGGGGAGGGATGTGTGAGTTGGGGTGCCCATCCTGTCAGGGAAAGAAGGACACTTTTATTTTTATTTGCTGTTGTCAAAAGTGGTTTCTCTTCTCCAGCTAACATCTGATTGTGCCTAGATCCAGTGGGGGAGAATACAAAAACAACCCCCTCCTTCCTCCAATGAGGCGTCAGGGAAAGAGATAGAAAGAGGCATACTTTGTAGATGTCACTTAAAAAAATTTATTTGGAGAGCTTTTTTCTTTTTCCCCAGGAAAAGCTTTATTGCATTTGTTTCTGAGTGGGAAAATGTCGGGATCTGAATTGTATTGGAATTGCTCACCTATTTGTGAACCTGAGTGTTTTCCCCGTTTTGGTTCTGTATGTGATTTGGATATTGACTTGAGTGTTGGAAGACTTGATTGTTTTTTTGCATTACCGATCTAATTTCTCCATTTTTCTTTTTGTCTGGCTTGCATAGAAAATTTCAAATTTTTAGTTGATAGAGGCCTTTGGTGAGGATTTGACTTAGATTATTGCTTATTTATGCTAAATATTTTTTTCATATATGAGTATATAAAGTCCAAAGCATAAGATGCTTAAAGTTTAAGTGACACTGGTGTTAGGTTTTTCCCACAGATGTTCCTAGTATTTATTTTCCATAAGATGGAAATATTACTTCTCTTATAATTAACTATGTATTTTCCTAATCTTTGTAACTTGTCTGAGCAGGTAATCCTCATTGAAAACTTTATGTTGTTCTGGCTACATGGAAGGCCTAACCTCTCCATCAGTAGTTTGGTGGATTGGTACCACTTTCAGTTTTAACTGAATTATTTATTTAGTGTTGTAAATTGAGATGAGTTTTACATCTCCTGGGGTACTGAATCAAATTGCTTACTATATAGGAAAGGAGACAAATTTTTAAAATATGTTTTCTTGAGTCAAAGAAGTGATGAACTTATAATTAGTAATATATTATATGTAGTTACGTATAAATTGGAGGGTAAATCCAGATTTAAGCTTATGGAAGAACAATTTGGATAAAAATCACTATTCTCAATTGTAACATGGTATGTTCTTAGTGAACAGCTTTCATTCAGTGCTGTATTTTATTTCACAAATGCTAGTAAGTCTGTTTCTGATGCGGGCCTTCTAGGGCTTACACTGGGAAGTGGTATTTTCTATACTTTTTTTATCCTTTGCTTAGAGATGTATGCACACATATTGTCCCTCTCTCACACACATAATAACACACATGCACATATTTTTTTTTCTTGTAAATGCATTGGTATCTCTGATCCTATAATGTATGCCAGCAAAAAATATTTGTCTGTAAAATAACAATCTTGTAATCAGACTGGCAATATAAAAACAGCAATTTGATCAACTAGAAAGAATAGAAAAAATTTAAATCTAGAAGGATATTCAACATATCATAAATACATGATGATGTTTAATTTTTTATATTCTTAATGATAAAGCCAAATCATAATGCACATATTTAAATGACTGAGAAGCTTTGCATAGGCAGGAACTTATTCTGTAAAATTTTAATTACCAACTCTGTACAAAAGTAGACATTTACACGGGGGGGGGGAAGCTGTGTAGCAGCAAACAATATGGTCTTATTTCTCTCATTCTTGTTATAAAATTGAATAGTTTCTTACCTTTCTCTGAAGTGTAATTGGTGCACTTAAGCGGATACCTGTACCAAGTTCAGGTTTCTATCCCAACATTAATACTACTATTGCAGATTCACCGAAGATGATTTGTCCTCAATTTAAAACCTTAGCAACCTTAATGTAGGAGATACAAAGTAGAACTTAGTGAAGAAATCCATGTTAGTAAGTGAATTGTGTAGGTAATCAGTAGTAGTCGCCCAGTAGGCAGGTGAGTCAAATTTAGTCATGAGTTTAATATCTTTACTTTCTGTTGTTTTTCTTTGAAAATGTTTCTTATCCTACCAACCCTAGGGTAACCCTTTTATGGTTAGATGATTCCAGACTTTCTCTAAGTTGGATAATAATTTATGCTTACAAACCCTTTTATTTTTTTTGTATTATGATTTAGTTTTTAAATAGTGAGAACCACTGATATTTTAAGATGGTAATGTTTCAACTAGATGGTATCTTGGCCATCATTTTATTCTCTTCTTCATTTTCCATATTTCTACCGTTCAGAGACATGAAGGAACTTGTCAAAAGTTCTAGGGTCTGTGAGTAGGCAGCAGAGAAATTACAGAACTCAGGTCTCAATACTACCTCATTGTCCTTTGTCAGAAAAGAAAAAAAACTGTTACACATAATTCTGTGTATAACACTTAAGGGTTTTATATATGGAGGCACATTTTCTTAAAGATTATAAAGGTAAATAATGTTAGAACTATAATTTTATCTGTTCATGATTCAATCATTTGTTATTGATCTTTTAAAGAAGTGTTCGTTTTACTCATTGTGGGTTACTATTTTGACAGTTATTTCTACATCTTTAATGCTTATTCCTCTGATAACATCCCCCATATTATCAAAAAAGCAATAGAATTCATGCTATATTAAAAATAATTACTTATGAGTGTTGCCTTAGTGAAGTACTTAAGAATAAAGGTTTTGATTTTTTTGAAACTTGTGTTCCTCTTTCAGCCCAATACCTGGTGCACCATAGGCCCCATTGGTTGTTTATCATATTTCACTTTTAATTTTACAGTCAGACATACTTGAATTTATTTACTCCCAAATGTGAAATTCCTTTCCTCTTCTCCATTTTACCTTCTTTCTTCCTATAATTTTAAGTCATGAAGTTTTTTCAAAATTTTTTTTCTTTTATCTGTTGTGGCTTTCCTTTTTCTAATTAGCCAAATTAATTGCTGTTAACAATATAGTACTCTTAAGACATAAAAACCTTCCCCTTTCTAATCCTTATATAGGATGGAATTTGACAGAAGTGATTTATTTTGAATAGGCAATGATTTTTAAGATTTCACATCAAGTATTTATAAATATTAAGAAGGCATTTAAATTGATTTCATTGAGTGAATTGTACAATAGGTTGTTGGGATAATTAGCCTACTTTTACCAACACTGTAAAGCAGCTCTTACTTAGGTGACATGTTTCCCTGACTTTGTTTTTTTGGTCCTTACTCAGACAATTACCAACATGCCAGTTTTCTTGTGGATATGAAGATTTACTTCTAGTCAACAGTGGGACCCCATGAAGTCAGCCAGAAAGCCTATGTCCAACTTATGTACCTTTGCAAACATGTCTGTATTTGGAATGTATATGAATAACAGATTATGCTTAGTTTATTCATTAAACATCTATGGAGCATCTGCTGTCTGTCAGGCATTGCATTAGTATGAAAAACAAGGTTGATCCCCATAACTTATTGTGAAGAAGTTTTTAAAATTGTATCCACAGTGTATTGGTAATATCTATATTTTGATTTACTTACTTTTTTATTGACTAAGTAGGTGGGGAAAATGTTTAAGAAGGATATTGCTGTATTTTATTAAAATAGAAAAAATATAAAGAAAATTTTCATTTACTGTGTTCTGGGCATTTCTATACTTTATATAGTTCGCTAATTTTAGACTATGAAAATAGTTGTGGCTACCATTGCTGGAATTTTACTGTGCTAACCATAATTCTTTTTTTGAAGATGACCAACACAGTGCATTAAATTTTTTCCCAAAAAAAAACAAAAACCCTCCAAACTTCATTTTTTTAATGAAAGTTACTTTGTTCTGCTTACATTTCATGTAACAGGTTATGTTTATGGTTTATTGAAAAAACATTATGCATTTCTATTTTGAGTTTTTAGATATTTTTCACCATATTTTAAGCAAATCTAACAGCATAATTTAATTCTTGTCCAGTAATTACTGTGCACTTTTTAAGAGTTTTCAAGTTTTGGTATGTGAAAGGCACACTATTCCAAATTTTCACAAGAAACTTTGCTGTTTTGTTTCTAAAACTATTGCAGTGTTAATACTGATTGTTATACAGCTTCTATAGCTTTAGCAAACTGAAATAGAATTTTTTTAGTCCATGGATATTTCAAACACAAAGAATCCTTTCTCAATTTCTGTCATAGCTTTCATATGTAATCGAAAAGTAGACAAGAAAAACTATGACATTCACTTTTCTCTCCTTAATATGTACAAGGTGTGATTAAAAAAATAGTAAATGGTTAAATTTTTAAAAATTCGTTACAATAGAAGACATACTGGTATTAATCCTCTTCACAATTTTTCCTCTCATTTTGAACACACTTACCCTATCATACCCTATCATACAGCAGTCCTGGAAGTGCTGTTTTGTTCTGCCATGGCTGCCTCTATGTCCTCAATTAATTCAAAACATTTGTCTTTCATGGTCATTGATGAAACAGGATTTCAAAAACTTCTTGGGAAAATAGCAAGAATGATGGGACATATGAGGGGGAATAATTTGGAGAGGATTAATGCCAATATATCTTTTACTATAATGGGTTTAAAAAAATATTTACTGTATATTTTGGTCACACATTGTACCTTTTAGAATAATGTTGATACAGTATCTTGGGAAGGTAGACTTTTGAATGGTAAATTCTGATCTCTTTCACATTTATTCTTAGATTTCTATTTCAGTAATTGTAGTTATCACTTATTTTAAGTGTTTGACACTGTGATAAATATATCAGTTTCAGTCAGTCAGACCTTACAGTGCTTCTTGTGAACTTTACATTATTGTCCTATGTTCCAAATGAGAAAACCAGTTACTAACCAAAGAGCTCTTCATCATTACAAAGCAACAAAGTACTCTATCATGTTATGTTTATGACACTTTCTAGTTTAGAACACAATCGCATTAGAAGTTTTTGTCATCTGTACTCTGGAAAGTGTTAGTAAAATCAGGACCCTCATAGCCATTGATAGCATAATGGAAAATTTCTAAAGAAATTTCAGCACAGAAAAGTAAACAAAAAACTCAGTTCTTTATAAGACACAGAGGTACAGATCAATGTGAAACAAAATAAGATGGACACAAATGTAGTCATTTTATTGTATGTAAGTTTGGGCCTTCTTTATATTGAATTTCCTTAAATGTTTGTTGAACTACATTTAGTAGCATTTTCTCACATGAAGTGTGGAGGTTCCAACTATGTGACACAGTGAAAATTTACTAAAAAAATTTTTATATAAATGTGTTGATAGTAGAATACATCTAAACAAAGTGGAATTTATATTGTGCTTTTGAGATATATACTTCCTTGACTCTTATATAACACTTTCATACTTATATTTCACATAGATCATTAAGTCAATGTACTTTTCAGTACTAAAGTCAGAAATATTTTTAGTGTAAAAGTGGATAACTTTGAATTCTCTAGGTATCTGAAGCAGGAGTATTGCAAGCTGAAGCAGGAGTATTGCAAGTTCCAGCCTAGTTTGAGCAACTTAGTTATTTAGTGAGATTCTGTATCAAAATAAAAATAAAAAGGGCTAAGGTTGTAACTCAGCAAAGACCCTGGGTTCAATCCCCAGAATGCACCCTCCCCTCACAAAAAAAGCTAAAGGAATATTCTGTATCATGTTATAATTCAGAAAAGAAAGTGTATTACAAATGGTTATTGGCTTAGAACATTCTAAATCATCAGTGGACTAGAATAAATCTGTGGTCCCCAAATTTAATTTTCTTCGATAACCTGAAAGCAAGTCAGTTAAAAGTAAAAATTCTAACACTAAAGTGTTTCTGTTCAAGATATTCTTATAGCATGTGATATCTAAGAAGTTGGAATAACTTGGTATAACTCTTCAAAGGGAAAAGGTGAAATGACAGTTTATACATATTAAGGTATATCTTCCAGCTGGAAATAATGGGAAATTAGTTTGATACTGAAGCCAGTGTACAGCTCATTCACAGTTGAATGTGACAGTTTTGATTTCAGTCAATCTATATAAAGTTTTCTTGTAAGTAAATTCTGTATCAAGTATATTATTAGAAAATACTGTTTTAAGGGACAAAAATGCGTTATGTAAATCAGTCACCAACTTAAAGTGATGAATAATTTTTCTACATAGATGCTGTACCGAGTTCTTTGCCAACCAGTGAAGATTCCAACAATGAGAGAAAAATATTTCATGCTTGTATTAAAATTTACATTCTAGCTAGGTGCAGTGGTCTATGCTTATAATCCCATCTCCTCAGGAGACTGAAACAAGAAAAATCACAAGTTTAAGGCCAGCCTGTGCAACTTATCCTCTGTTTTAAAATAAAAGGTAAAAATGGCTGAGGATATAGCTAAGTAGCTGAGTACTCTTAGGTTTAATCCTCAGTGCTGAAAAAAAGATTACATTTTTGCACACCCTTTTTTTTTTAACTGAATATATCTCAGATGTTAAACTTTCTTAAGAGTGATTGAACACTAAATTATATTTAGGTTTATCCTTGTAGTCACAGCTGTTTCTTTTTATACATTTGAGACCAGAAATGTCTACTAATTTGTTGGCCATTAATTAATTTAATCCATATATACTTAGACTGTAGAAGTCGCTAACTTTGGGAGAGGAAATTATTCTCTGTTCAACAAATTAATATGCTGATTTTTAAATAACTTGCTTACTTGGAATACAATGATCTCAAAAACACATTTAAACAAAGTACTGTTATTTATTTGGGAAATATGAAATTATCATTAATAGGTTATTAATGACATCAAAGCATTTAGAAAATCAAACCTATGATTTTGTAATGATAGATATTTATAGGCTATTATTTTAGCATTTTTCCAAAATATTTCTTCTTCCACGTTTATCATACCAGAGTTTATGCTGAAGGTTTTTTAGCCATTTTGAAGATTGTAATCTAGTTAAAAGGTTTGTTTATGCTTCGGATCTCTGTTTTGCTGATGATGTTAGAATGCAGGCAAGAGCCAGACATCTAACTGTTTATAACATTTAAACTTCAATTAAAGCTATTATATACCCAAAAGCTCATGCCAGCTAGAAGTATCACTAGCAATGATGTCAGTGATTCTGTGTAGTCATAGGCTTTCCTCTTACCACTCCTTAAGAATAATTTTTAACAGAGGTGTCAACATTGCATTACTTCATATTATAAAATGAAGCTTATTTTCTGCTAGAAGTAATATATTTTTGATTTTTATGTTTTATTAGTATACTTTGCAGTATATAATGTGTACATTCATTGTAGGGAGAGTGATACATGTACTTAACACATCCTAATTATTTTTCATTCCTTTCATCTCCCCTCCTTCTTTCTCTCCACCTCTTGGTACTTTTTATTTTTTAATAATTATTTTTGATAATTATATCTAGTTTAGTTGTTTTAAAAGGAATACATTCCATAGTAGATGTTCTTTTGTTGCCCAGTTGATTGGAGTTCCTTTTGAAGAATGTAACAGTATGTTGCCTATTAGAAAATAAAACCAATTGTCACTGTATCCCAGTGTTCTTAAGTGCATGAAAGAGCCTATGCTCACATAACACAAATTTTAATTTAATTTTAGATTCCTTTCCTGGAGTACTACTCTCACTGTTTAAGGTTTATGTACTTTAACTGTGTTGGTAAACTGTTTCAGAAGTTTTTATTTTTCTTTTTAACTTACTAAGAATGGTAGCTTTAATAACACATAGGAAGGATCAAAAATATTAAATTGAATAAATTGCTGGCAAAATCGTTCATGAAATATGCCAGTGGAAAGAGAGATGGTTCATTTACTTAGGCACTAAAAGAAACAATCCACTTATTTTGGAATAGCAAGATAGAAATTTAGGAAATGCTATGATGGTCTCTGAAAGTAAGCACTAAAAATAGTTATGCAAAATTTAGACTTATAGGTGAAACACTTGGACAGATTTATAAAATAAGCTAAGCTAAGAAGCAAGTCTCCAAATAATACACATGGTATGATCTTATTTATGTAAAATATACATATCTAGAATATTTTATTGTTAATGTTTAAGAATGTGTCACACAGATACATAATTCACATTTTATAACATACACACATAAAGCACATATCATATAAGTATATTAAGCAGTAGTCTGGAAGATATAAACCAAATTACATCTTTTGTGTATAGAACATGTATATGTAGGATGCTGGAAGGTTGAAGAACTCTTACTGTTATGTGTACTTCAGCATTACTTGGTTTTATTTTTAACAATAAACTTATATTCATCTAGTAATTTTGTAGTGGAGAAATATGCTTATGTGTTAAAGAAATGAGAGAGAGGATAATAAAAAAAAAAAAACAGGAAAATTGCAGTGTTGGCCAAAGAGTCACATCAGTATATCTCTGTAATATCTTATAGAAAATTTACTTTTTTCAAACAAACAACATAGCTAGCAAAAGAATAAAACTTGTCAGATTGATCTCATTTTATCTAAGCAGGTGAAAACAATGAATATAATCTGTCTTGATTTTTAAATATTAAAACACATCTTACTGAAAAATCTACTTCTCACTATCCTAGGAAAGTATAGACTGAGCTGCTGATAATAGTGAAGGATACCAGTTATAAAGTTGTAGATAGTTCTGGTTTGAGATCCAATAGAATACATAGACTCAATATATATATAATATCAGTAATCCATATTACTATATGTTCACTCAAAATACAGTTAACATAGTCACTGGACAGTTCTGTAGTGTTTTCTGTGCTCAGGTACTGCTTTGGATAGAGAGAAAAAATGAAACACAGGTTTGAAGACAATATTTATAGTTTATAAATGATTGAAAATATATTTGGAAGAATTTGGAAATCTTTGTAAAATAACCATGAACTGAATACATAAATATGCCATAAAAAAAAAAGCTACTCTAATTCTGAGGAGTTCATCAATGTTACTTTTGGAGGAAGACATGAGTTAATCAGGTTTAGGTAGGGAAGTACTAGATTGTTACTAAAGAGGGTAATTCAGGTAAAAACAAAGCTTCCAATGAGATGAAGAGCTTATTTTGATTTGAAAGCCAATATTAAAATTCAAGATCACCTGGTAAACTAGTGAAAAGGTTAAAAATAATTTATCTTCACATTTATGTTTTAAAATGCTCATTTTCCAGAATGCAGATCAGAAAAAGATACAAGAAAAAAAGGGGGGGTATAACTTGCACAAAATTAAGCAACTGAATAGCTCTTTGCAGTTATGATTAGAAAATCTATTGGAATCTGAATTAAGTATATTCAGATATGAGTTGGAAATGAAACACTGTAGTTAAAAACAGCAAAACATGCAAGAATACTGAGTTTTTTCCTGTGATAATTAAAAGTCATACACATGTTGGTCCGTAAGACCAGTTATAAATAGTGCATAATTAAAATATACATTTAACATATGCAAAAATACTATAAGTAACAAAAGAATGTAGCATGTTTTCTCCATTTACTTTACAAATTTTGTTTGTATCTAAATTATTTCCAGGTAGCCCTGTCATTTAAATTACCATCCCATCTACCCTTACCACTAGGATTTGAACTTTTATTCCTCTGAAAATAGGAAAATTTAAACACACTTTATCACATATGGCTCTGTATCTTGTTTTTAGCTAAGAAGACAGTGATTTTTCTTTTAAAACTACACTTGATCTTAGCCAAAAGGCCAAGAAGCGATTTTTCATTTAAAACTATGCAATTGTCATCAACTCAGTATTTGTTATCTTTTCTTTTTACAATGGTTTGCTAGCGTAAACCATTGCAACAAATACATGGTGCTCGGGGCTGGGGATTTAGCTCAGCGGCACAGCTCCTGCCTGGCAAGTGCAAGGTGGTGAGTTCAATTCCTGGTACCGGAAAAACAAAACAAAACAAAACAAAACATGGTGCTCACTGGAATCATAAACATGCACCGTGATGTAGAATTTATACCCTAGAGAAAGAGAAAGATATTATTAATCACATAATCACACAAATAAATTCAAAATTCTAACTTTTCAATTGCTGTAGAGAGGCTCCTGATATTTAATATTTAGCTTTAAGAAAGAGAATTTGACCAATCAGTGGGACAAAAAAAGGAAGTGTTCATTTAGCTGAGACCTCCATGAGTAAGAGTGAACTTGATAAAGATGGAGAGAAAAGTATCTTGAGAGAGAGCATTGTGTTGAAAGGTCCTGGAAGTGGGGGAGTATGGTACCCAACATTAAAGAAAAGGTCAGCTCAGAAGAAGCTTCGAAAAAGGGAGGGTGCGTGATGAAAAGTGATGCTGGAGATTTAAGAAACCTTATGATTGATATTTAAACTTAGACTAAAAGTCCTTATACTCAGGGGGAAAAACTTACTAATTATGAGAGGATAGTGTTTTAAGAGAGAATTTTTAGTCCAGTCTAAAATTCATAGTGCAGTCGGGCATGGTGGCCCAAGTGTGTAATCCCAGCACTCTGAGATGCTAAGGTAGGTGTGAAGTTCAAATCCATCCTGGGCAACATGGTGAACTGGCAAGAGCCAGTCTCAAAATTTAAAACAAACGGGAAAAAGGAGACCAGGAGTGTAGCTCAGTGTGACGTCCCATGGCTCAATCCCCAGTGCCACAATAATAAACCAAGAAACAAACAAATAAAACTCATACTGCTTTTTCACGTAGAATCATGGTTATAGTGTCAGATCTCATAAAACCCTTTATAACACAAATAATACTGGAAACCAGTGAACATAGTGTCCTAAGTAGAACCAGGCAGAAGATAAAAAAAGAAAGGATTAAAAATAATATCTATTCAAGAGAGTGTCCTGGTTGTGATTGACTGAGCTGTGAATAATGAAGAAAAAGAAAGGGCCCAATTCAAATACACTATTAGGCTGGTATAGGAGCGATCACAGCAGATGATGGCAAGGGACACAGTGAGTTTGCACAACCTGAGAAGCTGGCATTTGGGTGTAAGACAGTGTAATATCTGTAGCAAAATAAGGCAAAGAGAGTAGAAGATGCAACATTGAAAAATCTATCGCATGTTTATTTTAGCTATTGGAAGCATTTCACACATTCTTTTAGGGCAAGAAAAGTAGAGTTACAAAACAATAGCAATACAGTGTTAACATTATTTCATTTATGTTTAGTGTAATTCATTTAGTCAGAAATTATAAATTACTAAACTACATTAATCATTTCAGGCCATGGTATGACCCTGGCACATCATGTATTGATGTATCTCACTTGGAGTAGTACTAAAGAAATATAACTTTTTAATCTTATTTTCCATGTAACTTATAATTTCTTTAAATTATTTTCTACTCTTAAATTTTAAGCCTCTTTGACTGGTTTCTGTATTGAGTATTTAACAATTTCACTAGGTTTAAAAAATGTATAGAATATTATGAGCATTATAAAAATGAGTGGATTAAGTTACTTTTGCTAATTACAAAATCTCACGAAGATATATGAATTTGTAAGACGGAAATTCCACACAGGCTTTTATTGGATGGAGAAGATGCATCACATTAGTGTTAGTTGATGAACTGCAGAGCGAACATCCTTCATCAGGGAATCTTGTTCTTTGCATTGTGGCCTTATCAGGTATGGTAGACCTTGCTTCTTAAAACAGTTTAATATCAAAAACTGGAACTACAGGATAGAACTTAGTACTTATTTGTTTAGTGCTTATTTATTTATTTACTTGCTTATAGAATATTCTAAGTCAGAGAATATTACTAGCAGGGATTCATTTTTTATGCAGTTACCTAGCAGCCCTCTCAGGATTCACAGACCAAATGGTATTTGAAAAGCTTATTAGAACTTTTGAAAGAAAGTTTACTGAATTTGATAACACTGAGGGGTCCGTGTAACTCCTAAATAGAAACGAAGATTCTCTTAGGCATTACTCAAGAATTAATGTGTTCTTCTGTTTTATGGCTTCCTACTGTTTCTCCAGCAAAGTATACTTTCCAGGGCCCCCTAGTTTTGTAATATGTAAATAGGTATGACTGCAAAATGTCCTTTCATCAAATAAGGCTAACTGTTATGTTTCCAATAAAGAGTAGTGGGTAGGATTTATTTTTATTTTGGTATCTTTCCAAGATATCAACAGTAACTCTTCTGAATTTCCCTTAGTAATCACTAACATTTATTGAATACTTTGTGTTACTCACTGAGACACACATTTTATAGAGAGTATTATATTGAATTTTATAGAGAGTATTATAGAGAATTTTATAGAGAGTATTATATTGAATTAAAAATCAGGAAGAAGCTATATGAGAAATATACTTCAGGAAGTATTTCTTCACATTATTTCACTACTTTCAAAAACTACTGTAGAGGGCTGGGGATTTAGCTCAGCGGCAAAGCGCCTGCCTGGCAAGCGCAAGGTCGTGAGTTCGGTTCCCGGTACCGGAGAAAAAACAAAAAAAAAAAACAAAAAAAAACAAAAACTACTGTAGATATGTAAAAGTGGGTTAAATATTACTTTGTCTTGTGGTATCCTAATAGATTTGGAAAAGGAAGGTTGTGAAACTTATCCTTGAAGTTAAATGACAAACTTAGCAGTCTGTTTCCATACTCTTCTGACCACAGTACTCATACATGATCAACAGTGATCATAACACCTGTTTTATCACTAGGAAAGAGCCTGACTGCTTTTAGAGACATTCTTTGAATACCAGATCCACTTACTGAATATGGTACTACACAAGCTTTTATAAGCTACTGAGTTTCTGAATTTCAGTTTTATTATCATTAAATTAGTATAGTGATGCATATCATAGAGTTGTTTTGAGTGTTAAATGTTAGAGTACATATGAATTCCTGGCATATTGTGTACCTTCACTAAAAATTGATTTACTTTTTCCTCACTGCTTCTAAAATTAGTAACAACTGTTTTTCAGAATCTTTAAAATTAGATTATGCATTAAAAATTCTTGTTTTTTTCCTTTAAAAAATAAAATTATAACCAGGCATGGTGGCCTGTAATCCCAACACTCAGAAGGCTGAGGCAGGAGGATCACCTTGAGTTTTAAACCAGCCTGGACTGCCTAGTAAGTTCAAGACCAGCCTAAAAGTACATAGTAAGACCATATCTCAAAACAAACAAAACAAAATGAAACAAAATAGTTATTTTTAGAACTATTTAAAATTTTTCTGAACTCTTATAGCCAAAGTTTTCATCTAGTTAATCTTTATGTGTAAAGATTAATTTTTATTGCTAATAAAATGGACATTTATAAATGTTGTAGAACTCAGATTACAGAGAAACTAGAGTGGTCACACTGAGTGTAAACATTATATTTAGCTAACCCCCTTGCTTGTAGTGGTTATTGTCATTAAGTGAGCAAATATGTAAATATGCTTTCTTTCCTTTTCTTAACATTTTTATATTCAATATGCAATATTCCAAAAATGTTAAAACATGGACTCTATAGCCAAATTGATTTCAAATCCCTCCTCCAACCCTTACTAGCTATGTGATATTCTATGCTTCAATCTGATTAGTGAAATGGACATAATAATTATGCATGTGTCAGGTTACTTTATAAGTTTGGAAACATATAATAGCCTTAAAAATGCTTGACACATGCTAAATGACATAAAAATGTTAATTGTTACAGTGGTTATGTGTATTACCCATGTGTTAGTTGTAATATAGAAAAAAAATAATGATTAGTGTGCCCTGGCAAGTCTCTAACTTTGTAATTTTTCATTTGGCACAATAAAACAAATTCAGCTGAATTTATATTTCTTTAAAATATGTCAAAATTTCACATAGCATTTTATATTTGCCCAATTCTTTACTTTTTTATTTAATCTTACTGTTGTGGGAGATAGTAGGGAAAATATCAACATTATTTCTCATAAAGAAATGAAACATTTCTTCTCATAAAGAACTCATTTATGAGTTCTTCTCATAAAGAAATGAACATTTCTCATGCAGAAATGTTTAGGAATTTTTAAAGTATGAGAGTAGTAATGTCAGGAAAAAGACTATAATTGAAAATATTTCATATGCCAGGGTGTTGAACCAAGCTATCTGTACTTTTTATTGAGAATTCAAACAAGCATATTAGTTAGCAAAATAAAAGTTAAAGACATACGATTCTCTTCTTCGTAACATTTCACTGGCTTGTGTGGGTATCTCTTGAAGGTTTATTCACTGAAAAACTGCGTGAAAACATGTCTTAAATGGGATTAGGCCAATTAATTTCAAGTGTTAGCTTGGCTTAGTTGGTTAGCATAGGACATTTAAGGGTTGAATTTTTTTTTTTTTTTTTGCTATCAACTGGCTTTTTCCCCCAGTTCGATGAAATAAGCCAAACACTCTTCTGTTTCTAGCGTTATCAGTTGTCTCTCACACACGTGTGCCAGCTCAACTCTCTTGCCCTGCATCCCTCCTCTCCGTTCCAAATGAGGACTGACCTACAGCCTAGTGGTACAGTGGTTACCTAGCACGTGTGAGTACCTGTGTTCAATTCCCAGCATTGCAAAATAAACCGAAATAAATAAGAAAAAGCAAATTTTAAGATTTAATATGTTAATAATTGGCAATGTTTATGGGGATTTTCACATAAAGGCCACAGATATACAACCTCTACCTCTGTGCTACTTTTCACA
>NW_004955440.1:14022551-14097285 GCF_000276665.1 Chinchilla lanigera
CTTTGCCGCTGAGCTAAATCCCCAGCCCCTTGGTTTCTTCTTTTATTCATCCTGTTAATTAGTTACATGAACTTGGAAACCTAGTTCAACCAATGGCTCAGTTCAAAAAATGTTATTTTGTTTTTGTTTTTCTCCGGTACCAGGAACCGAACTCACGACCTTGCGCTTGCCAGGCAGGCGCCTTTGCCGCTGAGCTAAATCCCCAGCCCAAAAAAATGTTATTTTGTAAACTTGATATAATTAAACCTATTAGATTTCTAATAGAAAAATAGATGTATGTTTAAACGTGCTTTTTTTAAAGTTACAACTTATGAAAAGGATTATTTTCTTTAAATGAGAGACTTAGTGGAACATTTTACACTATTAAGGCTAACAGCTGCTAAGAGGCATCAAATTCTGACTCAGGAATACTAAAATTTTCATAAGCAGAAATTTGTCTCATACATTGTTTTGCATATAATCGTATTATGTATACAGTTAGAGTCCTAGGACTTACAATGCAATCTCAGGTTTTGCATAGTGATACAAGTCAGAATAAATGTTCATTTATTTGTTACTTATTCTATAAATATTAAGTACTTTCTGTAAGCCAGGTATTCAGCAATAAATAAGACAGGCAAGGATTTGGGGGCTTGTGTCTATCCAGTCAAGATCAATATTAAAGAAATATTTGGTATGAATGATATATACTACAAACAGTAGTTCTTCTGGGTACTTAAAAAAGGAAAACAAATTCTAAGTAATAACAATGAAGACGTAATCTTTTTATTCTTTTAATTTTATTAATGAAGACAGAGACCCAGAAAAAGTTGATGGTTTAGCCAAGGTTTCATAGGAAGTGGTATGTCTGTGCCCTAGATCAGCAGCCTGCTAGTCTATTTGTATCTGCTATGTGAAATCAGAAATCTGAGAGACAGAAAATCAAACACAGAGCCTAGAAAGTTGGCTCAGCCACTTTGGGCTTTAACATATTAACCTAACTTGAGGAATGTTACCTGTTAAAGTTTTTTTATGCTTGTTTTAATTTTATTTGAATTCCTTTTGATTTACCTTTCACATTCAATGTTTCTGGATTTTGCTAAGTTCCATACTTGCACAAAAGTTTTAAAAGAGTGCACTATGACCCTGGATACCACTGGGTATGTTGGTGCCGTAGTCCTGAGTCTCTGCTGTACAAAAATTTTTCAGGGTTTTGAGGGTTTGTTTTTCCCTAAGTAAAGAAAATTATTTTCTTTAGTTATCTTTAATTCACTAAGCTGTAGTCAGCTTTTTGTTGGAAAAAAAGAAAAATAATGGATGTTGAAAGATTAAGGACACATTATTTCCTGGCCAGTTTTTCTCTAACATTGATTTGAAATCCTTTTACGATGGACTTGTCCTAACATATCTGATAGTACGAGACTTCATAAGAAATTAGAAAGGGTATTCCAATCATGTTTAAGATTTTAATTGATAGATAAAGATTTGTGCGAAAGATGGTTTTTATCATAGTTTCCATTGTAAGTTTTTAAATTTGACTTTTGGTGTTACTGTTTCAACAGCAACTTAAGGGATGACTTTTTATTTTTTTTTAAAGTGTGTTTAATAGAAAAACTAGATATGCACCCTAGTAAATGGCCTGGGGATCGCAGAGCACAATTATAGGATCACACTTTGAGAAGTAAATAAACTGCTTGAAAGTTGAGTCTGCAAAGCTAGACATAGTAACAACAGGAAGCACCCCACCTACAATGCATATGGCAAGAGAGAAAGATAGCAGACTACTGGCAGAAATAATGGCTGGTGGTTAAATCAAGTGCTGTGTATTCTGCTTTACAACCTTAGCTCTGTTGATAATCTTTATTCCATATATAAAATATTTTAATTCATAAGAAAAATCTTCATCCTTAAGTGTCCCACTTCATGTTTTTATATCATTTATAGTTAGGTTTTAATATGTCCTGTATAGCTTAGGCTTTATTATTTTTCTAGTATGTATTGTTTGTCTCTTAGCAGCACATACTACTTTCATTTTAATGTTGGGCCAAATTTTAAGAAATTTGTGTCACAAAAAATTGAACGGACAAAATCTCTAAGGAAATAGTGCAAATGTTTCACTGAATAATTCCTTTAAATCAAAAGCTCTTCCAATACACTTGTTTGAAATCTCAGTACTTAAACCTCAGAAGACATTGCAGCTGAAGAGTAACTAGAAATGAGGGAAAAGACTTCTGAAATTTTAATTATAAACCAATGAAATTTATTCTGCAGATTGAAATTATTTGCATCTAATTCATATATTTATTTTATTGAGTTGTGATTTAATTTTATTTAAGATTAGTTTGTAGAGTCTACATGAAAATAGTATATGGAGTAAGGAGTTACATTTAATAAGGGTGTCACAGTATAAAGAGTTAAAAAGCCATTGTTTAGTGAGTGTAATGAAACCCATGTTGTAATACTAGCCTATGAGTTACATTTTAAAATATCTTTAACTAAATTTTGAGAAAAATTGACTTTGGACACATTTTTTTCTCAGTAAAAAGGAATGCAATGGTCTGTAATATTGGACTATTTTCTAGTTTAATGTTTAATATTCAAATAATCCTCTGGTATTATCTTCTTTAATTTTTTAAAATTATGAGTGAGGCCATGTCTATTAAATCTAAGCATGTATAATATATGGATAGACTTGAGTATCATTATATCTGATCCCATATTTCTGTGATTTAATTAAATAACACAGTTGAATTCAAATTTAGTTTGATATATATCTATTGAATATTCATAATCATAAAAATTCAGGACAATTAGGCAAATATTATACATAGTTGCTGTAAATGACAATGATAGCTTATTAAAATATAACCAATGTTTTTCTTTTGTCTAAAGTCAGCGTCAATTTTGCTCGCCCCCAAAACTTCATCTTTATCATACATGCATTAACTGCTTACTCCAGTCTTAATATGTTAGAGCAATACTTGTTTTGGTTTTTGCATATATCCTTTCTCCTGAGTCTAGATTGGTGGTTTTGACTCTGGATGCATTGAAGTCAAGTATAACTGGCTCCTAACCTACCGCACTACCTACCTCTTTCTCATTCTCATTCTCATTCCCTCTCTCTCTCTCTTTCTCTCTCTGTTTCTACTTTTTCATTTTACTTATTTATGGTACTGAGGACTGAACACAGGGCCTTTCCACTGATCAACATACACAGCCTTTTTCTTTTTTTCCTCCCCACCTCCCTGCCTCTCCTTCTGTTTTCTCTCTCTCCCTCCTCGTTTTGAGGCAGGATCTCACAAGTCTCTAAGTTGCCCAGGCTATGCTTGAACTTGCACCCTCCTGCCTTAGCCTCCCAGAGGCTCTCTCCTAACTTTTAAATCAATATCTTTGCAGGTGGGGACGCTGCTATTTTTATTGTTAAAAGCCCTTCACTTTATGCTAAAGTACAGCCATTGTTGAGAATTACTGTCCTATGGCTAAGATCATCTGTGTTAACCTTCACGACACTGTCCTGCCGGATCCTTAAACACTAGTTCCTTGTGGCTGGAGCACTTGAGAGTACTGCAGAATGTGGACTATGCGTGCCTTGTTTAGAGAGTGACACTACTGTGTGATGAGGAATTCTTATGAGCATGATGTCTAGATCCTCATCTCTAGTTTCTGAGACTAGTGAGAGAAACGACAGTGTCCATCCTGGCTCAACCGAAGAAAAAATTAGGGGAGGAATCTTCTGATTGGTTAGGTGAAACTGAAGTGAGTTTACAAGTCTCAGAAAAGTAACTTTTAAAAAGCAGATTGTATGACCATTCACATCCTAAAGCCCCTTGAAATAGACTTTCAGAAGAGCCACCACCAGGCTGTCAAGGGTGGCCTTTCCTGGGAAGAAAGAGGGGAGCCAGGTATTAATAGGCCATCCCATTTAGTTTCTCCCCTTTGTACCTGCACACATATTACACTCTCACGCATGTCACACACTGTGACCCAGTTATTGTAGAGCAAGTGAAGTTACACATACTTAGATGCAGAAATTAACTATTGGTGCCTTGTTTCCATCGCCTTTCTTCAGCTTGCACCTACCTTTTCACCCTCCAAGAACCAAACGAAAGATCTTTAATACCTATTTGCTCATACTTGACAGTCCTTAAGGACGACAGTCTTTCTCTCAGAGATTAAAAAATACCTAACATGTAAATATATACCTTAAAATTTTTTCATGGTCTAGTCTTAGCAAATTAAATATCTATATCAGTGGCAATAAACCTATGACACTGGGCTGTTTGTATCACTGAAAGCTCTCACAGTGATGGCGAACCTTTTAGAGCTTTTAATGGTAACAAATAGCCTGCTGCGGCATGCGTGCATCACGGCTGTATATTTTAATCTGAGGGCAAATGACAAGGATGGCAAAGTGCTATCTTTTGCTTCCTAGTTTGTTCTTTACCTTTATTTGTTAACAGAAACATAAAAGGTGTACAAAAATACTTTTAGCCTATTTCACCTCTGCTGAGCAGTTTAGTTGCGGATAAATGATAAGCAGATGATACTTATGCTTTACAAAAATACAGACTCTTTTATAAGAATGTATAGTGATATAAATAGTCAAACTATTATAATCAGAATTGTTATGTAGTTGTTACCACGGAACAGAAAAACCATGCTTTTTCTTCCTTTCTTCTCTACATAATAGCCATTAGAATAACTAATCATGCAGTGCACAAGGCCCTGTTATTCTGAGGGTTCAGGGATTGTTCTTTGCTGTGCTTTTTGGCAATTTTTCTGCCATTTATTTTTAGTACCTGTGTAACATTTTAAAGTTGTATCCTCCTTTATATGACTGATGAGAAGCTATGAGGAAGAAACGGAGCTTATGACTTGCAGATAAAACATTTCTTGCATCAGTGAGTAAACTCAGGAACTTCAAGCAAAAGACCAAAGAGCCTTTATATATATATTTTTAAATAATACCCTTGGGTACATAAAGATATTTAAATGAGCATTTTAAAACAAGAGCAATTTTAAAAATTTCAATTACCAAGGCCCATGGCATTATTTTAGAAAGCAGCAGTATAGTTCTATATTCTACAATAAATAAGTAAAATAAAATTCATTTTAACGAGTTTAAGAAGATGAAGAAGTGACGTAAAAAATCCACAAATATGAAAATTGTAGATCTCAAAATTTCTTAGAGAACTGCTGTTATAAAGTTTCCTTATTAACATTTGGTAATTGTGCAAAGACTTGAAGGTGATTACTTCTACTGCTGAACAAGGAGAAAGAGCAGGCTAGTGCTGAAAGAAAGCCTACAAAACCCAGATTAGGATTATTTTTACCGGAGTTTTAAGGTCTCCTACAGCAATATGGCATTTACTCTGTTTTAGGTCTTTGAGCCATTCAAAAATCTTCAGAAATCATTGAACTCTTAGGCTATTCCTATGCATAGTTCTCTATGGGTCTATTTATATAGAGGAGTTTGTGAACTTTGTGAAAAGAGTTTGTGAACCTTATGAAAACTAATGAACTCAGACCACCTGCATTATAATCACCCAAGTTGCCTATTAAAATACAAACTAGTGGACTATACCCACACCTGCTGTATTAGAATTTTTAATAACTCTGGCTCAGTCATCTTTTTTTTTTTTTTTTTTTTGATACCACCTCTAGGCTACATCCCAAGCACTCCCACTTTTTAAATTTAATTTTGTGTCAGGGTCTGCCAGACAGAACTTGAACGTTGTGATCCTCCTGCCTCAGCATCCCTGAGTGCTGGGATTACAGCTGTGCCCCACCGTGCCCAGGATTCTAACAATCTTTCCCTTATGGTACTCTGTTCACTACTAAAGTTTGGGAATTGCTGCTCTAGTTTTATGGTTGTTATTTTGCCTTTGGCTTAGGATCAAAGTTTTTTAATTCCTAGTTCTGTGATATTTGACTTACCATATTTCACCTACCAATTTCCTCCCTACATACAAGTTAACAACAAGTTTCACTGATGTCAATGAGCATCAGGATCATAAAGAAATGCAGTAACTTTTTCTGGGTTGATTATAATTTTAGTTAAAAAAATAAGTTATGAAAAATATAACTTCCTGGATCTGTCAGTGCATATAATGTGCAACTTAAGTAAATTTCACTTATCTTTTTCTAGTCCTATGTAAATACATTTATGTGCTGTCAAAATGCATCTTCAGTTATTCATGTGTTTAATGGATACCAGACTGGGGTTTCTAATGCTAGTTAAAAGTCTGCCGAATCAAAGGCTGAGATTAAATGTAGGGTGAATCTTGGAGAATCTTAAGCATGACTTACAGAATTGTTTTTAAATATGTACAGCTTAACCTCAAATGTACATAGGGATATGAAATGTTTCTGCAAAAAATCATCTCTCTATTTGAGTGAAATAAGGCTTAGGTATTACGCATAGAGTAAGTGTTATGTACATTAGTGCTATTTTGAAAGATTAAAAAGTGCTTCAAAATAGTATGTAAAATTTGACTAAACATTTCCTTGTAAATCTTGTTATGGTCTTTATTTTTGCTGGTTTACTTCATTGATACATTTAGGGTTGAACTTCAGACATATGGAGACATTCCATGATCTCATTTCAATTTATTGGATTAATGAGCTTGTACGCCTATAGAGCTGAGTTATTTAGTACTAAGCGTAAACACTATTGCACCATGGCACTGAGAGACAGTTGTAAGTTCAATATTATGACTTTATTTATTTATTTATTTATTTATTTATTTTTGTTTTTCTCCGGTACCGGGAACCAAACTCACGACCTTGCGCTTGCCAGGCAGGCGCTTTTGCCGCTGAGCTAAATCCCCAGCCCCTATGACTTTTTTTAAACATAGAAAAAATTTTCCTAGTGAAAGATTGTGCTGTGTATTTTAATCATCTTTCTCATCAAGCATGCTGTGCGGGTCAGCACAGACAGGTGAAATGATAGGGTTGAGTTAATGAAGGCTATTTGTTACTAAGAGGAATTGAATTATTTTAAGAAAATCAGTGGATAACTCAGAAATACCATTTCTCTATGGGAAAAATTCTTGCTTTTGTTAGTAGTATAATAAAAACATCTATTAATGTTTCTGTGTATTTAGTCCTTAAAAGCAAACTAAAATTATTTTAGTAAGGATTATCATGAAAGATGTATTATTCTTAAGAACCTTACTTTTGGAAAGATACTATAATAATTTTTCATGTGTTTTATGATATACACATTTATATAAAATAATACCTTACTCTCTTATTTCTGACTGAAAATTTACTTGTTTTCCTACAAGATGATAGTCCTTTTATGATACATTCTTGAGTGGGTTGTTGGATATACTCTTGGTTGCCTTTGACTTTGTCTTCATATGTTCCTCAAGGATATATACCCACAAATGTACTATGTCATCTCTAATAAATGATTGGTATTTTCTTATTAATATGAGTTATAATAACAGCTTTTTATTAATAGCCTAACTGGAACAAAATATATTTTATAAATGTATTTTTCACTTAATCTACACAGTCATCTTTAAATTCAGTAAAATTTTTATTTTCACTTTACAGGTAAAAAAACATTTAGATAAACAAATTCAAGTAAGGTTATATAATTAGTAAATTTTAAACATTTTTGTAATATTAATTTCAGTACTTTTTTTGAGCCAGGAATGAAACTGAGGTCCTCACACTCACCAGGCAGGTGCCGTGCTGCTGAGCTACACGCCCCCCCCCAATTTCAGTACTTCTTCATCAGTGTACTAACTTTGAAAAAGTCTTTGAAATATATCAGCTTGTTCATATTAAAAAGCATGTTAGTCACACATGGTGCCTCATGGCTCTAATCCTAGCTCTCTGGGGGGCTAACACAGGGGATCACAAGTTCAAGCCTGGCTTGGACAACATAGCCAGATACTACCGCAATATTTTTAAAAATGGCTGGTGTGAAGGCCCTGGGTTGTATCCCCAGTGTTCATTTAATATATATATATATATATATATATATATATATATATATGTATTTATAAAAATATTATTATACATTACATGTACATGAGACTAGGGATGCAGCTCAATGCTAGAGCACTTGCCTAGCTTGCTGAGCATGTTCAAAGCCTTGTGCTGAGTTCTCATTACTGCAGATGAATTAACTAATTTATCTATGTGTATTTCCCTCCTCCCTGAATATGAAGGAAGAAAGATACTAATTTGGCTGCATATTGTTTGTCAGACACTTGTATCCGTAGCATTTAATCTTTGTACGTAACATGGGCCTTGCTGTCCCTTTCTGCAGATTTCAGTAAGGTCCACTTTAGAAACTTGTTGAAGGTTGTACAGAATGTGGTTGAACCTAGGTCTGAACCACAGTACTTGTGACTGGTAAATAGAAATCTAAACTTGCATTAGGTTACTTTCTCCAGTAGACTGGAAATCTTTTTTGCAGATAAAAAGCAGATAGACTGGACGTGTCCAGCCTGTGACCTGTAGGTGCATATGGCCCTGGACAGCTAGTAATGCAAGCCCACATCATAAACTTTTACCATAATTGTATCATTTTTTTGTGAAATTTTCATAATTCAACTTCATGGTACTTCAATATGGACCATATAGACAGTTGACAGTGGAACTCTCTGTAAAGGAGGGTACAGTGCAGGAGGTAACTCCACCTCTGGCACCCACAACACAGTTTATTGTGTCCTACCCCCCTTTTAATGGTGTTTTTAAAAAAAGCCGGGTATGATGTCTCACACTGGTAGTCCAGTCAGCTAGGAGGCTGAGGCAGGAGAATGTCAAATTTGAGATCATAGCAAGATATTGTCACTAACAACAAAGTGCAGAACATAAATAGTTAGCTAGCTGATTTTCTTTTATATATTAATGTTTTATTTTATATGCAGCCAAGATAGTTTATCTTCACTCTGTGCACCCCAGGCAAGCCAAATGTTGAATAGCTATAAAATATAGTTAGGGAAAAATAATCCTGTACCTACTAGAAAATCTAAGTAGGAAATGTCATTTATGTCCATTTTCCATTTCTTTATCCTATGAAAGTATACTAAGATTTGTTGTATGTAGCAATCTAGAAATTTTGAGAAGTTCATAATCCTAGAATAGATAATAAAATTCTGTCTTAATTTATGCATATAGTCAAATACACCACACGAGTCAAATAATCTTACTTAGGATTTGTTTTTAATGAGGAGTTTTTATGTGTTAGTGATGTTGGGAAGGAAATAAATACAAGGTCTTGAAAGATTTTTATTATTGGTTGGAGCACATGAAAAATATTTTGCCATATGATAAAGCCCTAAATGGAGTAATTAGTAGTAAGTCCTTGAGGTCCTTAGAACTCCATATTCACACAGTTAAATTCATTCACATCTTTCACACACTTCTTTGTTCATCTTTATTGGATGGTGTCATCCCTGTTCAATACTGAAATTAAAAGTCACATTTCCTACACCCCCTTCCTTTATCTCCATATCCCTCCCAACACCAGATGCTATAAAACTTCTTTATCCTTTTAAGTTTGCTCTGTTCTTTATTCTTCTTATGTGTATTACTGATGTTTTAGTTCATTCCTTGACTAGAGAATGGTAGTAAGTAGTCTCCTTGGCTAATTAATCTCCTTCGGGATTTTCTTTGTTCTATTTTTTCCTGAATAACTCGCTCCCAAACAAACATCTAGTTACGTTACTACCTGATTAAAAAAACTGGAGTGTCACTTCATTTTGGTTTATAGTGATCCCTCACCTATTGCGGGAGTTATGTTCCAGAGACCCCCGTGATAGGTGAAAATCCGCGAAGTAGCGGCATTATATTTAAGTATTTATATATATTTTAAAGCTTTATAAACCCTCCCACACTCCTTGAAACCTTTCCCACTCTCTTATTAACCTTACACTCTTATAAACACTTCATATGCTCTTCAACACTTTCTTCACTCTTAAATCTACTTAATTTTAACAACATGTTAAATTCTATATGGGCACTCACCAGTGATGTATGCTACAACTTGAATGACGAAGATCATAATTATGTAGCTGTGCAGTACTGACAGTGATGAAGGTGATGATGATGAGATGAATGTAATGCACAGCCGAGAAGAGCAAGGAGAGATGCTGAACACAGTGCCGGAGAACAAACGGACCGATTTTAGGGTCACTGAGCCAATCAGTGCCCAGGATACAGAACACAGTGCTGTGGTTGGTCGCCTTCCATTCCATCAGCCAATAGTGTGCCATATACAGTCTCGTGTTGGCAAACTTGAGCAAGCAATAGCGGCGTACTGCATTTCCATTGTGTATAATATGGTATTCATACACTGATGAAATACATGCTGTATTTTATTTTGATTTAATATTCTTTTAATATGTTTAAATTAACATTTTTTATATTGCTTTAAATTTTTAGGCAAAAATAATTAAAATCATAAATATTATATAAATACCTATATACCACATAATCCCACAATATAGTGAAAACTCCACAATACAGAATTAGATATATATATATTTAAAAACCCATGATACAGTGAAGGCACAATAAGTGAACCATGATATAGTGATGGAGGACTGTAGAATCCTAATTTCAGCTTGTCATGCAAGCCCGTTATCTTTACCATCTAATTAGACCTCCAACTTCATCTCCCATTACTCTTACTCTTGCATCTTTTGTTGCAGCTCATATCACTGCTGCTTCTTCAGAATTAAGTTGTGCTCCTTTAGGTCTCCTTGCCTATATTCATGTGGAATCTTCTGTGCAATGATTCTTATCCACCCATCCATAGTTCTACTGAAAGTTCTAAGTGAGATGTCACTCAGAAGTTCCTTCTGGCCCTCCTCCATTGGAATTAATTTGTCCTGTCTTGGTCAATGGTACACACAATTTTTCTGGTATATGAGATAGTTATCTCTCTATTTTTAGTACCCACCTACTCCCAGGATTATGAAGACCTTGCTTGTTTTTGTTTGTACCTTTTACTCTACCCTAAGCCATCACACATTCACACCCTAAATCTGTTGCAGCCTATGGGTTCTGGAAAGAAAGTCACAGACATTACCTGATTGAAGTAAATGTTCTGCGGGTAAAGGGAGTGGAATATTTTTTTGTGTGGAGGAAATTTTAAAAAGGAAGGAATATAGGCACTGGGATGTCCGGATGTTTTTTCTATACAGCTTGGTCAGGTTAGATAATACCTTAAACCTATGAGAAGTCTTATCTGGGGGAGTTGTTAACCAAAATTTTTGTTAAATGCTACATAGGTAGGCAAAGATGAATAGGAAGGGGACTCTGGCTTTGAAAAAATTTAGAGTGAATAGGGAAGACAGAGATATAAATATAGAACCAGGCATGGTAGTGCACGCCTATAATCCCAGCACTTGGGAGGCTGAGGCAGGAGGATCCTTGCAAGTTCAAGGCCAGTCTGGGCTACAAAGTGAGTTCAAGACCAGCCTGAACAGCATAGTGAGATCCTGTCTTGAAAAGACAAAAAAAGTTATGTAAATATTATGTCATCTAGAAATATGTAATTGAAGTAATTATGAAGAATGGTAACCTCTAATGAGAATCTTCCTGTAACAGATTGGCTTTAAGTTAAAAATAATGCCTCAGTAAAATTTTAAAGTATGAGTTGGAATTGTATAGGTGGATAAGATGATAAAGCCTTCCTAAAATAAAAACAGCATGTGCAAAGATGTGAGGTAAAAAGCAATGAGACTGAGAAACCATTGTTTATGAGATCTCTTGCTTATTTTAGAAACATCCCCAAGAAACCCCCATGAAAGTACTGCAGATAGCTTTCAGCTTGAATTCTTAAATGTGTTCTTTGGATGCAATCTCTATCAATGTATTCATTATCTCTTTCCTTTGAAATATAACATGGGTAAGAGCATGAACTTTGGAGATCAGAATTCAAGTTCAAATTCTGAAATATTTGTGTCTGTGAGGCATCGTTTTAACATACTAACTCTCAGGGTTCCTAGGAAGAGTTAGTGAAAAAAATGTATCTGAAGTCACTGGCGCATAAGAGTGTTTCAGGGGTTCTCGAGAAAGGCTAGCGTTTCTTTATTCCCTGCCTTTGGCTTCTTTAAGAAATTATTAAGTTCTTACTATTTATTAGGGGCTGGAATTACAAAGCTGAGTAATCTAGAACCTCTGCCTTTGAAGAATTTATAATGTAGTAAGGGTGTGTACATACCTCTGTGGAAAACCAGCAATTTTAATACAGCACAGCTAATGCTTTAATGAAGAGTTTTATGACAAAATAAGGGTTGAATGAAGAGGTCCCATTAAGAAAGTCCTTCTGACTTGAACAATCAGGAGCAGTTTACTAGTTTAGGGTCAAAGGGTAGAGAAAAATAATGCTTTCCAGGGAACTGGAAGGGCACAGGCAAAAGCAGAGTCCAGACAGCATGGCTTGTTCAGAAAAGTAAAAATGACAAGAAAACCGGTAAAAGAGTAAAAGATAGGAGCGGAAAGCAGCCAGTGTACTGATCTGTGAGGAGGAGCTCTCTGAGGTTGAAAAGTGCCCCAAAAGCCTGTAGTCACAACTTCACTCCCTTAAGAGAAGAGGAGTGAACAAATCTCCCAGCGTAGATGCAAGAGAAGCCGCTCTGAAAAGTGACTGTGCCTCAGCCGGAGATACTCAGCTGGTTGGCATAAAGTCTTGCTGAGTCTAAGAGAACACTACAGTTGCTCAAACAGTGAGGCAGGGGGAGTTTAATAAAACAGAGTTTTGTTAGTAATGTTGTTGTCTGACTGGTAGGGCCAGTAGCAGGGTGAAATGAACCACATTGTGGGAAATGGGGGAAAAAAAAAAAAAAGAAAAAAAAGATGGTTTTTTCCTGTGGTTACTATTTTAAATTTCTAGTAAAACATGATAGATTGATTGGAGTGGCTTGATTATGGCTAGTGGTGTCAACGCATGTCTTCTTTGGTTCTTAGCAGCCCATTGGTTTGTACATACAGATTTGGCAGTCCCATAGCTCTTTATAGCGAGACAGCTGGACTGCGTGGGGCAGCCCCAGAAGTAATCCATTTTTCACCTCCCCTTTGAACCAAGGGACGAATTCAGATGGAAGAAATCATGGAAATCTACGGGTGGGAGATAGCCATAGAATAATCACTGTGCTCTGGTTTTTCTTTTTTTTGTATTTTAAAGAGTAGAAGAAGGATAACATAGCAATAGGAGGACTTACCAAATTATGTGCTCCGCTTTTATATTCCAGCTGTATTTCTTTCTTTCTTTCTTTCTTTCTTTCTTTCTTTCTTTCTTTCTTTCTTTCTTTCTTTCTTTCTTTCTCTCTTTCTTTCCCTCCCTCCCTCCTTCCCTTCTCTTTCCTTCCCTTTCCTTTTCCTTCTTTCCTTTGTTTTTAAGACAAGGTATCCTAGTGCAGGCTGGCCTTGATCTCACTTACGTAACCTAGGCTGGTCTCAAACTCACAGCAATCCACTTGCTTCAGCCTCCTGAAGGCTGGGATTACAGGAATGTGCCACCACGCCCAGTGCCAGCTATATTTATTTCTAACATAGGGGTAACTACAATGACAGTGTTTTAATTTTTATTTTACCTCCTTCCATCAGTTTAGGTGTAGTGGGGATTCAGCCTAGGACCTTTCACTGAGCTACATCTCTCAACTCACATTTTGAGACAGAGATTTGCAGAGTTGCTAAATTTCCCCAGCTAGGCTTAACTTTAAGAAGCCTTCTGTTTTAGCCACCCAGAATGCTGGGATTAAAAGGTGTGCACCCCCACAGCCGGCAGCAATGTCTTTACAGTGAGAAAGCAAAATGAATAAACAATGAAAATTTTTAGGATTTACTCTATCCCTACCACTGTAGAATTGGATTTTTGTTGTTTTTCTCTTTTCCTGCAGAGAAGCCAGAGAGAATCCTTTTTTTATGAGATAAAATTTAGTAACATGAACTTTACAGTCTAAGAGTATACATTTCATTGCTTTTTTAGTTTGAGTATACATTTCATTATATATTTGCAATGTTGTAGAACTACTATTAGTATCTTATCACAAACTATTTCTATAGCCTAAAGAAGAAAGCCTACCTCTGTTAGCTATAACTTCTAAACTCTACAATTCCTTATTGTTTAGTACAGTATATTCGTAATGTTGTGGAACTACACAACAATCTTAATCATAGTCTATTTCTGTTACCTTAGAAAGAAAGCCTACACCTATTAGCAGTAACTTCTAGGCTCTGATAACTTCTAATCTACTTTCTGACTCTACATTTGCTTATTCTGGACATTTCATATAAGTGGAATCATACAAAATGTGGCCTTTTGTGTGACTTCTGTCACACATTATATTTTACACGTGTCAGTGCATGTCAGTATTTAAATTATTTAGTGGATGAATAATTTTTGTTTATCCCTTCATCAGTATTCAATGGATGTTTTGGTTTCTTTCACTTTGTATTATGGAAAATTAAATTTTTGTACAAATCTGTTTTTGTAAACATTTATTTTTATTACTGTTGAACATGCAATATGCTTAAGAGTGGAATTGCTGGATTATATGGTAGCTCTTTTCAGTAACATTTGAGGAACTTGGACTTTTTCAAAGTGGCCACACCATTTACTATTCTCACCAGCAGTAAAAAAGTTTCACTTTTCTCATATGCTTAGTAACTTTAATATTATATATCTTTTTTATGATAGCACACCTACCAAGTGTGAAGTGCTATTTCATTTGGGTGGTAGTTGTTTTTCTTCATGAATATTGATGTTACAAATATTTTTGTGTTCTTTTTAGCCATTTGCATATGTTCTTTGGAGAAATGTCTAAGTCCTTTATTTTTAATTGATCATTTATCTTTTTTATTGTTGAATTATAAGTTATTGATAGATTTTGGGTATTGGATCCTTTTTTTGGATATGTGATTGAAATATTTTCTACTCTGTGTGTTGTCCTTTCACTTTATTTTGTACTTTGAAACACACAAGTTTTTGTCTAATTTATTTTTTTCTTTTCTAACTTTAGCTTTGGGTATCACTGCCTAATGCATGCTCATGAAGATTTGCACCTCTGCATCCATGAATTATATTTTAGCTCTGATGTTTAATTTTGATCCACTTTATTTTTATATATAGTGTAAAATTAGAGTCCCAATCCATTCCTTTGCTCATCCAATTTCTTCTGCACCATTTGAAGAGACTACTCTATACTCCACTGAATGATTTGTCACTCTCATCAAAACTATTGACTATGATGTATATTTTAGAAATTTGATTCTATTGTATTAATCTATAAGTGTGTCTTTATGTCAGTACCACACTTTTGATTACTGAATATTGAACCAGTTCTGAAGTCAGGAAGTCTGAGCCCTTTTACTTTGTTTTTTTTTTTTTAGATTTCTTTTCTTTGTTGTTTTCTAAACTGATTTGACTATTCAGAGTCCGTTATATTTCTACATGCATTTTCAGATCAGTTTGCCAAGTCTGGACGTGGGGAAGGTGACAAAAACAAGGCTATTGAATTTAAAGGAAGTGTACTGAACGTGTAGATTATTTGGGGCTTATTGTCATGTGCACAGTAATAACTCTTCCAATTCATAAGCAAAAGATGTCTTTCTTTGTATGTACGTATTCTTTAATTTCTTTAAACAATCTTTTTAATACCCAAATCACAAAATTCTTGGTTAAAAATATTTCTAAAT
The DNA here is from genome assembly GCF_000276665.1 of Chinchilla lanigera. Classification (NCBI taxonomy): domain Eukaryota; kingdom Metazoa; phylum Chordata; class Mammalia; order Rodentia; family Chinchillidae; genus Chinchilla; species Chinchilla lanigera. The sequence goes on from NW_004955440.1 coordinate 14,038,200, forward strand.
GTTTTATTTCTTCTGATGCTATTATATATAGAATTGTTGTTTTGCTTTGTTCATTGCTAGTATTTAGAAATACAGTATGACTTGCTTTTTGTATATTGGTCTTATATTCTGCAAGCTTGTTCAGATTAGAAAAGCACTAAATTAGGTGGTGGAGGGTAGTGCGGATTGAAACGGGCACTTGATACATCCCTGCCTTAAGTTTTTCTTTGTTTGTTTACTGTTCTTTTGAGGCAGGGTCTACCTAAGTCACTAGGTTGCACAGGCTGGGTTCAGATTTGCAGTCCTCCTGCCTCAGCCACCTAGAGAGCTGGAATTACAGACTTGGGCCTCGATACCCAGCTAACTAAGCTCTAAAAGAAATTGTAATGGAACCTTGAGGGTTTTTTGTATAAGGAAGATCATGTCATATCTGAAGTGAGAATAATGTTACTTCTTTTCTAATCTAGATGGCTTTTTTTTTTTTTAATGCACTTGCCCTGGCTAGAACATATAGTATAGAAAGGGTATAATTTTTTCTGTCTTGCATTAAGCATGATTTTAGTGTGGGTTTTTCATAGATCCTGAGATGCTGAGGAAGTTTTCTTCTGAGTTGAGAATTATTTTGCTGTCAGTGTGTGCTATATCTTGTCATGTCATTTTTCTGCGCTTGCGGAAATGATTATATATTGTTTTCATTTTCCATTTTTTTATAAATTTGATGCATCCCATTGACTTTTATACATTGACTCAACCTTAAATTCATAAGATCCCACTTATATATACTTTTAAATGTTTCTGGGTTCAATTTTCTAGTGATTTTTTTGAGAGTTGTTCAATTTACATTCTTTTCTTTGTTGCTGTTTTTTGGCTTTCTGAGACAGGGTCTCACTATGTAGCCCAGGCTAGCCTCAAACTCATTGCAATCTTCTATCTCAGCCTCCCTAGGGCTGGGATTACAGACATGCACCACTATAACCTTTCTTCAATTTATATATTTTAGAGTTATCGTTCTGAAGTTTTCTTATTATTACTCTGGCCTTCATGTCAAGTTGTACAAGTAAAATGAATTAGAGAGTGTTACTTTTCCTCTGACTTTTGGAAGAGCTTGAGGAGGATTGGCATTGATTTTTACTTGAAGGTTTGGTAGAACTCAACAGTGAAACCATATGTTACTACATTTATAGAAATTGTTTTCTTATTCATTTACTTGCTAGAGATATGCTCACATTTTTTTACTTTTTCTTCAATCAGTTTTACTAACTGATATGTTTTCAGGAATTTTTTATTTTATCTTATATTATCTAATTTGTTATTTGATCTTATATTATCTAATTTTTTATTTTATTTTATATCATCCTATTTGTTTTCATATAGTTGTTTATATTCTTTTAATTCTTTTTCTTTCTATAAGGTATTAATGTCCCTGCTTTCACCTTGAAATTAGTAATGAATCCTCTCTTTTTATTGGACAGTTTAGCCAAAGTTTCTTGATCATATCAAAAAGCAAACTTGTGATTTTGTTGATTTTTCTGTTTTGTTCTAGTCTTAAATTTCTCATCTCTGTTCTAATCTTTGTTATTGTCTTACTGCTTTGGGTTTAGTTTACAGCTTTTTCTTCAGGTGGGGAAGATTAATTTTCCTTTATACTCTTAGTCTTAGTACTTTGAAGAAAATTTGGAAAACTATTTATTTTTTTATCATGTAGGCATTTACAGCTATATAGATGTCCTTCTTAGCGCTGCTCTTGCAAGTCATACCCAAAATGTTCCCGTTGTGTTTTCATTTTTGTTCATCTCAAAAGCATTTCTGATTTTCTTTGTGATTTCTTATTTGACTCATTGGTTATTTAATAGTGGTTTTAATTTCTCCATGTTTTTGAATGTTCCTAATTTTCTTCATCTAGTAAGTTCTAATTTTACTCTATCATGGTCAGAGAATCCACTTTGATTTCAGTCTCTTAAGGAAATTCATAGGAATTTTGATTTAAGTTGATCTCATTATAATAATTAATTCTCATGTTCAAGATTATGGGGTACCTCCCGTGCTTTTCTTGTTTTCTTTTTTTGTGATTCTGAGGATCACAAAATGTTCTACCATTATTTATTCTTCTTTAATGTCTCTCAAAGTTTTGAACATTTTCTTTTATGTTCTTTAGTCTTAGTACTTTGAAATGCATTTTTTACTTCTTGTTTGTGTGTAGTCATCTTTCTGGTATTTGTCTTTGTATACTTCTTTAGAAAGTTTATACTCAGCATTCTTTCTAGTTGTAGCAAATTTTTGTAGACTCTTGCAGATATCATTTTCAATAAGTGAAAAGTTTTTGTTCTTTTTCAAACCTTGAACTTCTTCTCTTTTTACTTCCTGTGCCTGCTGGAGTCTGCTAATGAGCACCCTCCTGATGTTGTGATCTTAAGTAGAATGCTTTCTGTGTTGCCTTGAGGTAACTGGTTTTCTTGTGAACGCTTTCTATTAGATGTTTAAAGTTTTTTCTATTCCTAGTGTAAGAATTTATGTCATGCATGGAAAAGTACTGAGGTATACTCAGGGTATTTACTGAATGACTATGATTTTTCTTTTTTTCATTTGTTAGTGCAATGAGTTATAGTTGTGTGTCTTTCTAAACTGAGTAAAACTAAGTCATGTATTTTTCATACTTTGCTTGATGAAATTTAAAAATGTTTAGTGTACACGTTTTGTCTCTCTGTACAGAAAGTGAAATTCATCTTCAGTTGTCCTTTTTTGAAAAATAAGTCAAAGAGTTTATCCTTTTTTTTATTCTGTGTGTAAATTAGAATTACATTTATTGAATACATAATAAAATCACCTGTTACCCACCAGGGCTTTGTATGGTGTAGTTAACTTTTTAATTTCTTCAATTATTGAAGGACTATTTAGGGTCTCCATGCATTCTTTCAATAATATATATGTCATATTTCTCTAGGAATTCAAGTTTGTGTTTACATTTATTGCCATGAAATGTTTCCTAATATTCTGTTTAGTGTGTACATTGTATTTACATTTCAATTTTCAGGTCTAGAATTTTTATTTATGCTTCTTTTGTTCTTCATTAACTATGTGCTTCTATCTTCTGTGTCTTATTATTTTCTCGCTTCTAATTTTTGTTTGTGTTTTTATGTTCTGACATTCTATATATGCTTATGTAGATGCTTTCTCATTAGGTTTCAGCTGCAGCCTTCTATCTTAACATTTAAGCACTTAAGGGCATCAGATATCCTCTAAATTTTGAGTCTGCTATATTCTGTAAGCTGTGATATGTAGGAACTGTTAGTTCTTTCTTATAAATATATTCTAATTTCTATTGTGATTTCTTCATTGGCTCCTGAGTTCTCTAGAACAGTTTGTTTTTTTCTTTGCCCCAAGTCTGTGAAAATATCTTTTGTTGTCATTTAAGGCCCGTGTACATTCAATGTACATTTTAAGGGTAATATGGTCGTAGATTGTGGGCTGCTTAGGAGTATTATAATTCTTTGAATATCATACTGTAAAATTTGAATTAAGTTTTGAACCTTTAAAATCAGTTTGCTAACACATACATATGACAAAAGATGGAATTTCTAAGAAAGAACTACATGACAAACCTTGCATTATCAGCTATCATATATGTATGCTTGGGATTTATGTTTTAATCAAATGTATTTGCAGTACTGTCATTGTCTTCTCTTGAATCCTAAATCCTAAATAATAACATACATAAAGTAAGTATCCACAAAATTATATTCAAAGTTAAATAAGATTACAGTCATTATAAAAGCTCTTATTGAGTTATTGTTTTGTGCTGCAATCTGATTTTCTTGTTTAGGTTTGATAACTTTAACTTCATATTGTCTGAGTGGTATTGGCTAGCATTTTTCTTTTGACTTTTTTTTCCTCCTACTTCTTCCTTACAATATGTTTATATTCATGTAGCATTTAAACTCTTGATAAAGTATTTACCCTGGTACTATTTCTTGGATACTCATAGAAACTTTACATTTAGGTAGTGTCCGTATTTTTCAGACAATGAAAACAGTATTAAAATGTTACATTTAAGTGTTGGGTATCTCTTAGCCTAGTAAGTGGAAATAGTCAGAATTCAAACCTATTGTACTCCTACACTGCCAACTGTGTGTTTGTGTTAAATATTTTTGTGTAGATCTTTTGTAGTATATGTGATAGCATTAAGAAGCAAGTTTAGATTGTGGGTTACTGAACAAGTTCCAATATATGAGTATTTATTTCGTTTTTCCAGATTGCTTTTATTGCATTGCCAACACTGTAAAAAAATCAAAGGTTTTCTGAGGTTCTGTTATGCTTAATACTTAATATTTTCTGTTATCATTTCACTTAAATTTCATTGCTTCCTTAAGAATAATTGAGCAAGTCATACCTAGTCATACCATGGTATGACTCCATCTCCCCACATATTTTATCTACTATCTCTAAGTACTATAAAAGTCAGGAATAGCATGTGAATTTGTCCTCAAATAGATTTCATTATTTATTTTTCTTGACTTAAAGGATTTGCTCACAGACTGTCTAGACAACAAGTATGTTTGTATTATTAGTTTAGACATTTCCAGAATGCACTTTGTTGCATGTATTATACATAGCGTTCTAGAAGAGCATAGTGGCCTTAATGTGCTTTGTCGTAACTTCTTTCAGCCTTTTCAGGTTTTAATTAAATCATCAAAGCACAGCGAAAGTGTTTTATGACATATATTGCGTGGATGCGGGGGGGGGAGTAGATGGATGGGTAAAAGAGTGAGGAAATAAGTGGAAGATTTATATATACTTGTTTACAATATGTAGTTTTCTATGTGAGTATCTCTTAGATGTTGTTGATGTTAAGAGGCAACAACAGAGGGAAGACTTCTGGATAAAGAATCTTGGCAAGAATTTCTTATAACTCCTCCATTCATTGTGGTAGCATTTACTTGTATAAAACATTATGATTCTATTGCTATAGTTTGCATATGTTCATCCTAGTGTCATTTAAAACTTCTTGAGTTGTCGGTGGGTTTTTAAATATGAAAATACTTTCTCATGCATGAAAGCTGGTTCTGACAGTTGAAGAAAAGTATAGTTTACTTCTTGGTTTCCATATGTACCCTACATATACGTTTAACCATGGAGTGTCCAGTAAACCATTTTATTCCCTTTTAGTTCTTTAGTATTAAATTTGTATGAAGTAAGGCTATTTAAGCTGAATGCATTAGGTTAGTATTACGTGAGTTATGTAAATATACTTGTATAATTAAAATGTTATTAAATAATCTGAATTTGAATACATTTAAAATTACTTTTTGGTCAGCCCACTTGGGCCCTCTTCTGTCCCTCTTTTGGACAGAAGCTTTCTTTCCCTCAGTAAATATAATCAGCTCTTAACCACCGTTGCTCCTAAAACTCATTCTTCGATTTTAGAGAACATGAACTTGTCCTAGATACCATTCAGGTTGGGAGTTTTTATATTCCTCTATCATTTTGAAGGTCCCCATGGAGATCCTTGGGCAGAGACATGGGAAACTCACAGTCAAGGTCGCTTACTCCTCTCAATTGCATCATTAAACTTTGGAAGATGTTTTATACCTACACATTGAAAAAGAGCCAGTTAATATTTTTCTGCACGTGTGCGTGGTCTACCTATCCCCTAGAGCCAAAATGGAATGCAGAGATTCCCAGTTTCTCTTGGCTTTTAAAGATCCTCATGACCAGGTCTCTCAATTGACTTGGATAGTACCTCCCCAAGGGTTCAAGGATAGTCCACATCTTTTTGGCCTCTGGCTATCAGACAGCCCACTTCTTAAATACCAGGCTCTACTTCTAGAAGGACCAGCCATTCAAATAAAGACATGCTCCTCCTTAAACCCCGCTAATGTTTTGCCAAAAAATGAGGAAATTGAGGCTGACAGACATGATTGTGAACAGATTTAAAGCTATATGCCTTCCCAAGATGAAGACGCCTGGTGTCTCTCCAGGGCCTTTAGATAGACCCTCTGGAGAGTATCTCTGACTGCAGATCAACAACTACAACCTCTTTCAGCCTGAAGAAGCCAGAGTGGTCATCGTCCATTACTCGCTCACGGCAGTTCAGGTTACTTCTTCAGAGGGGGGAATGTCATAGGCAGCTGAGTTAGATAGAAATATTACAGGCAGTCAGACAGGGCAGGTCCTTGAAGGAGCCAACATGAAAGACAAGATAAAATACATACCTTCTGTAGGTCAGATCTCAAGACCAAAGACTAAACAAATGCACCCACATACCTCCCTAGGGATGGACATCAAGGATTGATATTCTAAATAGGCAGCGATCACCTTGAAGAGTCCTTGACCCAACCCCTTACAGGAAAAGCCCCTGTTCTGTATCCATACCCGCTTGCTATGTGACTTGCTTCCCCATTTGATCCCAATTTAATCAATTTTACCTGAACAATGCTTATTGGCTGACCATAGTTTTGTCCATTTTCCCTTACCTTGGACCTGCCTCACATGGTTTTGCTCTATAAAAGTCCCTAAAAAAGACAGAGTCCTGGGCAACTCACTCGGGCCCCCTTTTGTCCCTTTCTTGGGCAGAAGCTTTCTTTCCCTCAGTAAATATATTCTGCTCTTAACAACAACAACAACAAAATTACTTTTCAATTAAGAAATACCAAAGGAAATTCCTCCAATTCCTTAAAGGATTTCTCTAACACAGACCATGGAAGTATCTTGGTTCTTGGTGACTAGTGAAATCCTTCAGGACCTTGGAAAGTCACATCCATAGAGCTGTCCCTTGACAATGTCACACCATAGAGACACACTTTTAAAATATTTTGATTGTGTAGTTGGTTGAAAACCAAATTTTATCATCCATCTTGTGAATTCTTATTACACTGAGAAGGGTTAATTTTTTTTTTTTTTTTCCCCCCTCCGGTACCGGGAACCGAACTCACGACCTTGCGCTTGCCAGGCAGGCTCTTTGCCACTGAGCTAAATCCCCAGCCCCGAGAAGGGTTAATTTAATTAGTGTGCATTCATATTATATACACTTGTAATCTGATTATTTGAGGGCCTCACTGAGTTATTTTAGGGCCTGAGTTATGGGTTTCTCTGAATTATTCCAAAATACATTGAAAAAATTTAACATCAAAGATACTTCTTTATTTTCTTTTTATTGTTCTTTTGAATGCCCATAATTTTGTTGCAGAATTAAATAGAAGGTTTTACCAAGGAAATGGCAAAGTATTACTTCTGTTTCCATTTTTTATAACTAATAGGCTGTGATGATTTTGTTCTATGAAAAATTTTGTCCTTGTTCCTTAAATACCTTACCTTATTCAAACCCTATGTATCATTTTTACCCACAGTTAGAGATGCTTGCGCTGTTACCTTGTACCTTGGCATTTTACCATCTATTCATTAGATTACCAAAAAAGCTTTGTATATGGTATGTTTCCATGAAGATGTTAAAAAGTCAGAGGGGATTAACTGATGCTGATACTCTTTATCTTCCTGTTTTACATTTTTTTGCATTGCAAAAAGTTTCTTAATTGTAGAGTGACTCAAGTTTTCAAATATCTATTGCACTTTAATGTTTTTGAGATATTTAAAAATGAAACACAAAATTTTTCCTAATTTTTGGATTTCTGAACCTATTTATAATTCAAAAGAATTTCTATTTAGGATGTTATCCTTTATAAGAAGTGCTCTTCCCCTTTCTCATAACCCTGCTTAACTGTTAGATGCAGGTTTCATTGATCTATAATCTGTGATTACTATAAGGATTTGATATACTCAAATGATCATTTATTTTTTTCCCCTTATGTTTTTCTTTTAAAATCTACTTTATGGTCACTGTGGCAGTTCTAGGTGGCACATAGAAATAGAAAATGACGCTGTTAAGACTTTAGTCTACTGCTGTGCTTTTCTTTTTGTCCCTTTATAATTGACATCATACATGCATTTTTTTTTTTTGTTTTTCTTTTTTTTTGTGTGCCAGGAATTGAACTCAGGGCCTTGCGCTTGCCTGACAGGTGCTGTGCCACTAAGCTACATCCTCAGCCTGCATCTGTTATTTCTTACGCAAGAAAAAAAGGGAAATTTATACTATTTTAAATATATTCCCATGTTATTAGTAATTATTATCATTAAATTGATAATAATGCTTTATATGTATATCATAATTTATTCATTGCATGAATGTTGGACCATAGGTTGTTTCTAATATTTATTATTATAACACAGCAAAGACTATTTTTTTGTATTACCCCTTTTGACATCTATTCTAAAGATATGAGTTCTTGAAAGGAAATTTGTGAATCAAGGCCTATGAAAGTTTTCATAGCTGTTGATTTATGTCATCAATGTTTTTAGAAAAGTGGACCTAATCTATGCATCCCAGTTGGCTGTATCAGGTGCTGAGGTTGTGTATTTGAATCTTTGGATCTTCTCCTCTTTAAATATCTTTTAAACAGTTTTTTTTTTTTAATTTTAAATTATTTTATTTGTTTTGGCCAGGTGCACTTTTTGTTTGTTTCAATAAAATATCTGCTCATGTACTTTATTCCTTACATTTGTGTAGGCTTAACTTTTTTGTTGTAAATATGTTTGCTTATATTATATAATGTCCCTATTAACATATTGTCATGTCAGCTGAAAAAAATTTCCATTTTTGTTTTTATATTAAATGGACATAAAAATATTAGACAATTGTTCAAGTAATTATTCTGTTCATGGTCATACCTTAGTGAATAAATATATATATTTATAATCATTTATCATTTCAGTTTTTTTCCTGGTCAGAAAAATTTTCCAAGGTACTAAAATTTGTAGTAATCCAGAGTCTTAATGTGTGAAAAGTAAAAAAGCTTCATGATTTCTGTTTCCAGGTAGTTACAGTTTTTTCAGAATTTGTATACTTTCTAATCTTTAGAGCTTAGCATAGAAAGGCTGATTCACTTAATGTGCTTTCAAAACGTATATAATTTTATATATTGTATTTGATCATTTAAACATAATAGCATTTAGGCTCAGTGTAATAGAAAAATATTTGCTGATGTTGCTTTTTAACTTCTAGCAAATGTTTGGTCTTGCAGATATGTGATTACAGTTACCAGTGCTTAAATATCCAATTTAAGCTTTAAGAATTTTTAATGACAAATAAAATTTTAATTTGGAATTATTCCTAAGTTTGGTCAATTGTTTTTATGATTGGATGTTATTTTTCTTTCTTCTATTGACATACCCTGAGAAACATTTCTCAAATTTGCTACGTTTTTAAATTGAAAAGGAAAATAAAAGTAGACTCTACAAAGTTTCAGAGATACATGTATATTATTAAATTTATATTATTAAGTATATAATTATACTTTTTAAAATATACAAGGCAAAATTTTCTGAGTACACATTCCCAAAGTCCTTGGGGTATGTGCCCCAATCTTAGAAGATATTGCCTCTGTGTTTTAGTGTTTTTATAAAAATAATGATGATAATTATCTGATGATAATGATGACTTAGAAGATATTGCCTCTGTTTTAGTGTTCTTGTAAAAATAATGATGATAATATGATATTATCTGTTCTTAATAAAAATAACTACAAAAGTTTTTACATTTGTAGGTAGATGTTACTTTTAGAACTTTTCTTTTTTTAATGACGGAATAGTTGAATACCAATTCTACTTCAGAATTTAACTTATTCTTCAAGATCTTGGAACTTTTTTTTTCTGAAATTTTACAATCTTTATTCATTTACTTTTTCTGTGGTGAGCTTGGCATAGGCTTTTTGAATGTATAAGTCCTCAAAAATCTATAAAATATGTCAATTATAATATTGTTGCTTTCTTGTTTACCAGTGTCTCAGATCTCTGATCTCCTTTCCAACTTGCTCCTGAGCCATGGCATTGAGAATGTCATTCTGGAGTGAGATTTTTATGATTCTTGTGTATAATAAATAGATGCCTATATTGACTGTAGAAGTGTCCTAACACCAACAAGTAATGACATTTTCCTACTGTCACCAACCTCCTTGCTTAGACTGAAGATTGGTTATCTGCCTGATGCTAGCAGACTTCTTTTTCTATGGGTCTGATGGGGCTGGAGCCCCTTTAGGCTCCAGGCAGAGAATCATCCTGTTAGGTTCTTCCTTATGCACCGCAAATCACCAGGAATCTTGTCACTCCCACCATCAATCTTCTGAAGCCGCCACTGCACAAAGGTTCCTCTCGTGTTGTTCCTCCTGTCAGGTGAGATCATGGAGAAATTGGTGCTGTCTGGACTAAATGTACATTGTTCTTCATGACTCCCTGAATACTCTTACTTTGCTTTCAGTTTCCTTTCTCTGAGGGAAGCCATTTCTCCCAGCATCCCCCATGCCCGTTTGTTGCTCTTAGGGCCCATCAAACCCCACAGCTGAACTCATCCTCCTTCTCTTACCACTGACAAACATGAAAGCAGCAATATCTCTGAGAAAATCATATAAAAAACAAGTTGGAGGCTTTACATTGATTTATATTCCCTCCTTTGGTTCTTTTGTTCTTTTCTTTAGTAATTGATAATATGGAAAAGTTTACAACACTGACAATTCTTTTTATATGTATTAATGCATTAATATATTACTTTATCTCTGGAAACATACCTGAGAGCTGAAATTCCATATTTTGATCACGATATCCATTTATCTTCCTCTTTTTAGGTGAGAATCTTCTCTGCTTTGGAATCTGGTAGAGGCGGGAGTTGTACAACCAGTATCTACAGAGAATAAATTTAAGCGCTTTCCAAAAAGAAGATTAGGAGCTTCATAGCTGCCCACTTCATTCCCATTTTTGACATAAGCCCCACCTTCTTGGGGTAGTAGTAGTACTTCCTGTCTTCTGTAGCACACCAACTAGGTAATCTCTTTCCTAGAGAGCTCTCTTATCTTCAAATGGTCTAGTATGTTCCAGCACTTTCAAGACAGGAGAGGGAGGAAGTAGGATTAGAATGGTTCTAAGATTAGAGGAGGCTGGAACAATAGCTGTGTGAACCACATGTTCTACCATCAGTCCAGGAGAGCAAATCATTAATTTTTGACATGTTTCTGTGGTTTTCCTGGCTTGTAACATTTTCTCTCCTGTGGTGGAAACCAGCTTTGAAGCAGTGTCAGGAACACTGGAAATCATCATTTCAGCAGCAATGAGAATGAAGAAGTAATCAGATTCAAAGAAAGGAAATAATAGGAATGTCACAGTTTGTAGAAAATATGGGCTTTCTTATCATAGGAAGAAAGTGTATACTACTTCAAAGTTGAGTGTATAGAAGGTAATGATTGCCCACAAAGTAAACCACAGATGAGAGGGAAAGTACGGAATAGGAACATCATAGCACAAAATGTTAAATTTGGATATTTTGTGGATTACAGACTTTTTAATAGAAAAGATTGTAAATCTGAGCCTTGTATGAGCTTTTTTAATGTTATGAAGATTGTCTTTCTACGTTTATTGCTGAAATATAAAGCAAAGTTAAATAATGATGTGTACATAAATAAGACATCCATTCTTTGTGTGTTCCAAAATTAAGCTTATGCTGTTATTAAGGTTTTGGAGGAAAGGAGGGAACAAGAGATATGTACAACATTATTTTACTAGATATATTTGTAGACATTTATTAATTTTAAATATGATTGTGTGAATAGATAAATATTTTATGTTTATCTTGTGATGATTCTCATATCTTAGTACTCCCGCCCATTCATATTCAGTGTTTCTTTTAGCAATGCTAGTGTTTTTAGATCTAGCAAATGTGTTTCTGCTTACATCAGGCTTCTGTTCAAGCTATTCTTAAATGTGAAATACATTTCACTTATCTGTGCTTGCTTTTAAGATTTTGCTTAGATATCCTGTCAGATATCCTGTTCTCCTTCGATTCCTCATGGCTCATATCCAATTTTGTATTCTCTGTCATTGTATTAGAATTTTGGGTGAAAAATCTAGTACCAACTATCAAATGTGAAACAGAGAGCCTTCAATAATAATTGAGCTGAATATAGATTTTAAGAGTAACTATACCTAGTCTGATTAATGCTAAGAAACTCTAGCTGATAATGATAGATTTGTGACTCTATTCACAATAAATGCAAAAAAAAATGCAAATCATTCATTTTCTGAATATTCAGAACATTTATGGACCACTTGATATGAACCATTTACTGTTAGATAATAAACAGTGAGCTTTGACTGTATGTACATCAAAGAAGTGTTTTGAATGAGCAAGAACCAATCAATAATTAGTGACAAAAGTATCTAAGGAACTTTTATTACTTTTTTTAGATTATCATTAGGCATAGAGTGAGATAAAAATCTTCAACATTTTAACAAACATTTTATTTGGCAAGACATCAAATTTTAAGTTCTGACTCAATCTTAATTTCTAAGACTCAGAATAGGTCTCTATTATAGATTCTTTCTAAAAGAGTTGTTTCATAAGTAAATAGAAGCTAAGATTTCCATGTGCTTATCTACAAAATAAAACCGTGAATTCAGATTCTGTTTTTAATCAGTTGTCACCCGGAATTAAATTAAGTAGGAATAGTGCTATTCAGGGTTACGAGAAAATTTTGCTCTTTCCTTTCTCTCTCATTGCTCCATACATCTAATTCTTTCCCCACTCCGGTACCCCATGCTGACTTTCAAAAACCTCATAATAACTAAATCTCTCATCTGTGCGATTAGAAAGTATGTTACCTTGTGTGGGCAAAGATTTAACCAAGCCTTTCTCCTTTTGGCATGAGAACTTAATTTTCTGTTAATGCTCTGTCCCTTTTGCTTGGAGATCTGGTAAGGGTAGTATGTCAGCTCTGTTTCTAGTCAGAATTGTGTATTGTAGAAATGACCGCTAATTGGTAAACTTCATCTGGAAGTTTAAGGACCTATAAGTACTTATTAGAAGGCCTTGTCTTTGGGCTTCTGTGTATGTAGTGACGCAGAGTGGGTATGTCCCTTGCCTACGGAGTTGTTACAAGAGATACTGGCTTTGGTGAGGAGTGAAGTTCCTAAGGTGACTCTCTCACCTGCTGATGTGAACCTCATCTTGCACATAAGTCAGGATCTGGGAGGCCAGAAAAGAAAGCTCCTCAGTGGCTGTTACAAACCAATACATGGACTGCTGCAGGGACTCATGCAGAAGACAAATACCATGACAGTACCCTACTGACAAGCTTTAGCTCTTGTCCTGTAACATTCCTGTGTCGATTGACTCCCAAGATGGTCTATAGTTGTCCTGTGAATTAATATATCCTGTTGAACCTAAAAAGACCCCTTAGTAAGGCATTGGGTATTTGGCTACCCTTTGTTTCCTATAGCTTATTAAGAGAATATATTGAAAGAACCGTAGCAGAGATCTTGGATACATTATTTCACAATGAATTTCTCTCTTTTTAATACTAGTGCTCATATCTTCTGAGCGCTTGTGTTCTTTCCACAGTTGCACAAGGAATATAGTACTTCCAGCGAGTAATTTTTGTTATAGCAACTATTATGTGACATTGCCATATTTGTTATCTCATTAAATTTTCACCCTGATCATTGATTTGTTCCTCTTTGGTTGTATCTATGTTTTAGAGACCATCTGATGAACTAAAGACATAACTGGTAATAGTTGTAACTACTTAGCACTTTGTACATCTATTACTTAACTTTTCACTATAGTGTTCTCTGATCATGTTGCTAAATTTTTCATCTAATTTTACAAGAGTTCTTCATAGATTTGATCTTTTAAGATCATTTAAAGAAGCTCTTTAGTTCCTAGTTATAAGGTTTTTCATTTGTTTGTCATGCTTTTCTTTTATTTTAGACAGTCTCACTATGTGTTTCAGACTGGCTTTGAATTCACTATGTGGCTCAGACTGGCCTGGACCTAGTTAGAAGTTTAAGTGCTGTGTTGTAACCAGCTGATGGGAGAAACTAGCATAGAATTTAAAGAATTGAAAACCACGTAGAATAAAATCAGACTTTTCAATTGATGCAGGGTTTAATTCATTTAATTTTTTTGTGTTATTGAAACTGTATTTTTTTTTCTTTTGAAAAATTGTAATGCATGGATAAGTGAGAGAAAAGTTTCAAAATTTATACTTCCATTTTTTAGAGACAGTCACTGTTAGTACATCTATTTTACTGTGGAAGTTTTTTTATTTTGTGTGTATATAAATAGAGGGGGGATAGGAAGAAGTGAGAGATATAAGATTGATGTATATATTTCTATGTTTTTTAAAAAATATGATCACATGTGCATACTGATGAACCTTTTCTTCTTGCTGTATCATGAATATATTTTCTTGTCAATCCTTTATCAACCTAATTTTATTTTATTTTACTTTATTTTGTTTTATGTATTTATTCATTTAGTTTTTTTGAGACTGAGTCTTACTGTGTAGTTCAGGCTGACGTTGCACTCGAAACAATCCTCCTACTTTACAACCTAACCCCTCAAAGTAGAAATCTGTCTGTATAGAGAAAGGTCTTCAGGAATTTTACATGCATTTGCTTTTTCATTTTACTTAGTATTTTTATTATTTAATTAATGAACATACTGGTGATTGGTAGTATATTTATGACATATAAGACAAAAACTAACTCCATGTCTTTAGTTCACATTTCTTTGTCTTGTCCAAAATTATATGTTGGAAATGTTTTGTCCATTGCTTCATTACACTTTATGACTTTCCTCTGATACTACCTAGAACATTTTGAACCCCTGATGGGAACACACATCTAATGGGTTTATGTGAAAATATTGAGAAACATTTTTGCTCAAAGTTAAAATTGCTAATATTTGTCTATTAGGAATGTGATATTTTCTCATTTCTGATAAGCTCCAACTGTCTTACCTCTATACATATGTTCATATTCTGTCCATTTATCTGTATATGCACACATGTGGATGCATGTAAATGTGTAATAGCAGGAAGCCACAATTCTTGAGTCAGAAGTTATGCTATCACTTTATATGCTCATGTAATTCTTCTGATAATCCAATAAAATAAGTACTATTTTAATCCCTTCTCCCTTTTTGTGATGAGAAAACTGACTTGTAGGGGGAAATAATATCCAGGGTTACAGTATTATTAGCTAGACCTTGGGACTCAATGTGGTAAACATTGGTTAGATTTTTAAAAAAAAATTTTGGTGAGTTCTAATACTAAATTTGAAAGATCATTTGAAGAAAATTAAAAAGTAGGTGGAAAGTACATGTTAAAAAAATGCCTTATATAGGAATTATCATCTTTTGAAGAAGTCATAGCTAACTATATCTGTACTCCTATTTTTAGTTTTATATACCAATGTATATTCACCTACAGAATTTAATGTGCTTATCTGAAGATATTATATACCATATAATGCCTGCTCATGCTGTCCAATATATTACTAGCAAGCACATCTCATAATAGATACAATGTCTTTGAAACAACTGAAATCCAGGTAGCAGAACATCTTATGTATAATAGAATATATAAATATATAGTTATCTGAAACCTCATATTGAAATGCAGTTTTGTTTAACATAAGCTTACTAATTTATTACATTACATACAATGTCATCCTTTAGGATAATAAGTTTTTAGGATCAATAGATCCCTGTTTTATCAAGCATCAAGTATTTTTAAAATATAAGTGCCATTATACAGATGTTAGTGTTTACTGATAAAACTTCTGTTATAAATCATCAACATTATCTTTAAAACTTGAAAAAAATCTAAACATTATCTAAAAATTATGCAGCATAAACAAAATTAAATTATTTTATTGTGGTTTAGTTAGGCTTAGAATTATTTTGAAGATACAACCTATATACCAATCAAAGAATTGATTGAGTGTTGAATAATTTTCAATTTAATATAAAATACCACTTTCATTGTTTAGGTGCATAAGTATTTGTTGTTATATGAAAATGAAATAAAGTGGCATAGGATCGCTCCTGATGATATGATCATTACTTTTCATGACAGGCTCTTATATTTTGAATCTATCAGACTTGTTTAGTAAATTCCAAAGTTTCATGTCCTTTGGAAGCAAGATCATTTGGATCAGATGAAAAGTATTTTCCATAAATAAGAATATTCCCTGTAAGTTTTCCAACAGCACATTGGTTTCATTGAGAAATATTAATTTCTGGTTGTGTATTTAAAATGTTCTGGAATATACCTGTAAAGTTCTAAAGTTTACCTTTGTAACAAAAAATGACTTGGGAAATGAAATGATAGACAACTGGAGTAAATACCTTGTTTTTTCTTTTGGTACCAGGAATCGAACTTAGGACCTTGCGCTTGCCAGGCAGGCACTTGTGCCGCTGAGCTACATCCCCGACTAAATACCTTGTTTAATCTTTTTTGCCAACCCATGCCTTAGGTGCTTCAACACAGAGTCAGTTAAAAATCTTCATATAAAATATTTGTCTCTTGTACCTCATTTAATCTAAATAGCTTGCACTTCTTAGAAGGGTGAACATGGGCATAGTTACAGGCACATTTCAATGTAATGACTTTCTATTAGTGTATTCCAAGAAGACAGACCAAATCAGCACCCCTATTGTACTGATGGAGTCAGCATAGAAGAGAAAAAAGCTACCTTTGTGTCCATTTAGGTTTACTGTCTTGTAGGAGTATAGGCAAGTCATAGCACCTGGTAAATATTTTCTGTAGAAATATTTGGTATAGAAATAAAACTTTTGGATTTAAGGGGTGAATATATAACAAAAAATGGTGACTTTTGAAGTCAGTATTAAAATTCAGTTTTATAATTGTTTTTCATAAATTAAAACTGTAGGTATCATTTTTCTTTACTCTTAGATCTGAGACTATTGCCTCAGAGCAAACAACATATATCAGTAAGGAATTATTTAAATTTATACGTCACATTCTTAGAACAGCATAATGTGTAACTATTAAAATGGCTTCTGCAGATGTAGAGGTAAAAATAATAGTTATTGAACACAGTGTACTAGGTACCGTTAGAAGGTGATAGTGTGGGCTAGTTGACTGTATCTTCTCAACAGTCCATGACAGAGACTGTTCTTAGCCTAATGCTGAAGCTGACTTGTGTGAGATACAGAAAGTTAATATGCCCATGTTCACCCAGGTGTCAGGAAGAAAAGGTAGTTGGCAGACCCAGGCACCATCTGCTTCTAGAGCTAGTAGCATCGACTGATATGCTACGTAGATCTATGTTGCTGATAGGAAAATGTATACGATTTATAAAACAAGAGGTAAAATAGCATATTACATCATGATTCCGTTTGTTTAAAATTGTGCTGCCTGGTTGTTTTGGCTTATTGGATATTAGATAATCTGGTTTTTTCTTTCTATTTTTTTACAGTATTCACTAATCAGAAAAATTAAATAAAGGCTTTATATTTTGGGAACATAAATAAATCACTGCCCAAACAATCCTCTTCTTCCCTCCTGTTTTCCCCCTTTTCCATCAATCTTGATGCTTTAATGTCTACAAAACAATAACACTGCTTAGTCTGGTGACCTTTAGCAGCTCTCTCACTGTAAGCAGAGCCTTTTACATTTGTAATTTGTGTGTATCTTGTTTTTAATTCCTTTGGAGGCTTCCTCTTTTCCTTTGTTTGCAACTGTAGTATTTAGCTCGGTGTTTGTTGGACTTAACAGTAAATATTGATGAGGAGGAATGAACAAGCCCCACTGCAAACATTCTGATCAACCATTTTATAGGGGATGTTATTTCCTTTTAGAAAGAACAGTGAGGATAACTGGAAAGTAGTAAATCTCAAGGGAATAGAGCTTTTGCATGAGAACATGAGAGTACGAATTTGGAAATAACTGTGAATGGCTAGAGGAGAGTGGCCTCCTCCTTCTCCCAGATTCTACTGTATAGTTATATAAAGGTCTTGGGAGAGTGAAGTCTCCCTCTAGAGAGGGACATTAGAAAAGGTGTCCTGGGGGTCTCTACTGAAACAGAAAGTTCTAGATGAGCGTTCTGCAAAGACAATAGGCATACGTGATGATCTACTGCTATTTCATAGTTACAGGCACATTTGTGGAGATGTAGTGGTGGAGGTACTGGAAAGAGGACTCAAGGAAGGAGAAGCTTATAGGAGGATAAACAGCTAAGGGAGACTAGGGATGACCGCAGAAGTGTGTGGGTGTCTGGCTGTGGCCAGACGTGAAGGGCCGGAATGGACGCTGCACTGGAAGAAACTGGAAGTTAAAGCTCCACTTTGATTCTTCGCTCTTCCCCTCTTTCTGTTTCTTTCTTTTTCTTGTTTCCTTCTCCCACCTCCTTCTTCCTTGTCCTCCTTTTGCCCTTCCTCCCCCTCCTCTTATCCTTCCTCCCCCTCCTCCTCCTGCCCTTCCTCTTCTTCCTCCTCCTGTTCTTTTTTTTTCATAATCAGGAGGCAAGGTCATAATTTGATTTGTTTATGAAACTAGAGTGGAGGTCTAGAACTCTGCCTACCATCCCTCCTTTCCTTGGCTCTATCATGTGGCCTTTCTTACTTAAAGTACTAGACTGGCCTGAGAGAAGTGGAAGTTACTTTCCTGAAAATGTTTAGCAGCAAGCTATTAGGACTTTTTCATGTATGCAGTCACACACACATACACACAAATGTATGTGTGTGTATATATATGTATACACATATACATGTGTGTTTATATGTATACATATGTATGTGTGTATATATGTGTATATATGTATATATACATATGTGTGAATACATATATGCATGTGTGTACATATATACATGTATACATGTGTATATATACATATATGTGTGTATGTATATGTGTGTATATGTATACATATATATATAAAAGATGAAGACTCAGTTTAAAAATAACTGCAGTGCCATTGCCACACTTTAAAAAGTTGGAAATATTCCTTAATTATATCAATTTTCAGATTATAAGAGTTTTAGTGGTTCTTTTAAAACAGTTTGTTTATATCAGGCTCTAAATAAGACCTATATAGTATAATTAAAATCTTATCTGTTTATGCAATGCTTACATAATTGCATAATGATCAAGATAACTAGTTTGTAAGAAGTGACGAGCTGCTGGTCACTAACCACTCACTCGGTTGTGAATAATCCGCTATAGCTCGGACCTACAGGGTCCCCCGAAGGCCCAGGTGTTATGGCTTAGTCCTCAGTGTGACACTGTGGGGAGGGTAGAGGGACTTGTAAGAGGTGGGGACTAACAGCAAGGTTTAGGTCACTGGGGCTGTGCCTTCAGAGGGACTATGGGACTCCCTCCTGCCTCTTGATTCCCAGCCAGTACTGCCACCATAATGTGCTTCTTCCTCAGCTCCCAAATCAAGAAGCCCAACCAATTATGGGCTGAAACTTTCAAAACTCTAAGCCAAAATACACTTTTCCTGTTTATAAGTTAATTTTCTCAGATTTTTTTTACAGTAACAAAGCTAACACAACATCTGAATAGTTGTTCTCTTACTATGCCTTATAAGTGTGGTCTCAGAATGTAAGCCCTGTCCTTGTTATCCTATTTTGGTTGAAAAAACATGGCATAAAAATGACATTGGGTTACCCTTGATCACCAGTAGGAACCAGTTTCAGAATTCCTGGGACTTTATTTTTTAGCAGGTTATAAAGCTATATTTCTTTTTTGTGCTGTGGTTAGGTATGAATCTTAAAATAGGTTGCATGTAGCCTGAAGATGCAATCGTAAGTGGTAGTATATCAGTCAGAGTTAGCTTATGTTACGGGGTAGTGCAAAACAACCACAAAACCTCAGTGGTTTAAAACAACAAGGTCTGTTTCTTGTTCTCCTTGTATGTCCATCATGGTCAGCAGGATCTCCGTTCATAATAGTCTCTTAGGGACCTTCTGGAGCAGCCACCGTTTCAATCATTGCTGATCAATGTGCTGAAAAGGAAACAAAGAAAGAAAAACCACCCCTGGAACATCTCACATCTGTATCTCAGTGTTTCAGTCCAGAAGTCACACATCCAGTAACGATAACAAGCAGGTTGGAAGTTTAGTTTTCTACGTATTTAGCAGAAAACAACCAGCTAATAATTCTGTTAGTGAATCTAACAGATCTTACACAGTTTCGTACATTTTAATACAAGCAAAAAACAATTCCATAGTAAGGATTAGCAAGCTATCATTCAGAAGACTGGATGTAGCCTGCAGATATTTGTGTATATCCTCATTTACATTTTTAAAAGACTATACAATATAAAAATGTACTGAGCTTCTAGAGAAAAAAATTTCCAAAATCTGTTTTAGTGTGTCCTCAAACTAATTTCTAGCTAGCCCACACTGCCAGATAAAAGCCACAAAACTTTCTTAGTATTTTAATAGTGTGTATCTTGATGTATCTAACTAATGTGCCTTTTGTTTATTGTGATACTAATTTCTAAGGAAATATAAATCTTTTCATATGTTGTTAGCATGATTGTAATATTGACATGGACATCATAGACATAGGTGCCTATTTATTTGATGCATAGTTAAGCCATGAGAGGGTGAGATTCTTAAGATGTCTGTATGCATATCTTAAGATGAAATAATTATTTGCATTTAATAGGAATTAAAGCAACTGTAAAGATACCTGCTTTCTCAGAGAAATAAGACCAAAAATCTGTGATCTTTAGAAATCAATAGCAGTGAACTATAAAGTAGAGTTTTATTTTCTATGCTATTGACTAAACTACTCATTTGAGGATTATAGTTTTAAACTTAGTAAAAGGCTGTGGTTCAAAGACAGTGTAGAGAGTCTTGACCTATACGAGGCACATGTTGAGATACACAGAAAAGTCAAGAATCACTTGTGATACTCAAGTTCAAAATAAGGAGGATATTCTGACTGAGATTGAGAGAAGATTGTATAAAATGAACCTGGCTGATCAAAAGCAGTTTTAGAGAAAAAGCCTGCAAAATAGGCAACCTTTATAACCTGAGAGAAAAGTAAGAAACAGGAGAGAAAAAAATGTCCCAGACAAATACTTAATACAGTTTTGTATTGACCATTTACACTTAATTTAGTTATATACCAATTTTTGGGTGTTTGTGTTAGATTATAGAACTTTGCCAGATTCCACACCAGTTTTAGGATCTATTTAAGATGTTCTAGCTTGTGGAATGTAGATTGTCAATATGAAAGGCACTGTGAAACATCTGTAGAATTCTAATCTTGGTTAAAGTCATCGGTTGAATTGCTTATATGAAGTAGATTTTTATGCATTTGGGGAAATCCTCTTAGATCTACTGATTGAGAGCCTGAATCCTTAACTATTATGGCCAATTCTTTTACCTACATAAAAGTAACTTCTTTTTAATTTTTTTAATTGTTAATTTTTTACACAGTTAAAACATAATAAAAAGAAATATTAGAAATGATACAGAATTTCAATAAACAAGGTGATAGGAATTCAACAGTGGTTGTTATATTGCATATTGTTATCTTCAAAGTAGTTGTTCAGATTACCAGATATATACATGCAAAATTGGTCAAAAAATTAAAAAGAAAAAAAATTAAGGATTAACAGTTCCTTTCAATAAACCAGTAGAAAGTACAATTATCCCAGCTATCCTTGTATAAACATATATATTTTTCCCTTCTTTCCTTTCTCCTTTTCCTCATCCTAGTGGTTCCTTCCCTTTGAGCAGTTAGTGTAAGAACCTGAAAGAGTAACTTCTTTAACACTGAAACAAAGATAACTTTATTAATGATTTCTAAACCTCTTTCTAGCATTTTGACTGATTATAGCTGGTGACAGTCTCTAGTAATTCTAACTAGATTTTGAACTAATGTACTATACCGCATGTCCTTCATAACCAGTGAATGCTTGTTTATTTGTATATCAAGGTAACATAGTATTTTACCAGTTTTCTGTCTCTAGAGTGGCAAACTGTTCTAGATATAAGAAATATAATAGTGTTTACCATAGATTATGTATAACACAGTTCTCATGGGTATTGATTGCTATTATATATAACTTGGTTGTTTGCTTTTGTTTTTTTGAAATAGGGTCTCATAATGCAGTTCAGGCTGGCCCTGAACTTACAGTGTAGCCCAGGCTGACCTCAAATTTATGGTATTCTTCCTACCTAAGCCTTTGAGTACTGGGATTACAGGCAAGCATCACCACTACATCTGGCTCTATATGCAGCATTAAGATTATCATTTAAGATTTTTTCCTTTGCATTTTATTGTAAATTTTCATAAAGTGAATGCCCTTACAGGATAGCCAGTACAAGTGTACCATAATATGACAAGGTCATATATCGATGTAGACAGACAGATACGTATGTATACATACATACATGCATGCATATACATATAAAGTCCTAAACTTAAAGAGTTTAGGCTTAAAATAGATGTTTTACTCCCATTTCTAAATTTTTAGTTGATCTGGGGGAAAGATAAATATTGAGTGAAGAACCATTAAAATAAAATTTAATTATAAAGTATTGAAAATTACTACATATATGATGCAACCATGTCACTCTGCCATTTTTAAACACTTGAAAATATTAAAGGGAATATGTGGAAATAGGAAGCAGTTGTGTTAAGGTGTTAAGATTTGGGCCTTTTTTTCTGGATTCAAATGTTTCTGTAATATGGTTGTTATCTTTATAATGCAAAGAATAAATATGCTTTTATAAAATGCAATATAGGCACCAAAGTTTAAAGATAGAAAAGCATTTATTGTTTCTAATTTTGGAAAATGTTTCAAAAGCAGTTATTTAATATAAGGACAATTTGTGTACCTAAAAGAGCATACTTTCTTTATTGTACATTCAGGATAAGAGGCAGCTCAAACCATAGTGCCAGGGAACAGACAATTTACAAAATTAATATGAAATAGTTTTACTGCAAAAGGAATTAAATAAATGTTAAGTTCTTTATTCTCCTTCAAAACTCCTCCACCCTTCAGCCATGTACCTTGAATAACACATCTATAAGGTTTGAGTTCTTGTCTGTCTTTTCAAATTGTTGTAACTCTAGCATTTAGAATAGTTCCTGGAACAAAGTAGCAGTTTAATAGGCATTTGTTGAATCAGTGAATAAAAAACAGATGAGAGAGATATATAATTAACCCCTGATGGTATATGTACAGATATCACCAATGTAAATTTCTTAAGTCCTCTCACCATCTCTTCTGGTTTAGGATGTAAAATCAGAGGAATATGAACTTTGTCACAAGTTTTAAAGACGTTTTGAATTATCTGATACAGTGTGCAGCAACTTGGAGCCAAGAACAATCCTGATGAATTACTGTCCCTGTTACTCATAACGAAGCGGCCCACCTTTAATGAGGAAGGAGAGTATAGTACGTAGGACACAGGTAATGGTGCTTCCCTTAAGGTCTGGTCTGCTTTCTACAAATGACCCTTGTACTGCTGCACAAGCCCAGGTAGCACCCACTATAAAGGCTCCGAGGAATTCCGTGTGTGCCTGAGTAACCTGAGTGCATTTCTGTGGGCCTCCCTCCACAATAATGACTCTAACCCTTTTGTTTATTCTAATAGCACCTGCTGTGCTGTAGCTCATACTTCTCTGGGGAAATTCCACAGGCCTTAGAACCCAAGTGTACAAAATAGCAGTAACCTCCCCTCTTAAAAATACATTAATCTGATGTATACATAATCTTATGCACAGCCAGTTTACTCATTATTTCCTTTTACTCCTTTTGCTGTGATTTTGTATAAATCATTCTTCGCCTCTGACTTGTTCTGCTTTCGTTTATTCTGCAGCTTCATTCATTTTGCTAGCTGCGTCTTTCTGTATTTTTCTCTCTGAGGAACTATTTCACACTTTATATGCAAAGCTGGAGACATTTCTTGAAGATCCTTTAGAATGTGAAAAGGCAGAATTTCTGTGTTCTATCCCTAACCTCTTCAGATTCAGACAGCTCCCTGCAGAACGGCTAATGCTTATAGAGTACGATTTCTCAATCTTAGCCCTGGTTTTCTTCAAGTCTTGTCCTTTACCAAGTGTCGTCTTTGGCGCCTGCCTTTTTCCCGAGCGCATTTCCACCACTCTGTCAAGCTTCCATGAAGCTGCTTCATTTCTTTTGGCTCTGGCAGGTTCTCTGAATTCTCTAGAAATTTGCCAGGAATACCTGCACCTCATTCTGAATTTTTCTTTATTTCAGTCATACTTCCCATTATGTATTTTTCACTCTCTACATTTTCTCCAGTTGACATTATTCATTTACTTATCTCAGTCATTCAGGTGGTAGTATTTATTGAGTTGCTGCGATGCACCTGTGCTGTGCTGTTAGGACATGTGCTGAGAGAAGCAGTGAGGCCCTCGTCCTAACAGATTGCTCTCTACTGGAAGCGAAACATTAACTTTATGTACTTATAGCTGAGTTATACTTTGGTTATCTAGTGTGCATGTGATTTCAGGAAAATGTTCTTATTGAAGAACACTCATATGTTTTTTTCAACCCCAAAGCCAGTAAAATAATCTTCTTACCTTTTGCTGGTGGCTTTGGCATAATTTCAAGACCATTTGGTTTGTTTTCAGTAAAATGAGTAGGTTATCCTCTACACAAATTTATTAATGATTATAGCCAACTTTTGTTAGGTAATAATTGCTTCTTGCCCATTATACATATGATTGTTTATAATACTCATAACAAACTCATGAAGTGGCCAAAGCACAAAGAAGATGTCATTTGTCCAAAGTTATTCATATACTACTTGATATTTAAATCCCAGTCTTTTAAATCTCAGAACCTGAGCTTTGCTGTGTTTACTGGTTTACATCACTAGTAAAATTAATCAGAAGTTGAATATCTACAGTTTGTGTTACCCATTTGCGCTTACTAATCTTCCAGCATTTTCTGCTCTATAAATATTAAGGAAATCTCAGTTTCCAAAACCAAGGAACACATACAACCACATTCACAAAACTACTTTTTAGTTGCTTATGAAAATGACTTTTGAAATGCTGGGAAATGTGTATACCAAATGAACAACGTTTTTGTGAAATAATTGATTGTATTTTAGTATTATTTCTGACTTTAATGGTTGCTGCTCGGTTGGGAGTTAGGAAACAGTTTCTTTGTTAAAAGAAGATACGTTTAAAAAGTGAGAGGAAAACACATATATGTGTTTCCCCAAAAGTTCGTTACAGGGTACAGTGGTTCTAGGAGGTTCAACAAGTAGTACCTGAAATGAGGAGTATCAGACAAATTGTTTCGGCTAGAAAGAGTAACTAAACAGTAGGTAATTAACACCAACTCATTCTAGCTTGCATTGGAGTACCAAGTAAATGACAAACACCAGGACAGTTTTGCATCAAAATGTATGGAGTACCAAATATGATGAGTTCAAAGCAGTCAAATACAAAGTTATGACTGTGTGTGTATGTATGTATGTGTATATATATATATGTATAAAATTATATTTATTTAACTTCATAATATGTTTTAATATGTTTCACCAAAACTAACAAGTACAGCATCCCAATCAAGGACTCATATTTCACACTGCCCCTATGCTTGTAGTTCCTTTTGACCCACTGTTTGTTTACATAGTTTAAAAACTTTTGTGTCTTTCCTATTTTTAGTATTAAGAAACTTTCTCCCTTTCTATAAAGATTACCCTTAAAGGCTAAAATCTTGGCATAGAAATTCTTTATAAAATGTCTCTTTGCTTGGCCTGTGTGCAATTTAAGACTCAGATTCATAGTACAGAACACATTTATGTAGTTCTTAAAAGCACTGAACTCGAAGTCAAATACCAAACTCTTGTGTCAGTGTTTGTACTGGGTGGGTCACTTAACCTTTTCCATGGTTCTCTTCTCCTGTAAAAACGCCACCAACACCCTGTGACATGTCAAACTAGAAGATTCGTCTTTACTCTGGGAATGCAAAATTCTGCCCAAGTGGAATTTAAATATTCTATAAATAATCACATATTAAAGGAATTGTATTATGGTACTTGTCAAAGAAATAAAACAATTATGACAGGTATGTTTATCCTAATTTATTGCCCCTTAAAAACCAGTTTTCATACAATGTTTATTGATTTCTGACTCATTATTTCCAAATAGATTTTTTAGCATTGTTACACTGATCTTGATCCCCTTAAGCTCTTTGTTTCAGAAACAGAACAATATTTGAAATGTATTATACTTTCTTAGGGCTAAGTAATTAATCTTCAGTATGTGAGTATCACATACTTCTAAGTGTTATTCCAATTTAGTTATTTTTGCCTTTCTTCCTCCTTTTTCTTTTTTTAACTTGTCTTGACGTAAAAAATACATTGCCATGAAATCTTTGAGGAAAATGCCATTTGGTAAATACAGGGTGAGTATCTCGTTTCTCTTTATAAAGTATTCTGCCATTGTCTTTTAGCAGTGGATGATTCTTTCCGAAGATTTTCCCCATAGTTTTAAGCAGTCTATTCCCCCAACATGTATTTGGCTAATATTTTCTTATTAACATTCTTCTTTTCTTATTTCTTAAACAATAAAAAATGGAATCTCATTTGAAGTCAGAGAATTCTACAAAAGTTGAAGTGATTTGACTGCAACAAATAAGTGAGAACCTGGCACCAAAGGCCTCAGTGGGAAGGGAGGAGAAGTAAACTGACCCAGAGACAGCAGTCCCTCTGCTGCATAATGCGGGTCTTCCTAAACAACACAATGGGTCATGACCACTGAAATGAGGGCTATGGCTCAGTGACCGGCCAGCTGCAGGGCATTTCGCTTGAGTATGAGGAAGCAAGGAATGGTGGGTTTTGTCCGGACCGATTGTGAAGCAGAGCTCCTTGTGTTACTGTTATCATTATTAATGATAATTATTAGTGAATGTGGTAAAGAGACTCAGTCTCATATTTTCGATCATTCTGTTTTAAAAACTAGATCTAAGAGAAACTTATTTCTTCCCCTTCCCAACAGTATCAGGAATCCTTGGGCACCAGAGCAATTACTGATTTCCAGGACTTTAAAAGAGTTCATCTCTAACTAGTTAGGAAGCCCCTCAATTTGTTTTTTAAAAGTAATCCATGTAAGAATATTGAGAGAGTAGGATAAAATTTACAAATGTTGAAAGAAATGTCCATTTTTCCTAATCTAAAATTCTAAATTGCATAATATTGGAGAGGGGACAAGTCCATATTGTTATTAAGAAAAATTCAGTAAATATATATATTTAGTTCACACAACAAAATCTGGTTTGAATTAAATTCCTTTGGTGTCATATCCAGAGCTAAATTTGTGTTAGGCTGATTTTAAGCTGGGTATTTTTAAACATATGAGTGTTATTATATTTCAATGCAGAAATATTAATGTGTTTCATTTTCCTATGCTACTCAAGTCACGTGATGGATGTTCTATCACATACAGTATGTATGTTATTACTTTTCTAAAACACAGAGATAGAGCTTCTGAAAACTCCATTGCCCCCAGGGCTTTGTAGTGAGAGATATTGTAGACAATTAGTAATGTAATAATACGACTCTGGAGTCACATACTGAGTCACTGTTAACCATGATAGCCCGTAGCACCCTGAAGAGACCAACGTGGCCAAGTCTCTAATTTGTATGTTAGTTTTGTCATTCTGAGTTTATTTTTTTCATAGAAATACTATTGTATGTGGTAGCATTACATATGCTTACTAGATCCACAGTGTATATAAGGCATAATATTAACAAATCTTGAAAACTTCTAGTAGTTGTTCTGTTTTGTCCCAGTCCTTTTAGTTTTTCTTTTGAGAGATGGATTTGCAGTTGCCCGGGTTGGCCTTGAACTCATAACCCTCTTACCTTAGCCTCCGAGTAGTTAGGATTACAGGCATCTGCTACTAGGCCTGGCATGACTGTTTTTATGGAAAAGTTTTTATTTTATTTGTGTCTTAGTTACTTTTCCCTCATTGCTAAGACAAAATGCCTGATGCCCAATATTAAGGAAGGAAAAGTTTGTTTAGCTCACAGTTTGTGGAGGTTTCAGTCCATACTCGGCTGGCTCCAAGGCAGAGTGGCACAGGACAGAGGGCAGCAGTTCATGGCAGTGAAAAGAGCAAAAGCAGCAAGAGCAAAACAGGGAGGAGCAGTGGGGAGAGCAAACCTCTTTCTTTCCCTTACATTGTATGCAAAGTACCCGCCCCAGGGTGGGTGTAGCACTTGCACCCATAGTCCCAATGTTGGACCATGAGTCAGTCACAAACTCTGGAAGCCCGCCTGTGACTGCACAAGGCTGTGGGGGACTTCCAGACACAGACTGTGACAACTTGGCTCTGGGGATTTAACCGTGCCCCTTTTGCAGGCTGGGCCAGCACTGTACCACTGAGCTACTTCACAAAGCGCTGGAGAACGTTTTCGAATTATACCCATATTCTTTACTGCCTGCTACATGAGCACATCCTAACTGCAACCTTCACAAGACTTCTAACACTCTTTTTCTTAGTGTAAAGACAGTAGGAGTTCCAGTAGGCCCATAGTGCAGCTAAACTCATTTAACAGGATTTGGGGTAAAGACAGGGCTTGCCATCTTCTAGCTTCACTATTATTTTGTTTTCTTTAGATCCTAGGAACTGCCTTGCCTAAATCCTTGGCCACTTATACAACCTCTAGTTATGGTGTCCACTTGGAAATAAATGAGACTATATCCTGTTTCTTTACTCCATTGGCTTTAACTTTGACTCACGCCATCTCTTCCTTTTGCGAGGAAGGCTAATGACTTTTACTGCTAATAATGAGGAAAAAAGAATCAGAAGGACATGCTAGGTGACTAGCACCATAAGAATCTGAGGCGGAAAAGAATAAATATTGGAATACTACTGCTAAGAAGTTAGAAAAATTTCCGTCTCTATTATGGTCTTTTATTTTCTTGTAGATTATTAGTTTATATAACAGTAAGTCTTCAGAATATTCCCAGTTAGTGTTTATATCTAAAAAAGATCTCTCAGTCTCTATCTTATGTGTATACTCATAATATATACATTGATAGAGTCCTTTTAAGCAACCTAGAGATCATCCATGGAGACAGTTGTCTTTGCTTAGAAAAGAATCACGTATAAAGGGTATGCAGTTATTTTACTGCTTGTCAGACCCTTGAGGGGTACTCGTTAATTCTTTGCTGCTTTGCGGAACACTTTGGGCCTCCTGTGCTCTCCTCAGAGTGTATACTATTATTTTGAATTTTCTTTTATTATAAATCTGTTGGAGGAATTAAGTTTGATTTTTACAACTATTTTCTGAGTAGGATCTGATAAGTTGGGTTTTTGATTTCTTGTTTTTTCATTGGCTTTTGATCAAAATCAAATAAAAATTAGAAAGCTGTGGACTAGCTGGGCCCAGTGGATCCCTGGGTTCTACCTGGGAGGCTGAGTCAAGAGGATCACAATTTCTAGGCCAGTCTGGGCAAGTTAGCAAGACCGTGTCTGAAAATAGATAATGAAAAGGGCTCAGGGAGTTGCTCAATTGTAAAGCACTATTGTGGCATGTGTGAAGGCCTGGCTTCAATAAACAGTACCAATAAATTTTTGTTTATTGATTTAAAATATAAGCCAGGTGTGGTGTTGCATGCCTGTAGTCCCAGTACTTAGGAGGCTGAGGCAGGAGGATCAATGCAAGTTTGAGGCCAGCCTGGGCTGCTTAGTGAGTTCAGGGCCAGCTTGAACTATATAGCAAGCCCCTATCTCAATAAACAAACAAACAACAGCAACAACAAAATATATATATATATGCCTCATGATCATTTAGGTTTAAATGTATTAACCATTCAGAAATTGATATGATATAGGCTCACTGGGAGGTTGAAGGCATGGTAATTTAGCGTAGAAGAGTTTTCTTGAAAACCTAGAGATTTTGTGGTTGAATGATAAATGTACCTGAAAAAGCAGAAGAGACCAATCTCAAATGACATTTTTAGTAGCAGTAGTATTTATTAACCTCCTACAAAATGACAAGTACTTTCTAGATAGTGCATATTCATTATCTTAATCTTCACAACACATTTTGAAAATACTTACTCTGTCCATTGTTCTGTTCAGGATACTGAAGTCCAGAGAGCTGAAATGATAGACCTTCAGTCACATGATTGCAAGGCACAGAGCCTTACAAGTGTCTGACTTCTTTTTAGCCTACTCTGAATTTCCTAGAACATGCCTCTTGCTACTGACCCCATTGTTTGACGAGTTGGAAGTGTATTCTTTTATTTGTATGGAGAGACATTTTTATAGATAGAATACCAACAGATTAATTATAATGTTTAATATTTATATTCTACTGGCAGTGTATTTTAAAGTAACCATATGGAAGCACCTCTATTGCATGAATCCCTCCAAACTATATATCCTGGCTCCCAAAAATGATGATTTGGCCACCCTCAATAATAAAAAATTGATGCATCCATTTTTGACATATTAAGCTTGTTCCTGCTTTGGGATTTTTATACAAGTT
Organism: Chinchilla lanigera; assembly: GCF_000276665.1. Classification (NCBI taxonomy): domain Eukaryota; kingdom Metazoa; phylum Chordata; class Mammalia; order Rodentia; family Chinchillidae; genus Chinchilla; species Chinchilla lanigera. Next base: position 14,068,531 of record NW_004955440.1, read on the forward strand.
ATTGCCTTTACCTAGAATATTCTTCCCCTCAATCTTTCAGTAGCTTGGTGTTATTAGCCAGGTCTTAGCTTCAATATCATTTCCTCAGAAACTTCTTCATAGACTACTGAACTTCATGGAAACAATCTCCACAGGTGTGCTGAAAGTAGTATCTAACTACATTTAATGGTATGACTACATACAGCAGTTAAAAAAAAAGTCCAGGGTTACAACTCCACTGATATTTTGAAACATTAGTGCTTTTCCCATCAGGCATGGTACAGAAGAGCTGTATCTTTTCTAATCTGGATGAGAATAGTGTGAAGAATAACAAAAATAACATCACTTTTCTGTAAGTTTAATTAGAAATTAAAAAAAAAAAAAGAAAGAAAACAACTCTTATAGTGTTCAGTATAAGCCAGGTAAAAACAAGTATCAGAACTAACCCGTATAGAGTCTGCTATTCACACAGTAAGAAGGTGTTGTATGTGCTGTGGCTGTGTTAATGCGGATACGTTAGTTTGACTGCTTTAAGAACCACCTGGCAAATTAGTCAGGCACACTCCCAGGTCCTGTGGATGGTGGCCTCGGGTCCCACACACGGCCCCTCCCTCCCTTTGCTCGGGCTCTGTTGTCCTGCTCTGCTTCCCAGTTGCCATACACTAAGCAGCTTTGCTCTACCTTGGAGTCTGCTGACCATGTACTGAACCTCCCGAAACCATCAGCCGACTCAAACCTTATCTCATTTGTGTGTATCAAGGATTGTGTCTCAGCAATGGAAAAGGTGATTACTACAGGTGCTGTGCTCAGAGAAAGGATTCAGATCCACATGTTTTTGATTCTAAAGCCAATCTTAGGTGCTGGGGATTTAGCTCAGCGGCAAAGCGCCTGCCAGGCAAGCGCAAGGTCATGAGTTTGGTCCCCGGTACCAGAGAAAAACCAAAACCAAAAAAAAAAAAAAAAAAAAAAAGCCAATCTTTTTTCCCGACTCAATGCTGCCTCATAAATTTACTATTTAAAATTGATAAATGAATAAATAAAATCATGCATTGTGCTTTGCTCCCTAAGTATAATTAAAAAGTTGACATTATTCCTAGCACATACAGAATCATTTCACAATATTGGATTCCAACTAAGAAATTTAGATTCAGCAGCCTATTTTAACAGGTGGAAAAATGTTGTCATAGAAATTTTTGTCTTCAAATTTTTGAAAGAACACAGTGAGTATTAAAGTAACATTTTAAGCCGGTGTTAGTGGTTCACACCTGTAATCCCAGTACTTGGGAGGCTGAGGCAGGAGCATCACCATGAGTTCAAGGTCAGCCTGGCCTACATAAGCAAGTTCAGGGACAGTCTGCACTACATAGTGAGACTATTGAGTCCAAAAAAACCAAAAAAAGCATTTTAAGAAATACTGAAAAGTGAACAATTTTTCCCCTGTTAAAAATACTTCCCACCAGTCATGGTGGATGCCTATAATTCTAGTTCCTCGGTAGGCTAAGGCAGGTAGGTTTTAAGTTCAAGGACCTGTAGACAATGTACTGAAAATCTGTACCAAAAAAGGGGGATTGTAGCTCAGAATTCCCTGGGTTCAATCCCTGGTATACCAGAAAAAACAAAGGATCAAAAAAAACTACTTCTTTGTGTTAGCAGTACATTAGATCTTGAAAGATCTACAGACTTATAATTGCTCAGTAAATTATTTATAGTTGATTACTTCATATTTTATGTTACTTGTTTTAATTACCTTTATACACAATCTTTTTTTAAATAAAAAATATACTTGATTCACTTGTGTTAAAGTGGTTAAAGTGGTATAGAACTATAAGGTGTGTTTTGAAGAATTCACTTTCAGATACTTAAAACTTGTTCTTCTCTTAAAAGGTAGGGACATTTAATGATTAGATTCAACATTTATGAAGTTTTTGATTGTATACTATATTATAAATATAAATTACTTCTTATCAGTAATACATATCTCTATGTACAATACCCATTCTTTAATTAGTTCCATTACCATGAGGTGAATTTTTTTTAATTGGAATCGTCTTGCTAAGAACAACAGACTTGGAAAAAATACTCTGAATTAAGAAGCAATTTCATATGTTTAGTGTTTGAAATGTTAAATATTAATTGGGATCTCTGAGCTAAACTATTTTGTATGTCTAAAAGGGGAAATTGAGGTTCCTTTTTCATTTTAAAAGATGATTATAGAAAAACTAATTGAATTACTGATAAGAGTTAAAAGACCAATAATATCAAGTTTTAATTACCCTCAGAAAAGTCAGTTAATCTCATATAATAAGTTTAATATTTAAGGTTTTTTTCATTTCCCTTCTTCAATATGCATTTCATGTGATTTAAAGGCAAAGTACATGAGACCAAAGAAGCAAAAGAAAACAGAGGCAGTGCATAAACACTGAATCTGGGAATTTGTTAGGAATTCTGGGAAAAAGTTGGAGTATAAGTTGTTGTAATGACAAAGCTGTAGAATTAGAGAGGACTGATCTTCCTTATGTTAAGCAGCAATTTTGAATGGGGGAGGGTTATTGCATGGAGCACATTTGGCTGTGTTTGTAGATATTTTTGACTGTATAGCTCTGAGGTGGGGCGGTGGAAGTATTTACTGACATCTAGGGGGTAGAGATCAGGGATACTGCTAAACAACCTTACAGCATACAAAACAATCCCCAGTAAAAGAGAATTATCTAGGCAAAATTTCAGTTATATGAGGCTAAAACAGCCTGGCTTAGGGAGCAATGTGCATCTTATTTTCGAAATGATAGAAATACAGAGAAATATGCCTAAGGCCACACAACTGCTGGCCAGCTTGAATCTAGATCTCCTGACAGACACCGTGCCGTTGTGCTTTCCTTGGTTGCCCCTAGAATCAGACCCTCAGCTGTCTCCCAGGTATTTGAGAGCAGGAAAGGGAAGGAAGGAGGAGGAGAGGGAGAGCCGGAAGGGCTCATCAGTCGCGCCTGTCTCCATTTTAGTTCTTTTTAATTACAACACAACTGGGTTTATATTTTGTTTACTCAAATGTTTTGTTACTACAATACCTCGCTTCCTTTAAAATAAGCCGTACGTATTACCAATATTTGTTCTGCTCAAGGCATATACTGGGACATGCCATAGTGGTATAAGAATATTAAGACACAAATTAAGCTTTTAAGAAAAGTAAAGTATTAAAATAAAATGAAGCCTTTAAACTGTGGGAGAAATTGCTCAAATATAAGTTGATAAGGATAGAAATGATATTACATCAAAATTTATGGCAGGAAGCTACCTAAATGTCCAGTATTTGATACATGACAGTAATTGTATGTAAGGGGAATATTAGGTCCTTATTATAAATGATTTTTTTGAATGTGTAATAGTACAGGTATATGCTTATAAAGGATATGCAAATAAGGTACAAAATGTATAGCTACTTTTAGCAGAAAGGAAAAGGCATAAAAAATACTAGCAGATAAATTATACTGCACACAGTTTTAATTCACAATGGCAGTTCAGCTGTATTAATGTGGGTTATATTGATCCATACTTGAGGTAGCACCTATTTTCTTGCTGCCTTCTATGTTTCAGGCATGTTGCTAGTTTCTAGAAATAAGACAGTGAACAAGAGAGGGCTCAGACTTTTCCATAAGATTCTGATAGTTTCATCAGGACAGAGGTCAGGACCAGCAAAGTATGCTAAATGATGCAGTCCTATGTAAGTGGCCAGCCGAAGCTCTGAGTTGTTATTAGGAGTAGGCTAGGCTGAGCTGTGTTAACAGTTAGCCCAGAACTCTTTCTAATTTATCATACAAGGGATTTATTTTTCACTCAGGTTGTGTCCAGTTCCTGGTAGGCAGCCAGCCCGCCTTCATCTTGCAGAAGTACCTGGCTTCTTAAATTGCGGTAATAACAGAAGGGAGAACTGGGCAATCCCAAAGGATATGTTCAAGGACAAATCCTATAGGTGGTTTCCCCCCTACATATTACTGACTGGAAATCAACTTTATTCCCCCAATTTAACAGGAAGGCAGGCTAAAAATATACAGGAGCTATATTTGATGAATACCAAGTCTACCCTTGGTCTTCACTACGGATGGAACAGTTAAGGAAAGACTTCCCCAGAAATCACAGCATTTAAATTGAGACATGAAAAACTAGTAGTTAAGTGGACCTGGAGGGAGATGGAAAGATTATCTGAGGTAATAATATTCTCATGCCAGTGCCTGAGAAAAGTGGAGCATGACTCCATCCAGAAACTGCAAGTTTAATATGAGTGGGTAGGGGCATAGTCATGAAGGACTTTATAAACCGTGTTAGGGGATTCAGAAATGATTTGGAAGGCAAGGGAAAGCCACTCACATGTGTAATGTGTGAGAAAATCTGAGTAACATGACGACGGCAGTATGATAAAACTCACATTTTAGCAAGTTGCCGTGAATATTATGGATTGGAGGAGAATAAGTCTATAGGTGGGAGGCCACCTAAGAAGCTCTAACATCAGTCAGCGTGGGCAGTGAGGATGGTCTGTTTGAAGAATGGGAAGAGATAGACTGGAATGACATTTAAAAGGAATACTTGTTATAACTTAGTGAGTAGTCCTTTGGGTAGTTAGTAAGAAGGGGGAAGGGTATATGGCCGATGAGGAGAGATTTATTTTAGGACCTGTTGCGTTAGACACAAGGCATCTGAATTTGTATGCACAAACAAGAGTTGAGTACCTAGATCTGGAGAGGAGAGATCTGTGCTCAGTATGTAGATTTATTGTTTTTAAGCATGTGGATCATAAAACACTAGACAGAGTAGGTGATGAGTGCGTGCTATGAAAAGTGGATCCGTGGCACAGCCCTGTGGACAGAATTTAAGGCAGCAGTTCTTTATGTTGGTTTTGGTTCAGTCTGGCTTGGTTCAGTTCAAGACAGATCTGGAGCTGAGACACCTTGAACTTGCTGTGTGGCCCATGTTGTCTTCAAATTCAGGTCTTCCTGCATTAGCTTCCGGAATGCTGGGGTCGCAGGAGCGCACCACCATGGCCCAGTTACAGGTGCGCACCACCATGCCCCGCTAAGGCGCAAATTCTTAACTTTTAGAGAATATCTGAGTTATCTGATGAGATTTTAAAAATATATGGTACCTGGGCCCCACAGTCCAGGCATTGTGAGTAGTTGGTCTCAAGTGTTTCCTAAGTCATCTTACGTTTCAGAAGCTCCCATAGTACCAGACAGATCTTTTCGAAACTGGAAGGCAGTCTAGAGTAGGAGGGAGTAGAGAGGAGGGAGACGGAAATAGGAATAAAAAAATTAAGATATGTTCGTACATCTACTCCCCACAGTGAATGTAATCGTTGTGTACTAAAAACATGTGCAGTACTAATAAACAATAAAGTTCCCATAGTAATTCTTTCTCTTTTTTTGGTACCAGAAATTGAACTCAGGACCTTGCACGTGCCAGGTGCCGTGCCACTGAGCTGTATCCCTGGCCCTTCCATAGTAATTCTAATGTACAGCCCAGGCTTAGAAACACTGATGGAAAGTTAGGCAGAAAAAAGGAAAATACCAGGGAGTCTGTCGGTAAAAATAGGTGTTAAAGTTAGAACTACAACTTACTACATTTTTGGTTGCTGTCTTTTAATTTGCTCTGATTGTCTTGTGTGTAGATTATCTTGTTTTTTACATATGTTCACACATCTCTGTTTGCACACAGATATGTTGAGCAATTTCTGTGCATGTGTATGCATACGTACATACTTAACCACAGATATGGAGTTAGGATGTTTCTTATTTAATTTACCTGTCTTAATCCTTTGCCTGACTCATCTCATTTAAAGTGATTCAGGAAGGCCTACAATAACATTAGAAGAAAACTTTTTAAAAATCACTTATCTATTCTGGATATCAAATTCTCTCTTCTAATCTATTCTATCGTCCTCTTACCTCAAAAAAACACTACAGGAACAAGGTAGAGCTGAGCTAAAGGTTAAATAGATACTTAGTTCATCCACTTTTGCCAAATCTCAGTCAGTGACCTGAAAAAAACCTCTAGTACTTTGATCAGAATCTAGATGAGAAGATCATAGTGTCGTCTATTTTTGTCAAGCGCTTCATATTATTTTTACCTCACTTAGTCCTCAGAAATTCAGAGGAGTGTGTGTTATTTTATTTCACAGAGGATAAAGCTACAGCTGGAAGAAATAGAATAGCTCATCTATTACATGACGACAGATCGGTCTATGTCCGAGCACTGTTCATTGAGTGGTATTGGTGTGTGTAGGTTTTCTGCGATCGTTATCAGCTGTTTTGATCAACACGTGTGAGCCCTCAGAACCGCGCTGTTTGTTCTACTCAGGTGGATGTGAGTATAAATCCAGACTGTGGAATGGCACATTCGTAGGACGGGTAGCAGACTTAGGAGCAGAGTCTGTTCTCTGGCACATGGAGTGTGGTGTGTGTTATTTTAACTTTTTGTTATGTCCAAAAAAGTCTTCAAAAGAAACTATGTGAAACATAGTTTATTGTTATGTTGTACACCAGAACATTCCAACTCTCCAGTAAAAGACAAATAAAAAGCTTTAATCAGAATTTACAAATTACCTATTAGGAAATATAACTAATTATGTAAAATATCAGACAGTTGCCTTAGAATAAGTGCCTCAAATCTCCGTGAGGAAAATAAATTGTGTATTATCCACTTGTGTTATGTTTTTCTTTACTCTATAATAGCCAAATGCAACTCCACTGGGTGGCTAAGTGCTCCTTGATGTTTCTATTATTTTGCTTTCCATCAGTGGCCTTTTCTTTTTCAAGGTAAAATACATCTCTAGTGACAGGGTTGCATTTCTTACAGAGATCAACATTAGTATAACAAAATAATGTAACTTTGAAAAATCTTAATATTTAATGTAATGGCTCACTGGTAAATATTTCCAGAACCATAGAAAAGTTAAGAAAGAAATAGCAGTGTAACAAATGCTTCTGGAAGCCAATCACTAATACAAGAAACGCCAGGATTTGGCTTTAGGAAAGGGAATCGAGGAAGCCACGCAACTTCTTCATGTTCTCACACATGCTGCATGTGCTAAGGTGGCCCGTTACTACACGAAACCACAGTTCTGAAATTCTACTTCAGAATTCAGTGAAGTGCCCTTTCTGTGTTCTGTCTCACAGATATTCTTGACTTTCCCATCCTCAAGCTTTTTTCTTATAATTTCTAGCTATGCTAGTATGGGAAACTCAGATAAGATGGGTTATTATTTTACTGTACTGTATCTTAGTCAGATATGAATTACTGGTGTTTTTTCAAAATAAACATAGCTGTGGGGCTGGAGATTGAGCTCAGCAGCACAGCACCTGCCTGGCAAGCGCAAGGTCGTGAGTTCAATTCCCAGTACCGGAAAAACAACCAAAATAAATATAGGTTTGATACAGTGAGGAGATAACTGGAAAATGTATTGCTCATATCATTAGGACTCACTTTAGCATTATTTGATAGTAAATATAAAATCCAGTAAAGCACGTGTGTGCCTGATGAGGCTGTGCAAGCATGAGATTTTGCAGCAGTAACCCTGAATTCCCTACCGCTGCAGCGTCCTTCCCACCCCTCCCTTTCCTTTGCTTCGAATTTCTTCGTTTGTGCAACCTTGGAAATCCTCACTTCAGAAGGTGTTTTCTGATCTTTGTTTTATTTTGGTTTTATCTCCTTGGAAGATCCTCCGTATGCTTCTGCTGTGGTTCTCTCTCTCTCTTTCTCTCTCTTTCTCTCTGTCTCTGTCTCTGTCTGTTTCTGTCTGTCTCTGTCTCTGTCTTTCTCCTTCTCCCTCTCTCCCTCCCTTTCTCTCTCTTTCTCTCCCTCCCCCTCCCTCCCTCTGTCCTTTTCTCCTCCCTCCCTCTCTTTCCTCCCTCCCCCCTCTTACTAAAGATCACTGTAATCTTGATTGTTTTTTCATTTTGTATCTTAGCAGCTAATGTTCTGCCTGATCTTCGCTACCATTAAAATCTTTGTTGAATGAATGCAAAGTGGGAAAAAAGAGTATGGATAGAGTTGCAGATATTTTATGGAACATACATTTATAACAGATTGATTTTCAGGAGGGAAAAAAACTGAAACATCAAACCAAGTGATTATTCTTTATTCTATCTTGCAATAGTATTGTTGTTTCGAGTCTTTAATCTGTTGCAGCAATGACAATGATTATTAAAGTTAAGTTTTATAAACTAACTTTGTCAGTAACATTTTAACACAAGATACTAACTCTTTTATAAGATGCATTTAAAATGCGATTGAAAGATGCAATTAAAAATTCTACATTCTTGATTTGTAGTTGTACTATTATTATCTGGCCAATTTTCTTCCCAAAGAATGTGCCCTTAGTTATTTAGTGGATGCTCGGGGCTGGGGATTTAGCTCAGCAGCACAGCACCTGCCTGGCAAACACGAGGTCGTGAGTTTGATTCCCGGTACGAGAAAACAAACAAACAAACAAAAAAAGATTATTTAGTGGATGCCAATAGCTAGATAGTAAGATGTGCCTTATGTTGAAAACTTGACTCTGGTAAATTCTGGAAAAGTGTCTATATTTAGAGTTATAGACTTTTTTATTTAAATCTAAAATCTCTATATAATTTGTATACCAAATGTTTACAAATTTCTTTCATATACAGTTCTTAAATAGTCCTCAAATGATTGTGAGATAGAATGCTTATGAAGTAATGTAATGAGATACAATAGCCCATTCTATAAGTGAAAAAACTAAGCATTGCTGTTTAATAAAATAATCCCAGCTCTCGCGAGTCTGAGGCAGGAGGATCACTGTGAGGTAGAGGCCAGCATTCATAGTGAGTTCATGTCTCAAAAAATAACAACAAAAGACCTTCAATTTTATAGCTCTGTCTGGGTTTTCATTTGTGTGTGGAAATCTTTTTGCTGTTAAATTAATTTTAACAATATTATTCAGATTTTTCTATTTCATCTTGACAATTTCACCGCTATGTTTCCTAAGACTATGTCCACTGTGTCCATATTTAAATTATATTGGCATGAAGTTGTTTAATATCCTTTTATTAGCTTAATGTCTATAACATCAGTAGTTACGCATTCTGTAATATTAGTGATTTACAAAAAATGCCTGTTTGCTTGCTCCTGTTCTTCATTCCTTCCCGCTTTCCTTCCTTCCTTCAGCCTAACGCCCTCCCTAAATCTGCCCTATTTGTTTTAGTGAAATTTCTTGTCTTGTTAATGTTTTAGTCATTTCAGAATATATTTTTAGTTTTGTCACTTCTATTTTACTTTTGCTTTCAAAATCATTTATTTCTTAATTTTTCCTTTCCTTAGCTTTTTTCAAGTTTATTTTATTGCTGTTATTGAACTTATTTTGTTGGATTCTCTGAACACTGATTTTCATTTTTTTCACACTAGTTATTTAAGGTTATAAAATTTTCATGAAGTGTTGCTTTATCAGTATACCACAAAATCATATTGAGGTCATGGTTGTTATTTAGTTTTGAATGTTGTTTGCACTCCGAGTTATTGAGAGGCATTCTTATTTCCAAAATAATGAGATTATTTCTGGTTATCATTTTGTATTTAAAATCTCATTTACTGTTTCTAGTATATGTGGTTTTTATATTAAGTGTTTGAAAATTGTTGACCTTTACTTTTTGGCCTGTGTATGGATTTTGGATATGTCCCATTTTCAAATGTCTTGAAAATAATGTATATTCTATAGCTTTATATATACATCCATTAGATGGGGATAATTATTGTTTGTCTCTTTTCTAGTCTCCTGGCATTGCCTGCTTGAGTTTTCTGTTACTGAATTACATGAAAAATCCCCCACTTGTGGGTATTTATTTAATTCTTCTAATGAACTTTTGCTTTATGTGTTTTGAGACTATGTTATTAGTTGCACATTCATTGGAAATTTATATCTTTTTGATAACTGAAATCTTGCATCAGTTTTTAATGGTTGCCTTTATTTCTAGTAAAGCCAATTTTTTAAAAAATACAAACTTGACAATTTTGGTTTATATCTAGCACTTAATTTTGTTAGTTTGCTTTTCTTTCATATATTCATATTTTTTAGTTTCTTCCTATTAGTTTGAAATGTATATGTTCTTTTTAGTTGCTCACGTTCAGAATGTTATTTTCTGCACTTTTCAGCTTATGTGCAGTGTTACTGTCTAACCGCCTTCAAAAGTCTTTAGAACAGAACATTTTATCTGACCACCCCTTCCCAATTTTTATATTTTTTATGATTTGAATTTTATCATATTCAGCTACATAACAAATCATAACTGTTTTATAATGTGACTTATATTTTCCCACATAGTCATAGCTTTATTCTCCATCCTTCTTCTAGCATTTCAAATCTTCCATCTGATACTTTTTCTTTTGTCTGAAAGTATATTCAGAGAGGCTATTAGATTAATAAAGTAAAGCCTATCAGTGTTTATCACTAAACATTCTAATTTCACTGTCATTCTTAGAATTTATTTTTTCTGGGTATAGAATTCTAGGGTATGAGTGGCCTTCTTTGAGTTGTTTCACTGTCTTCTGACTTCTATTTCTTTCAAGAATGCAGTTATTAAGTCTTTCAGTCCCTTGAATGTAATCTGTCAGTCCTCTGCATGTTTACATTTGAAACCTTGTCTTTTTCTCTAACTTTTCTGCATTTCACAATAATATGTTGATTCTTTTTTTTTTTAACTTCTTGTTGGGATTCATTGCAATTCTTGCCTACTCATTTACCCTCCCTCCATCCATCCTTCCCTTCCTCCCCACGTCCTTCTCTCTCTTTCTGAGAGATAGGGCTTTCCTTAGCCCTTTTAAATTTTTATTTTTATCTCAAAACAGGATCTGGCCAACCCCCTAAATTCCCTGGCTGGGCTCAGCCTTGCAGGTATCCTGCCTTAGCCTCCCAGAGTGCTGGGATCGGAGGCCTGCTCTACCAGCTGATTCTTTGGAATTCTGAAATTCTTAAATGTTTGAATTGCGGTTGTTCATCACTTACGGAAAATTTGCAGTCCTCCTGACTTCCAGTATGGCATCCACTTCCTTCTTCCTTTGCTAGGATTCTAATTTAGGTATGTGATTGATACGTTCACATTATTTTCCACGCTTCCTTACCCCTCACTGCGTATGTGGCATAGTTTATCCACTTCCCCATTCCAGTACTTTAATTCGCTGTATAGCTATACTGAAGCTACCATTCAGCCTATTCATTGATTTTTGGGTTGTATGTGTGTGCGTGCGTGCATGCATGCTGTAAGGATCATACTTTGCATTTTTACAAATACAGTTTGAATGTTCTTTTTTTAACTGCTATCTTTTATTCTTTAAATATATAAAGTGTATTTTTATTATGTGTATACTGCATACCAGTAGTAATTCTGATACTTGCTAACATTTTAGGATTCTGCCATATGTATATTTCATACATAGTGTCCTATTTTTAATGAATTTATGTGACTTTTTTCCTATTTTTTTATTTTAAAGTGAAAAAATAAAAATTAAAACAGACTTTCAAAACAGGCTAATAGGAGAGTAATAATAATTATACACTGTGTAATGTTATCTTCATAGTAGTTACTCAGAGTACAAGATATAGGCATGAAATATTGTCCAAACAGTATTAGCACAAACCTTCCTTTTCAATGAACTAAGAGAAACTAGCTGTGTAGCTATCTTAACTATCTTACGTGTATATATTTTTCTTTCTTTTCCATTCCTTCCTTTCCCCTTTCCCCCATCACAGTTTCTCTTTTCTTTTGAATAGTTTCTTACCAGTTCACAATATCTCTTGTACATTTTGGATCTTATAGAAGCTGTTTTTCCTATTTTGAACTGATCACTTTCCTTTAAACTTTATGTGTGAAAATATTTTGGTACCTGTGATGAAAGCAGATTTTTAAAGAAAATATTTGTGTCTGTCAGATGCTTGAGAACAATATTAGTACAGTACTATTAATTTTGGATCACTTTGAATTCTGGCATAATTTGTGTCCTTAATAAGCTGTAGCAGTTCAGACTATAGACTTCAGTGAGGGCTACGTTATAATTTTAAATTCTCAGAGAAGTTTTTTTCTTCATTAAGCCAAAATTTTGGACAGGCATTTTCTTTTCCTTTTCACTCGGGCAAAGAGCCTGAGGCAGAGATCAAGGGAGCGGCATAGTGTATGCCTGGTCTCTGGGCACACAGTCAGAATTTGCATTTTGGTGTTAATACTAATCTTGAACAAATTACTTCACCTTTCTGCACTTCAGTGACTTGATATAAGGATTATAATGGTGCTTTTAAAATAGTATTTGCCAGGAATAAGTTAGGGTCTTTGAACCTCCTAGAACACAGTAAGCTCTGTAGGTATTTAGTACTATTATCACAATTAACACTGTTGTGTTTGTTTTACTGGTACACTATGGAAACCACTTTTCTGGTCTCAGTATCATGGAGAGTTGGCTTTAAACATCCTACCTTTTGAAGCAACAAAATTAATACCCAGGTTCAGCTTATTTAGCAAATGTTCTCAAGGTAAAATAACAATAGTAATATTATCTTAACTTAGCAATCCGAATGCCAGTCTTCACTTAACTCTTGTGATCAGTGTTCCTTACTATTTTGGTACTTTGTAGGTACACGTAAGAGTTGTGCCTTTTAGCCAAGTATGGTCACACACACTTGGAATTCCAGTACTTGGGAGGCTGAAGCCAGAGGATCACTGTGCATTCAAGGCCAAGTTGGGCTACATAGTGAATTCAAGACCAACCTGAACTACATAGCAAGATGCAGTTCAAAAATTATATATATTTTTAAAACAATACTCTATCCAGTATTTTAGTTATTTTTTAAATGGCACTTATGTTATGAAAAATAGAAGGTTGTTACATAGCTTGTAAATTGCAACACCAAGACCAAAATCCCAAACTGATTCAGAACGTATGCTTGAAGAAGTAGCTCAACAAAGGATATAAGCAGACACTTCCTGAAAAAGAACTGTGTCATGGGCAAAGTATAATGAAACTTACTGGTAATGCTGATGAAATAATTTTTTTCTTTTCAGAATAGAAAAGGACAAAACAGAATCTGAAAGCCAGTAGTGACAAGCACTCAAGAATTCAAATGTGTTTAGCTTTTACTGGCAAGAATATTAATTGTTACAGCTCCTATACAGATCAATTTGGTAATACATCCAAGCTGTTAAATATTGATATTTGTGAAATGTAAATCTCACTACCAAGAATTTATAAAAATAATTAAAGGTACATAGAGAGATGTAGCCATAATAGTGGTCATTGCATCCATTATAGAGAGTCATAGTATTGGAAATATGTAATTACCTCACAATAAGTGGATGCTTTCAGGCAAATATGAACTATCCATCTAATAAAATGATAAATAGAAATTTAAATGGTATCTTTGAAGTATACTTGTGACAAGAAACTTAATAGTAAGCTGTGGCAGTGGAAATGATTACAAACTAAAATATACAAATAAGAAAAAAATTTTTTTGTTTGTTTTGTTTTGTTTTTGTTTTTGTTTTTCTTCCAGTATCAGGAATCGAACTCACGACCTTGCGCTTGCCAGGCAGGTGCTGTGCCACTGAGCTAAACCCCCAGCCCCAAGAAAATTTAAAAACTGATTATATAACATTCTCAAATGATTAAAAGTATCAAAACTCATCAAAGTGTTTATATTAGAAATGTTTATTTTCGTGTATTAATTATACTCAAGCTGTGTGTTTTTAAATGAGGGTTAAAAGTTATATTTCTTGAAAAAGTTTTACATAATTTCTAAAATATTTTCTTTTCACTTATTTTATAATGATCTAAACATTATTATAATTATGTAGCATGCCACACAGTTATTAAATAAGACATGTAATAATTTACAGTGCAGTCTTTAACATAATTATTTTCACTTTTGCAGATTGATTTTTTAAATTCTAATACATAGTCATGTAATCTTCCTTTTTCTTTGCATTTTAAAAGTATTTTTCCATGTTTATATATGGCTTAGTAATTCCCAATTTCATGACAACATTATATTCTATTTTCTTAAACCATATTTTCACCAGTTACTTAAATATTTACATATTGAATACTATGTCAGTTTAAATGACAAAAGTGGTATCTCTGAAGATAATTATAACAAATATAACTTCATGTTACTTTACAAAAGGTATCCCATTTAATTCTTAGAACAGCTTCATGACTTAGAACTGTTCTGTGAATATTAGTTGGCCTAGAAGTTAATATGCATTCATTTTGTTTCTTGTCATATTTACTTCAGAATTTTAATGGTCATTAATTGTAGATTCCAGCACTGATGTTATGAAGACCAACCAATACCCTTCATTCTCAGAAGAACTGCCTGTCCAATAGCTAGAAAATTTTAGAAGCTCCTCTTTTTATTTCTGTGCTATGCTTCCTTAACGACACACCTTACTCTTCTGTTTCCATACTTTGGCCTGTGTATTGCACACATCTGGAAATTGTTATGTTATTTCTTTGTACTTTCTTTTCTCCTATTTTTGTTGTTGGTGATGCTGTTGCACATCTTTCTCATACGTGTTTGGATTTTGCTCCTCTTAGATTGGTCCTCTGCAATAGTCGACTTTCCCATCACTGGGAGAAAACACCTGACTCTTGACATTTAAAGGAGGAGAGGGTGGAGGTGGCTCACGGTTTCAGTGGTTTGAGTCCGTAGTCTGCTAGCTCCAGGCTCCAAAGCAAAATGACACAGCTAAGGGGCCTGGAAGAGAAAATCTGCTTGAGGTGCGGTGTCAGAAAGGAGAGAAAGAGAAGAGGAGAAGGAGGAGCTAGAAACAAGGTTACACCCTTCCAGGTCACGCTTCCAGGTCATGCTGCCCGAGTCACCTTCCCCTTCCCACCAGGCCCCACTTCAAACAGCGTGGTGCGCTCATCATACACTGACTGATCCATCGACAAGGAGACCTGACCCAGTCACCTTCCAACAGCCCCTCTCTGAACACACACGCCCAGAGGACATTTCCAGTTTAAACCATGCATCCACTGATTGTCTGTCTTTTCATCCCACTGTTCATTGTTCTGTCATTTTGTTACACCTTGTGAGGTTCTTCTTCACCTTTATCTTTTCACCTTCATTTTCTAAATCTATGCTGTCTTATCATTTGTGATAAATTATGTGGTTCTCTGGAAGTTTGTTTTCTTATAGAGTGGTGATATCGTAAACCATTACTTAATTCCATTTGTAGAAAGCGCCCTCCCCTTGGCTCTGCTTGACCTCTCTGAAGCCGAGCCCTTGTGATTCAGCGTTGTGGAAATAATACTTCATCTGGGCTCCAGGGAGTAACCTGGACAGCACATGCAGGCCGCCATCACTGGGCGATCAGTCTTCCCTTTAAGGTGCTCCCCTGGAGCACCATGTCCAGAACTATGTCTCTTCAAATGTTTCTGGGGTTTCCTAAGTCGACTGCATTGCTTGTTCTTGATCTTTTTGTCACACACCCTCTCATCCTGCTTTCTTCTTCCTTCCTCCCTTTCTCTTTCTCCCTTCTTTCCCTCCCTCTCCCCTCTCTCTTTCTCCTTTCCTCTCTCTCCCCAGTGCCTCTCCCCTCTTCCTTTGTTCAGTCAAATGCCTCCCTGCTCAGGTTATCTAATCAAACCAATTCCACAGTTGTATTGACTTCTTTGTTTTTGCCTTGTACTTTCTTGTTTTCCTTGTACTGTGTTATAATTTCTAAATAGATTTACTATCATTTAAATAATGTCTCAGGAAGGAATGGCAATGTACAGGTTTAGTATACTATGTTTAGCTACAAAAATCATGTTTTATTACTATAGCCCCACATTCAAGGACATGACATTTTTAAGTCATGGTATCTATCTCCCAACTAAGTTTAATGGTTGTCATCATAAAGATTTGATGCATGTCTAAGTACATTATACTCTAAGTAGTGCAGGTTTATCTTGGCTTGAAATAAATTATCTTGTCTTTTGTGTTTTTTGGCTACTTAATACTTGGTGGTGTTACCTTAGAATATTTAACTTGTATGTGAAAAATGTATTTATTTATTTATTTATTTTGGTTTTGGTTTTCCTCCGGTACCAGGAACCAAACTCACGACCTTGTGCTTGCCAGGCAGGCGCTTTTGCCGCTGAGCTAAATCCCCAGCCCCCGTGAAAAATTTATTAAACATATTGTGTTCGTTACTTTTCTCTCGTTACTGAGACAAAATACCCGGCACCCAAAATTGAGGAAGGAAAGGCTTATTTAGCTCAGAGTTTGTGGAGGTTTCAGTCCATAATCAGCTGGTTCCAAGACAAGGTGGCATGGTGAGGGGCAACAGTTCAAGGCTGCAGAAGACAGCAAAAGCAGCAAGAGCAACCTGGGAGAGAGTAAGCCTCTTTTCCTCCCTTATACTGAAAGTAGGCAACCCTTCCTCCGGGGTGGGTGTAGCACTCACACCACCTCAGTGCCCTCCTCTTGCACAGGATGAGGATGTTTACAAAGTGAGGACCCTGGTTCCCTGCAGAGTCACTTAGTTAAACTTCTGAACTTCTCAAGTTTACACAATGTATCAACCTATACATATATTCTGTAATTTCTGAGCAGGTTGTTTTACATTTCATAGTCAATGATCAATTTATCACAGTAATATTTGCCTTTTAATATTAGTTGGTTATGTTTAAGTTACTTTAAATTTGAACAAATATTAGTGATCATTGTAAATTATAGTGCTAATGATTACTTTCATTATTTCATTCCTGAGTTTGGATGGAATGAGTCTAGTGGGCTTTTACTCTTGGAAATGCCAGTGACTTCTGTCTTGAAGTAGGTCATTATTTTTTGATCATCAAAATAAATAGTAATAGAAATGGATAATATCACAATGATGTAAAAAGAGTAATCCATGAATTTACACAGATACTTAGAAGAAATTAGGAAGAAAGAATGGAAAAATCTTTTAAAGATGCCAGCTAATAAATGTAGAAAGAATAATGGAAATAGTAAATCACCTTTATTTGCAACGCTTGTAGAAAATGGCCCAGGCAACAGTTAGTGACTGATGCTAAAATTCGTGAAAGACTTTTAGAAACAGCCTAAATACATAGTCTCAAAGTAGCATATCACATTGAACAAACAAACAAAAAGTATTGTATCACAGTTTGCTTAGTAAGTGGAAAGGAACAATATCTTTAAATGACAAAACTGGTAGATATCCTATTAACCAAAAAAGTAACTTTCACAGCCCCTGTAGAAGGCAGTCTGAGTTCATGTTCCTTATAACATGGTGCACTTCAGCAGGAGAAACACTTTTTGGTTCATATTCCGCTAATAATGTTTAACCTAAAGCTAGAATGAACCAGATACATTCAAACTGAGGAACAGCCTGGAAAGCTGCCTGGACTTTCCCACAGTGTCAGGGGTGGGAAAATAGAACGAGACTGTAGAATTGCTTCAGGTGGACAGAGACTGAAATGTGAAAAACAAAGAAAAACCCCAACCAATACAACCAGCACTTTTTTCTAGGACACTTTGGAGACAAATGGCAAAGATTATTAATTGTATTGCATATCAATGATAAATGTCATGCATATAATTGTATTTTTTCTATTATGTAGGAAAATGCTTCTGGGAGAGACATATAAAGTATGTATCTTCTCATGGTCTACAACTAACTCTCAAATAATAGGCAAAAGCACTTTCATATATATGTAATATGATATGCGCACATAGAAACATAGAAGAGAAGGCTAATGTGACAATAGGCTAGAAATTGGGTCCGGGGATATAGCTCAGCAGCACGGGGCCTGCCTGGCAAGCATGAGGTTGTGAGTTTGATTCTGGGTACTGAAAAAAAGAAATTGGTTATATGCAGGTCCTCTCATTGGAACTTCCCATAGAAATTGCTTTGAACGTTTTTTAAAGCAGTTGGAAAATTGAAATATGTATTTGTATTTGTAACTCTATTGTATAATATCCTTAGTAGTAATTTCTGTTTTAATTCAGGTTTTGAGCTTAAGTGAGAAGTGTGTATATCTTTGTGTGTGCGTGTTTGTGTAGACATACTTGGATATGTGTGAAACTTTAAGGGCTGTACTGAAATCCTATTCCCCAGGAAATCTTCTTGCCATATGTATTTATTAGTGCTTCTACTCTGTCAAAAGTATCCTGAACTAACATGTTCTTTACCATTTGTTTGTTTATTTGTTTGTTTATTTGTTTGGTTGGTTTGTTGGCTGATTTGGTTTTTTGAGACAGGCTCTTGCTACTTTGTAGTTCAGGCTGACCTCAAACTCACTATGTAGCCCAGACTGGCCTTGAACTCATAGCAGTCCTCCTGCCTCAGCCTCCCAAGTCCTGGGATTACAGGAGTACAGTCCCATGCCTGGTTGTTCATTTCTTTAAAAACTATTCCATTTATTCATTTTTCTTGAAATGTTTTCCTAAAATGCCTTAGCAAAACTTTGTACCAAATACTTTCTACGTAGTACAAAATGAATGTCTGTATGAATTTTTAACACAATACAAAATAAAATAAGGAGGAAAAATTAGAACATGAGCCCTTTTGCAATTCACGGTTTCTAGTACTTAATGAAAGTAGTTTTGAGTGCTACTTCTTGTTTTTTTTTTTTTTTTTTTTGGTTTTTCTCCGGTACCGGGAACCGAACTCACGACCTTGCGCTTGCCAGGCAGGCGCTTTCGCCGCTGAGCTAAATCCCCAGCCCTTGAGTGCTACTTCTTCTTTTAACACTTATTATCTACTTTGACGCCCAATTGCACTTAAGTTTTGTGTAAATCTAACTCCAGTAATATTCTCTTCATGGCTTGTCTGTCTCCTTTGGCATACTGTAACGCTAAACTTGGAGGAGTTTTTTTCAATCTGGACTCAGAAATTTTAGGAGGCGCACTTTTGAGCTCTGAAACTCAGGCATCCCTTTGGGCATCTATATATCTGCGTCCCTTTGAGCTTCTAGGAATTTCTTTAGACCGGATGACAGTCACCATGCTACTGCTTCCTTAGCACAGAATTAGCCTTCTCTCCCATGATCACGTGCCTTCTGTTGTCGTTTGCTCCCCAGCTGTAGTGAATAGTTAATATCTCACTTCCCTAGTCACACAAACTCTTAACTTTTGAAGTACAGGTGGAGCTGAAGATAGTCCCGTCCAAATGACTCGCAGCTTCTTTTTATCTTTAGTCATTCAGTGATCCAATGCTTGATACTTCCCTTCTGCTTATAATAACACATGCATTACATTTTACCTGCTGAGAATATTACCTTATGAAGACTTTATTATTTATAGTACCTACTCTCAAATGTATTGATATTTTAGCATTTGCTCTCAACAGCTTCAAATCTCTAAAAAGTTGTTGATCAGCTGCATTTTTGCTGGAGGAGAGGGGAGCTTAAGATGACAACATGTGCAGGACCAATTTCATTACTTTTTCTATCTAGAGGAGTGTAAGTAGCCTTCGTGAGGTGAACGGCCATTTCAGCATGGAAGTGGCTTCAAGGACAAGTTAATAGGATGAGCTGATGAAACTAAATAAGCAAGCGGTGTGCTGTTCACCTTGCTTTTGGACCCCGTTTCTCCTGTCTGAATACTCTGAAGTCAGCTGTGCATTCCCATACCCTATGATAACTATGACACAGTGCACACATGTGATGCTTTTCTGTTTAAACTAACTTTGCTACTGCAAGGTATTACTGTTCTTGTTTGAGAAAATACCAAAGGGAAAAAACTAGGAAAATAAAAATCACATGTAATTACATTATCCAGAGGTAATTATTTTGGCCCTGTTCCTCCCACATCTTTTTCCAGATATTTATTTTTTTAAATGAGCCCTTATTATGACTGTCATTTTGTTGCCTGATATTTTTCATTACCAACATATTGTGAACATCCTTACAGGTTCTTTAATTTTACTCTGTACTATTATTTTGTATGGCTGTATAATATTGTATGGTTGTTCCATGATTTAAGTAACTTGCTGTTGTTGATTAAATTTTTTAATTATGCTATCACTCTGCTGACCTTCATAAAGTGAATATTTGGTCATTGTTTCTTTCCAGTAAAACATGTAGTTGCTATGTAAAGATTTGTATTTTTACTTTCAATACACATTATTAAATTAGTTTGTCTTAAATGCTGTATGCTGAGGTAGTTTAATTTTTAGAAACATCAATGGGAATCATGACTAGTTTAAATATTTGTCTCTAAACTCCACATACACTTGAAGTAAGCTGAAAAATTGTTGGTTGAATGTCTGGAAATGAGAATAAGGTAGTTACTGTCTGCTGTCATTAGGGATATCATATGAGAAATTACCAATATAAATTAAATTATGCATGTAACAACACAGTACATTTTACCAGACCATTTGTAGGTGGGGTATCCCTTAATTGAAATGCTTAAAAACAAAAGTGTTTCAGACGTCATTTTTAGGAATGCCATTTGTATAGATTTTATCAGCTAAGCATCCATAATTTGAAGATCCAAAGTCCAAAATTTTTTGAACATTTTATCAACATCACATCAGCATCAGATTTTGGAGCATTTTGTATTTCAGGTTTTCATATCAGGAATTCATAACCTGTATAAGAAAGGGCTTAATGACTTTTTTTTTTTTTTTTTTCTTAAAAATGGAGGTGCCTTTGTTCTGGTACTAAATAATAAAATTAATGTAAATATGTTGTAATGTGTCTTAATAGTATACAAATATAAACTGGCAGAAAGTAAAACTTCCTGTCTTAGTGCTATTCCTCAGAGACATCTGTTAAGTTGGTGTGCATGTGTGCATGTGTATAAAATACACATATGTACGTACACAGTTGTTCATATTTAATTTCTTAAGTTTATACACATGAGGTCATTCTAATCCTTTTCTACAAGTTATTTTTAAAAACATCTAACTAAACATTTCTAATGTCTTCTCATAGTCCCACCTAATAGATTTATCTTATTATTTTTTGCTTATCCTGTGTTTTAAGCTTGTCTACATTTCAATTAAAGTTAAATGTACTTAAATGTCCTAAGTCCAGTATTTAAATAAAATTCCAGTTAAGTTTTATATTTGATCTATTTGCTTAGTCAAATATATCAATCTTTTATGTTTTCTGGTCTTTATGGCATGTAAGGAAGAATCTCCACATCAGTATTATAAAATATCTTCTGATATTCAGTTCCAGAGGTTTTATCATTTTTATTTTCTAAATGTAAATATTTTATCTGTAGTTTTTAAAAATGTGGTTAAAAATTCCATGCTCATTTTTAAGTTATTGCAGTGATTGTGAAGATACCACTGGTGTCCAGTGGTCAAGAGCCAGAACTGTTTGCTAGATTCAGCCCTCAACAAAGTTTTCCTGAGAGCTACTTCCTTTGAAATGTCTTGCAGGCCTTCAGTTTCTTAACATTGCTTTCTGCCAACAACAAACATGTGAAAAGTAATTAAGAATTATAAAGAAAAATAACAGTGAAACTGATCTGTTACTTCTGAGATGGAATTATTTTAAAAAATAATAATGCCTAAGTATGTGGATAAATTCCAAATTTTGTGTACCAGAATGGTTATGTAGATTATTACAATTTTTCTTGTTTATTGTCAACTGCACATTGCTATAATAGTATATTCCTATTTTACTGACGTAGTACTTCTCAAATATAACAAAATTCTAATCACTTCTGTGTTTGCGTTCTCTCTGCTCCTTGGTTATACTTTCTACTGACTAGTCACATTGGTTTTTCTTTTGAACTGCTGATTCAATTTTCATAGCTATTAATCCGTATTCATGTAGGTTTGTGTTAGTAGTATTGTTGGCTGTTTTGGACTTCTGCATTACACCTACGGATAGTTCTGTCTCAGAGGTTTCCTGGCAGGAATTGTCTGGAAAGCACTAAGTTTTTACTGCTGAATATGATAAGCTCGTTGAATAACATTTCAGTCCTTTCCTATACATTGCATAGTCAGACGTCATTTCTTATGATACCTTTCACAAAACATAGGTAAGAGAATAGAGCTTGAACTGATAGACTTCTTGTGGCAAATGTTTAAGAACTGTATCAAAGGTATACATCTGAAGTGTGTAGAATTTTGTTTTACCTACAAACAAATTTGTTATATTTGTTATATTTAGTATAACAAATTATTTTAACTTAATCATTTCCCACTTATTTCCCTCAACTAGACCTTCTATAGATTTTGGATAGAAAGCATTTGTGTCAGGGGAGGACACATTCATATTTTTTAAAGTCAGATAACCAAAGGCAAAATTAACATCCTTTTAAAGTAATTAGAAAGACTTAGCAAAGCACATACCTGGGTAAAGAAATAATTTGCTTTTGCACATAAAAAAAAACCCCTGTATGTAAGCCAGGTGATACCCCTGTATTATCATCATCAACACCACCACCATCTTCATCATCATCATCACACTGTGTTTGCTGAGTGCTTAACTACGGGGGCAGGTGATACCTTCCATGTTAAAAGGTTATCTCATTTTCACAAGAATGCAGGAAGGTAGGTATCATTGTCCTCATTTTGCAGATGTGGAAACTAAGGCAAAGACAATGTAAGTAATTTGTTCGATATTCCATAGCTAGAATAAAAGCGAAACTGACTGAATTAAAATTCATGCTCCTACTGCATCCTCAGTAACAACGAGGTTTTAATCTCCTTTAGCACATGGGGAAGAATGCACTAAGTCCTGGAAACCGTCACAGAGCGTCTCGTTCTGCATGTTACTAGAGGAGGCGTTACCAGCCCTCTCCTATAGCGCCCCCTGGATGCCCACCGCCTTGTATGCAGGACTCAGCACAGTACCAAGCTCATAGTTGACGAGGAGGAAATACAGAGAATGAATGAACCTCAATAATAATGTTATCATGGACTAAAATAATCAGTGATATAGTCTCATTCTGCCAGATGTGTTAGTTTTGAAACATGCCCCCAAATATACAAAACTGAATTGTCATATTAACTTAGTGCTGTAAGTCAATTCCATTTTTTAAAATAAATGTTAATCATTTTAGCTTTAAATAAACATAAAGTTATTTCTGGGAATACTTCAATCCTAGAACTGCGCTTGCTTAGTGTTCATTAAAGTGCAGTGCAGTACATGAACATTTTAAATGCTTCTTCACCCTCACGTGTGCGACATTTCTTCAGGTCAACAAAAGATAGATTCCATTCCCTATTAGTTTATAGAGGGTAGAAAGGCAGTGTTTATTTTTAACAACTTTGTTGAACTGTAACACATACCAGTAATTCACCCATTGTAATTTAATGATTTTTAGTATTTCACTGTTAAACTACAGTCATCATAATCATTTTATCATTGTTTGTTACCCCTCAGAAAAACTGTACCCGTCAGGGATCATTTCCCAGTCCCCTGTTCCTACCTCCTAATACTAAGCAATCACTAATCTACTCTTTTCCTATACATTTGCTTATCCTAGACATTTTGTAAACTCTGAATTTTATGTCTTTTGTGACTGACATCTTTCACTTAGCATACTGTATTTAAGGTTCATCTATGTTGTACTATATATTGCGACTTCATTCCTTTTCACTGACAAATAATATTCCATTGTCTGGACCTACCACATTTTGATCATCTGTCTAAACAGACATTTAGATGGTTTCCACCTTTTTTGTTATCATGAGTAACACTTCTATGGATGTTACGTACAGAGATTTTTGAGTAAACATTTCTTTTCACTTCTCTTCGGTCTGTATTTAATAAGAGGATTGCTGGGAACTTTTTGTTTAACATTTTGAGGAACTTCCAAAGTGTTTTCAAAAGGAGCTGCATGGTTTTTCATTCCAGCAGCCGTAGGAGGATTCCGATTTCTCCATGTTCACATCTACATTTGTTATCTCGTTTACATTTACCTAGTGACAGATGATGCTGAGTATTTCTTCCTGTTCTTACAGGATGCTTTCATAATTTCTTTGGGAAAATGTCTTTTTGTTTTGTTTTGTGTTTTTGTTTTTCTTCCCATACCAAGAATCGAACTCATGACCTTGCGCTTGCCAGGCAGGCGCTTTGCCACTGAGCTAAATCCCCAGCCCCTGGGAAAATGTCTACTTAAAATTTTTGTTCATTTTTCAGTCAGTTTGTCTTTATTACTGCGTTTGAAGAATTTTTTACATAATCAGATTACAAGTCCTTTATCAGTATATGATTTACAGTTTTTTCCCCATTGTGTGAGTTGTCTTTCACTTTCTTGCTGGCATCCTTTATAGGACAGTAGTTCTTAATTTTGATGAAATCTAATTTTAATTTTTTATTGTGCTTTTTTTTGTCATACCTAGAGAAGGCTTTGCCTAATCCAAGGTCACAATGATTTAGTCATATATTTTCTTTCAGATTGTGTAGTTTTAGCTCCTGCTTTAGGTCTATGATCCAGATTTAGTTGATTTTGTATATAAACATTGAGTATGTACTTCTTGTCTCTGTTTTAGTGCATAAACCTGTGTGTCTTATACCTAATGCCACTGTCACGCTTGTTTTGATTATTGTTATCTCTAGCAGTAAGTTTTGAATTGTGAAGTGAGAATTTTTTAACTTTGTTTCTTTTTTCTTGTTTTGTTTATTTCTGTATGAAATCCTCATCATCTTCTCCATTTCTTCAAAATCACTTGCTTTGGTATTGATAGGGATTGCATTGGAACTGTAGATCAATTTCAGGAATATTAACTTCTTAAGAAAATTAAGTCTTCTAATTCAGAGGAGTAACGTTTCTCGATTTTTTTAGGAACCCCTCCCCCATACTGGGAATCAAATCCCGAAAGCTACATCCCCAGCTCATGCTGAGACATGTTCTTTCTAATTTGCCCAGACTGTGCTCAAAATCATGATTCTCCTGCTATAGCTTCCTGAAGTACTGGAACTACAGTGTGTGCCACCATGCCTGGCTTTAGGCTTTTTTCTTTAATGTCTTTCTGAAATGCTTTGTAGTTTTTAGAGCATAAGTCTTATACTTTTTTGATTAAATTTTTTCACAAGTATACAAGTACTTTCTTTTTCATGACATGGAGTTATTTCCTGTATTCTTTTAGTGGTTTACTTAGGATTTTCTCTGCCCTCTGCAAATAAAGATTGATTTAATTTTTCCTTTGAAGTCTGGTTACTCACTACGTAACCCAAGCTGGCCTTGTACTCCTTGCAATCCTCCTGCCTCAGCCTCCCAAGTGCTGGGACTATAGGTGAGTGCTACCATGTGCTGCTCTCATTCCAGCCCACTCACCCATACAGTGTGGAGTCAATGCAGTGAAAGTCTTGATCTTAGGGGGAAAGCCTGCAGTCCCTCACAAAGAAATATGACATTTTCTGTGCCTTTTTCATGCATATCTTTTTCATAATGAGGAAGTTCTCCACTTCGTTGATTGTGCTGTTTAACTTATGTAGTCATTACTGGGTTTTTATATTTAATATTTTGTTTATTAGAATCTATATCATGTAGAAACTGCAGGAACCAAAATATGCTTCAGTTATATTAACAGTGTAGTCTGGTGTGAAACTGAGTTTGATTTTATGTCTATCTCACAGGACTTTATAAAAATTCAACTATTAGAAGTGAAACATTTAGAATAGCACTTGAGCCTTATAATCACTAATACTAATATAGATTAGTTGTTATTAAGAAGAATATGCATCATTTGTGCTTGAATTACTCCCAATATATTTTTGCACATGTGTAACTCACTTAGAAAGGCATTTAAGAAAATAACACTTTCTTTCAAAGCTTTCTCTCTGTCTTTCTCCCTCCTACCCTCCCTCCTTCCCTCTCTTTCTCGACCTCCCTCTCCCTCTCCCTGTCCATCTCCCCCTCCCTCTCTCTCTTTCTTCTACTACATTATTCAATTGGGTTTTCTCTGGCTATACATCTAGCACTTACAAAATCAAAATCAGAAACCCTTGAAAATTTCTGAAGTTAGTTTGGTTTATGTTTATACTTTCCCGATCCTAGAGATGACTTCAGTTCTTCAAACTGTTTCTTGTAGAATGCCATGTTCCATGTCTATAAAAAGCTTAAGAGGCGTCTTCCTGGTTTTGATATACAGTTAGCTAAACTCATTCCTGAAGCTGAATGAAGAGCTATGAAAAGCAACACATCTTGCTTTGAGGGGCTACATTCATTAAAGAGATTTTAAAATTTCAAGAGCTATGTTTCTAGGCTTTTTATAACACTGTAAAAAAGGAAATCATTTTGGATTCTGAGATTTCCTTTGGTGGTAAATTGAAAGAGAGAGGAGATAGATTATTTTTAAAAATATTTTATGAAGTATATATGTAGATACGATATGTTCAAAGATGAAATTATTTGACTTATTTGTAGTCATCTCCAGAAGAGCACAATTTTCCACATTTTGGTTTCCTTACATTATGGAAAACCATTGCATATGAGTTACTGTCATGTAATAAAACTTTGATGCTATAAAAGTCATTCTTTTTAAACTCTAGATTTAACTGACATCCTCATTTTGATAGGAAAAATTCTTATGCAAGCAGCCTTTTGGGCAGAACTGCATTCAGAGGTGAAAATGGAAAGACCAGAGCCCTGAAAATTGTTATCACGGAACTCTTCTGTTAGAGCAGTGCTCTGTCTTTAGACGCTCACTAACTTTATTGTCTCTTAATACAGTTTTCTAGTCACTTAACTCACAGAAGTTTAAAACAGTACCTGATTTTAGAAATTCGTGCAAGTATTTTGCTAAAAAAGAGACAGCCTACATTAAAATAGGAATCTAAAAAATGAGCCACCAAAATGAGGTTATTACAGTATATCATAATAGGTGGACTGGAATTATGCAGTGTAAAGGTAGGGATATATATGATACAGTCTTATAATGATTTTCTTTGAAAGTGGAACAGCGTATACATTTGAACAGGTTCACTGCCTTAGAAAACTTTGTCAAATACTTCATTTCCTAAAAACTGCCTAAATAGGATATTTATTTTAACTTTTTCCTCAGGATGGCTTGATGAGAGTAACAAGGACGATATACTCATCTATGGGGTTGACTTCTCTTTGCCTGGATTCTGTAGAGTATGCTATGTTACCTTAGTTTGAAATGAAAGGAAAGTCGATGATTTTATTAAGTGTAGTAAATATGGAAGTAGACTGTAGACTCAAGTGCTGCTTACAAGCTATTCTTGGCAGTTTCCATTTCCTTCAAAGTTATGTTTTATTTTACATTTTTACTGTTGCCTGCTTTTTTAAGACACACAGAATAGATAAATATGAGAGGCCATATATCAGTTCAAAAAACTTTTTCAAAGGTGAAAATGACTAAGGATAACCGGATTGGAGTAAGGACTGGAGGTTTAGGTAGATATAGTGGAAAACTAAGAATATACAGTTTTGTGGCTTACCAAATTCTACCCTTTTCCTATCTTTTACCTGCCATCTTGATGTAAAAGTTTTTCTGCTATTTTTCACATATGCAGGTACTTTTAAATATTTGTAGAATTCTTGAAGATAGGGGTTTTGAGCTTTCTTCTGTCATAGTAAGAACTTCAAAAATTTTAAGTGCTGAGGGTTAGCTATACAGACATATGTTCCAAAATAATGACTATATGAATCAACATAGGTAGATTAGAAACAGAGAGAAACGTGTGGAAATTATGGAACTTTGAAGGAGGGGTAAACGTTAAAAACAGTATGCGTGTAAATTCTACAGTGGTGTCTGGTTACTGAGTAGACTGGGAGTTTTGTATAAAGAATAGTCGTCAAGGGGCTGGGGATTTAGCTCAGCGGCAAAAGCGCCTGCCTGGCAAGCGCAAGGTCGTGAGTTCAGTTCCCGGTACTGGAGAAAACCACCCCCCTGCCAAAAAAAAAAGAATAGTTGTCAGAAGATGATTCTGAGGTTTCTAACATGAAAATTCATGACTTCATGAACCCAAGGTGTTGAACAAATGGGAAGATAGAACTGCAAATTAAAATATGGATTGCTTTGAATATCTTTGTGCTGTGTTGACTACGTGATATCCACTTGGAAATGTCCACCAGACAACTGGAAACAGGCCTTTGCTGTTCACGCACAGGAGCTTAGGCCCGAGGAACAGGTTCTGAATGGATATGTTGAGCTTATTAAACAGAAGTTTCCCGGCAAGATGTCTGTGTAGGAAGAACACCGAACACTAAAATTTAAGGAGACATATGTAAAGTTGGGCAGCAGAAGAGGATCCAGCACAGATTACGTGCACCACTGGGAAAGAAGCCACTTAGTAAGGCCAGGGGCAGGTTATCTGAACGGTGTAATTCATGTAAATATCCATAGGGGTGCTTTATCTTTTTTTTTTTTTTTTTGTCTTTTCTTCTGGTACCAGGAATCGAACTCACGACCTTGCGCTTGCCAGGCAGGTGCTTTGCCGCTGAGCTAAATCCCCAGCCCCCCATGGGGGTGCTTTAAAGAAAGTTCAATTTCAAAAATAATGCATTTATGCTTAAAAATTAGAAAGTAAAAAATAAGTGCCTCTCTGTTTCATCTTTCCAGCTTTTTTTTGGTTTTCTGCAACAGGGTCTCGTTCTTCTGAGACCAGGCTGGCCTTACCCAATCATGCTTCTACTGTGTACAAGTGTTATTATATTCAATTTCAAGGTGAAAATTTTTTCACATTTTAATATTTCTTACATCATTTTTTGATGTGTATATCAAACTTAATGGATTTTTTTTCCAGAAAGATTCATGTTGAATTATTACTACTTGAAAATCTAAGACAGAAAGATTTAAATGAAAGGAAGAGATATAAATATATATTTTAAAATATCAAATCAAGTACATATAATACAGT
>NW_004955440.1:14097761-14148316 GCF_000276665.1 Chinchilla lanigera
TTTTTTTTGTTTGTTTTTTTGTTTTTGTTTTTTGGTTTTTTGGTTTTTCTCCAGTACCGGGAATCAAACTCACAACCTTGAGCTTGCCAGGCAGGCGCTGTGCCGCTGAGCTAAATCCCCAGCCCCTACATGTTTCTTTTTTGATTGGCAGTTGGTTAAATCTGTGGATGTGGGTATCTGTTGTAGTCTCATTTCAGGAGAGAGAGGTTTTGTTTAATATGGTTTTTGGTTCATGTTTTGTTTTTTTATTTTTAATATTTTACTATTGTCTAAATAGTTTAAACATTCCTTTTCTGCCTCAGATATGTGAGTGTCATTTTATACATGCTTAAAAGCTATGTTTCATGCCTGGGGTATAGCTCAGGGGCGCAGCACCTGCCTGGCAAGTGCAAGGTCCTGAGTTCTATTCCTGGTACAGAAAAAGGCTATGTTGCTAAACGTACATACACTATAAAAATGGAATAGTGATTAAATCAAGTTTTTAAATCTTCTAATTTCTTTTCCATATCATCACTTTTATGAAAGGAAGATGTGATCATGAAAAACATAATACACTATGTAAGTTCTTAGCTTATCCTTTCTGTCGGAAATACCTTAGTTCCCCTCTCTATCTTTCTCTTCCCTCCTTTCTCTCTCTCTCTTTCTCCTTCAACCCTTTTTCAAAGTTTTAAAATTGGGTCCAAGTTGCCCAGGCTGGTCCCAGACTTACGACTGTCCTGCCTCCCAGAGGGCTGGAATTAAAGGCACACTGAACCAGACTTGGGTCGCTTCAGCAATTCCTTACTTTCCCACTCTTTGGCTTTGGTAGCTCATAGAAAGATTGTCTGTAATTTTAAAGATGTCTCTTCCATAGCCTGATAGCTCCTCGTGGTTATGTAACTTCTGTTAATACTAGTCTGCACTGAGGTTGTATTATTGATCGTCATCTCACACATTAGGATTTCTTGAGGACTAGGACTATGGGGCCGACACTAGGCCTACAACTGCTATTTAATAATGCAATAAATATTGAAATAATGATAATGCTACAAAATAGTTTGTTTCCATTTTTTAAAAGTGAGCTTTGCAAAGTTTTTTCCTTTACTGTGGAGCAAGGTAAAAAGATTCCTAGAGCCACAGGACTGCCTTTGGGGGAATTTAGAGCTATAGTACAAAGAGAATTTATGCTTTCCTCTATAAAAAGCCATTTTAATAGGAAGCGATAAATAAAAGAAAGGTATGTTTAACAGATCTATTAAGGAGCCCACCAGGGCACCGAGAATTGTAGATCAAGAAGTAGATAATTTTATAAGGGAAAATTATTGAAGTTTTTGGATGGAGAAAGTTTAGTTATGAGATGGCGAATTATAACTGTCTGTGCATGAGAATCAGAATGGCGGTGCTGGCTCTCAGGAGACAGGATGGGTGCTGTCTGCCAGCTGCTTCCCTGCCATATTCTCCACACAGAAAGGAAAAAACACAGGATTCCATTGTGTGTAGATTTCTCAGTTTAAGGTAAATTACCTTACTAAGAGGAAGCCCCAAACTTGGATTATTTTAGTAAGGCAAACAGCAATAATAATACTAACCCTGCACCCCAGTCTTGTTGCTTAAACAGCAGCTAGCACTCTCTCAGCCATCCGACTGAACATATGATTCAGGGTAGGTAGTACTCACAAGGATAGCAGAGACCTCATTCAAGAAAACTTGTTAGAATGCACTCTTTAAGGAAAGAGACTATAATTACAGGGTAAAGAT
Source organism: Chinchilla lanigera (assembly GCF_000276665.1). NCBI lineage: Eukaryota > Metazoa > Chordata > Mammalia > Rodentia > Chinchillidae > Chinchilla > Chinchilla lanigera. The sequence goes on from NW_004955440.1 coordinate 14,099,499, forward strand.
ATTCTTGAAATTAATAATCTTTAAGAATTAAAAATTGTATGCAAACTTTCATACTTATGTAGCCTAGCTGAGAAACTCTACTTAGGAGAATGTTAGACGTAATTTACAAACGTTCAATGCACATGGTGTGTAAATGCATACAATGCATATTATTGATTACAGTGACTCTGAATGCAGTAAATGGGTCCTGGGCTCCCGTACAACAGTGATAAATCGGGAGTCCTGGTGAGGAGTGCCAATCAAGAATGGAGCAGAAACGAAGTCTCAAAGGTTCTGGCTGTATGGGCCGCTCCCTTTTCCTTCAGAGCGCATTTCCTTTATGTTGCCTGAAAAAGACCCTCAGCACAAAAAAAGGAATGTGTGAACTGGGCCTGGTGGCACACACCTGTAGTCTCAGCACTTGGGAGGCTGAGGCAGGAGGATCCTGAAAGTTTGAGGCCTAGGCTACATAATGAGTTCGAGGCCATCCTGAATGACATAGTGAGAACCTGTCTCAAAAAAAGGTGCGAATTTTCACACCCACAGGAGTGGGTGCATTTGAATATGTTTGTGTGTGTGTGTGTGTGTGTGTGTGTGTGTGTGTGTGTGCACGAATGCATGTATTGTCACTGAGCCACTGTTTATCTGAAAACTATCGGCAAATATCCAAGGCTTCACTTCTACCTCCTTCTAGAAAAACCATAATTAAAATCAATGGATTTTATATGCAAAAGAATATTTGCTATAATCGTTATATATCACTGTAATTCTTTTTCTTTACCTTTATCCCCCAGTCCTGGGTACTGAACCCAGGGCATCCAGGCTGGGCTCAGACTTGCAATCCTTTACCTCAGCTTCCTAAAAATGCTCGGATTACAGACGTGTGCTACCGTGCCTGGCTAATTGCTGTCTCTTTGAGATCATTCTGCTTGAATGTTCCTATTCGCACAACTACTTTTTTTTTTTTTTTTTTTGGCTAACTTTCTGTTTCTAAGAGTTGAAACTTTAGATCTATTTGCTTTAGTCTTGGGATTTCAAATTGCTTTTGGCAGTTTTATAATGATGTTCAAAACGTTTTAATCCATCCAGCCTCAAACTGAAAGAAGTAGACCCTCCAACAGAATTAAAAATAGAGAGAAATGTTAAGAATTCCAACAAAACAATGGAACACGATTGTGGCCGATAGAAATTTAAGGAACTTGTTCAGCAAAATTATGACTTAGGTCATAGTTTCATGCCTTGACAAGTTGTGCTTGGTGAGAATACACGTGGTGACAGATACATTGTGCAAAGAAGTTGTCACTGTACTGAAAGTGCTACTGAGCATGAAATCAAAGAACATTTTGTCAGCGATGAATTTTAAGTTGCTGCATATGGTAGTTCACACCTGTAATCCCAGCACTCTGGAAGCTGAAGCAGGAGGATCACTGTCTGAGGACAGCCTAGACTATGTAATGTATTCAAGAGCAGCCTGAAATGTATAGTGAGACCCTGTCTCAAGAAAAAAAAAAATAGATGAAATTTGGGGAAAGAACCCATTAGTTTTATTTCTGCCTTCCCTTTTTTTGGGACTGTAAATCGTATCGGAGGTTACAAATTTATTTCACTAAAAGGATAGGCAAATGTAGGCTTTGGCCCTCATTTTTGTTACTGTGTAAAAATAGCTTTCACATTTTTTCAACTTGACTTTCATAGAACATTTCAGTAAAATTTATAAAAGCATTCTGAAGCTTAAACTGCCTTCTAAATAACACTTCCAAAATTTTTGAATTAATAAGATTTTTTTGTCATTTAAATTTGTGATTCAAATAGTTTTCAAATTTAAGTAATTTCATGACATAGCAGACAGACTTTGCACGAGATTAGCAGACATAAAATTCTGTTAGAGAACCGCGGATTTAGAAGCAGTCTCTGAACATTTAGGAGAACAATAGCTTCAAGTTAAGCATGTTGTCATACAAGGGAGGACTATAGCTATCATTACTACTTTGAAAAATGTTAACATAAATTTTAATTGAGTTGGTAGGATGAACTTCATCTTCTGATTTCTTTGGATAGCTTTCAACTCTTCCTACAAAGTAGTTTAGAATCAGTGTAGTTCTGATAGTTGATGTAATGTAGCAATGATCCTGTCTACCTCAAATGCCCTTAGAATATCATTCTTTTCTGTCATTCTGGTATCATAAGCGATTAGCTAGTCACTGAAGCTGCACAAAATTATTTTTGACCTCTTGTTTACTATGACATGGATACTTTTGTTTGTTGCTGTTATAAATATCTAAAGCATATAGAAAATTCTCACCAAATCTGAAACTTTCATTTCAGATGATTTAATAAAGTACAAGCTATGTTATGCGAATAAAATTTAGTCTGGGGACCAGAGGAGCCTGTACTACTATACCAAGGAGATTCTTGGAGCTCTTGATTAAGGGAGAAATGCGTATAAATTAAGACACATTAGAAAAAGAAAAGAATCACATTAAATATGAGTCTACAGTCAAAAGTTCCAAGAATGGTTCGGCTGAGTTACAGGATTTGATTTGCTGTCCATCTCTTTCCCATGTAGTATGCCCTACGGTGAGCAGCAGGAGGAATTTATGTACTTAATGATGGTTAATGATTCTCATGGGTAAGGTTGGGGAGATCAGCTAATATGTAATGTATTTAAGAAAGTTCACCAGAGGTGATTAAAATCAGAATAGTTTGGGTACTTAATAAGTGAAGCTTCATTTATCAGAAAACTGCATTCATCCATAACATCTTATTTCCTGCTAATAGATGAGTGTCTTATCATAAAATGCAACATAGAGGTTATTCACGAGGACTTACTTTGTTGCTTTTTCAAATAGAGAATTATAGGTCAAGCGATATCATCAACTAATTGCAATCGCACATCCATATTCTAAAATTGAGTTTAAAGAGGGCTTATTAGTTTAAGAGATTACTAGTTTTAGTGCTTTTATAAAGTGTTTTTTGAGCTAGAGAATATCTCTTGGTCATCTTCATATTACCAGCATCTAGATGCTTGTGTGACGTCTGTAATGAATGTTTTGTAAGTCTTTCTTGTTTTGTGTGCTCTTACGTGTCTATGTTTCCCTGCTGGGGATCGAACCCATGCGTGTCAGGCAGGCACTCCACCACTGAGCTCTACCCTCGGTACTGTGCCGTTCATTTTAACTTAATGAATGAAAAAACAACCTTTCATCTTTTTTCCACATTCCATTTACAGATCCTGTACTTATAAGCCCCCATGTGTAATTTACCCTCCTACAACATCACAATATTATTTTTTTTCCCTCTGGAAAGAGATGCCATCTGATTTACATTCAGGAAGAATAAGACTTAAATGGAAGCTTTGAACTTACCCTGTCTGGCAGCTACTCACACACTTCCAAGGATACCACCTATGTTACCGAGTAGTGTATTTTAATGGTGACAACAGGGTCAGTATTTTAGAGAAATCGCAATCGTCTTCATAGTTGTTGTGACTAAAAATCTGTTTCTAACCAGAATGTGGCACAATCCCTAGCAGCCAGATAACCACACAGTATTTGTTGAGTGAGGAGACAGAAGAGAAGACAGAAGATAGAAAGGTTGAAAGGTCGACTTGTTCATCTAACTCCCCACCTAACAGTAATGTTTGGTTGGTTGGTTGGTTGGTTGGCTGTTCCATTGGTTAGTCTGCTGGTTGATTTGTGACAGTGTTCCAATATGTAGCTCAGGCTGGCCTTGAACTGAAGATTCTCCTGCCTCAGCTTCCCCAGGGCTAGGGTTAGAAGCTTGAGATTTGTTTGTTAGTTAGTTAGTTTGTTTTTTAATGAAGCAAGCAGTGTCTGGCAGCAGTAAACATGCTCACAGCAGCCAGCTAACAAGCGGAAAAAGGAAACCTACTACAAAAGAGCTAGAAGGGCTGGGGGCTGGCTTAGAGCTAGAGCACTTGCCTAGAATTCAGGAGACCCGAGGTTAGATCCTCAGCACAACCAGCAAAAAAAAAAAGGAATTTACAAGTCTAATCTTCTGGATGCCATTACTATAAAGGCAAGCAGCAGTCCCTCAGGGATAGAAGTCAGCACTATAATTACTTAATGTTTACTGAATTTATTAAACAGAAGAGATTCAAGTTTTTGTACCACCTAATTATTATCAGAAGCAAGGTACATTATCTGCATTCTTTTAGGAGAAAACAAGAAAATTTCCATGGACATTTGGAAAATGTCTTTAAATATTTTAAGTGGTTGATACAGTTACATTTTAATTATCTGGAAAAAATTCCCTTCTGTAAAGCTTCTAATTCCTTGACTGTTACAGATGAGTGAAATATCTTCCAGCATCATGGCCTCCTCATCTTTTGACGTTCACTGGCCTCTGTGTATGCTCCCTTATGTACACTACACATTCACTCACGTCCACTTTTGCACATAGCTTAACAGTAAATGCTTTGAATAAATGACCTTGCCATTATCCTAAAGAACTTGGCAGGCAGACTTGAAGTCAGTTATTACCCATGCTATCTCTTCAAGTCTGTTTGCTCACTAGCAGAATGAGAATGTACTTCCTCTAGAGATACACTGCTTAGAGTAGACGAGGTACCTGTTGAGTACAGTGCCTACTGCCCTGAAAGTGCTCGATAAACAAAGGTATGGTTAGCAGATTAAAAGAAAGATTTTTGTGTACCTATGGTAGATTTTGTTTTGTCTTGCTTCTTCGTGGTTTTGTTTTTTTAGAAATTTAGAGTCTATGGTTCAAACACTGGAATAGACATCAAATATACTGAGGTGATGTATTTTTTTTTTAAATTTTGAAATGAGGTCTTTCTAGGTAGCTCGAGTTAAGCAGGTATCCAATCTGTTGGCCTCGAACTCCTGTTAATCCTGCTGCTTCATCCTCTTCGGGTGCTAGTACTATTTGTGTCTGTCACTATGCCCAGGTAATGATATATAAATTATCTTCTGTTGTTTCCATCTCTTTTTATAAACAAAACTTGTTCAGGTTTTTAACAGAAATTAAACTTTATCCATCTGGTTTGTATTTATTTATTTATTTATTTATTTATTTATTTAGGCAGGGTATTGTCCAGGTTAGCCTGGAACTCATGGTGATCTTCTTGTCTCAGTCTCCTGAGTGCTGGGATTTCAGGGGTGCACCTCCATACCTGATTCTATATGGCAATTCTGAAATGTAAAAATGAACTGCTTTTTTTAATATTGAATAAGCATAAAAATCAAATTATGTTACTTAAAAAGGAATACTCATAATCTTTTCTCATCTTGCATAACACAAAAATAGCTAACTGCTTTGCTCATAAAAATCCTATTTGGAGGATGACTAAGCATCACTTCTCAAACAAATCTCTGAGAGCGCTGCACAGGAGTGAGAGTGACATTTCAGCTGTAATCAACCTCCTATTCTGATTAATTGTACATTATTTTTCAAGATACTTTGGACTTTACTAAGCTATTAAAATTTGATATGGTTTTCTTTAAACCAGAACCTCATGAGGTTGTCTGTGATCACTATGTTGTTTTGTGTTTATGGGTGCAGCATTTGTACATTTACATGAAATTCAGGAAACTGAAACCTCATCTGAAAGGATAGCTTAATAACGTGATTTACGTGTTGTTTGTTCATGTCCCCTCCTTGCTACCTAAAAACAATGAGTTGGTGATCTGTTTAACAACAGCCTAGTTCTTAATAGAAAGTAAGAATATTAATAATCAGTATATGTTATATTTTTTTAAAAGTTACAATTCATGTATCAGAACAAGTAATTTAGAGGTGTTATGAATCCACTTATGGGGAAATAAAAAAGTTTATTTCTGCCATTCCTGAGACTCAAAAGAAATTTGATTCATTTCTTAGTCTATTAAATATATATATCTAAATATAATTTTCTAGGACATGTTTGAATAATTTTCTCGTGGGGTTATTAAATAGCATTTAGGTTATTTCAAGGGGCTTGGTACATATTATAGTTTACTTTGCAACATTAGTAGCATTTACAAATTATGCCATGCCTAGTAAATTATTCTTAGAAGAATACTGAGATTGTGATTTCCATTTGGATAAACTTTACTGGCTTGACATTTCTGCTTTCACTTGGTTTTCTTCTTTGTTTTTCTACAGAAAATATATATTCAAATGAAATCATACTATTTTTAGAAAAGTTATTTTCATGTCTTCTTAAGAAAAAAATACTCCAAAACTAATATTACATTAGAAAGTTTTATTTGCCAAGAAAGATAATGAAGGCAGGTATCCAATCTGTTGCTGTGAATTTTTTAAACATTCCCAAAAGATACGTATGAATTTTTTCTGATTAATGGGCCAGCATGTACCAGCCTTTCAACTAAATTTGATTTTAATTTTTAGTATTATGTGCTGTTCTTAATTTATCTTAACTTTAGATAGATCTGTAGGTCAATCATATGTACACAGGTAGGCAGAAAGATACAGAGATATACACATTTGCATACATAAATACATAAAATTGGGAAACTCCTCTTAAGACAAGCAAGATTCAGTTCTTCCTTTACATGAGGTATGCTTTTTAAACCTATCCATAACTACCAGTACTTATGCATTATATTTTTCTGTATGTGTCGATAATGTGGAAATCTTGTACTTCTTCTTCTGATATTCATCACCCAACACATACTTCTCCAGAGTATACATAAAATCTAGAAACTGAATAAGCCTCCTACTAATTTACTGTATTTCCACATGCTCCTCAGTAAAAGCTTTAGCATATTAATTCCCCTTTCCATTCTGCCTCCCAACTGAGACCTGCAGGATGCCTTTACTTTCCCACCCTCTTTTTTAACTCCACAATTCTGCTGAGGCTTTCAATGCTTTTAGTTCTATATTTATTAGCTTTTTCCCTTACCATATATCTCTTTCTATTTTAAGAAACCTTACTTAGCGGTTATATTACAAATACCTAGTCAGTCAACCATTGTTCTTTTACTTTTGGTTTTAACACATGAATGTCCTTCCTCTTGGCTCCTTTCCACTAGAAGACCCCTAGGATTTAGGTCTCTACTTTTTCTTCTTATTATTAATTGAGTATATTATTATTGTTATTATTACTATTATTATCATATCTTCCTTTGCCTAATTAGAGTGGGAAAAGGAGCTTTAGGATTCTGTGTTGTATGACCTTTAAATACGCCAGTAGGCAAGCTTCTTCACAATTTCTTGAGGCAGGAAAATGATTACCTGGGTTAAAGTTCTCAGTGATAGAAAGCCCCTCTGATTGACTTTGTTTTCCACAAACACCAGCAAAACCTCCTAGGATCACGCACATGGGCTGGTACTTTCTTTCAACAAAGGAGAGGAACCCTCAGGACACTAAGTTTCAGAAATACTACCAATTCTCTAAACCACAGCTCCTCTACCCTCTGCTGGCTTCAGGAAGGAGCAAGACGGGATGCCTCATCCTTCCTGAATCCCAGCATTTGCCGTGGCTTGGCACATTTTCTGAGCTGTCTATCGCCAACCTGTGCTCATCACAGAGAGGAGTATCAGAATTAGGAGACGAAGGAAGTCACTAGAAACATATTCTCAAGTGGCCATTTCCCCAGCAAATTAAATGGAAAGAAAATGCATAATTTTCAGAGCATTTTTAGAGAACTTACTGGATCATGTTTTATATGTGTTCTATGAAGTCTTCCTTTTATGAATAAAGAACTCAAAGAACTACATTCTGTATGTCTGTATATTTCTATTTAATTCATAATCTGAGAGTCTAGGGGAGAAATGGTCCTAGCTAAGTTATAAATTGTAAGAGGAAAATTGAAACTGTGGCTAAAAGAAGAAAAATTTCAAGATATTTACTATTAGGAAAGTTTAAAAATAGACAAATTAAACAGGGTCTGATGAGATAGTCTCTCCTTCTGGGTACGTTTATTGTGACCATCATTTATGATGTGGAATCTCTTCCTGGAAAAATCTTGGGTCATGTAGCTGTTTTCTTTAATGTCTTCCACGCTAAAACAAGTGCAGTGGTCAGTAAATTACTTGACCAGACTGTGAGGGTTTATCAGTGGCCAAACCAGTAGCTAGGTCTTCGGAGATCCCTGACTTAACAAAATTCGGTATATAAGCAGCCTGTCTCCAGTTCATTGAACCCAACACCGTAATTGAGTCTATGTATGCATAATTATTAGTCATGAAACTATTCTTAATTTGCTTTCGTCTCTTTGCCCATGCTCCCTAAATCCTCCTTTTTTTCAGCTAGCAAATCTGTTTCTCCTAATTTTCTTGCTTACTGTACAGCATTTGAGACTTACATTTCCAATTGCGAAATACGTTCTTCCAACTAATTCTGGACCCATCGCTAACAACCTTTGTCTCTCATTTATAGCGTGTGCTCCCTCCTCGCTGGGCCACTCTTGTCCTCCCCGTTTCCCTGCACCTCCGTCCTTTTTGTCCCATTCTAGTCTTATTTCCTCCGCAGGCAGCACCCTCCTTTCCATCTTTACCTGTTCAAAGTGTGCCTGCCCTTCAAGGTCCACTCTGAAACTCCAGCTCATAGGATGTGGTGGGTGACACGGTTCTGGGCATCCCTCTCCCCAGAGGTCTGCCCTTCCCTAGCTAGGGAGGCTCGGACACAGCTTTTTCACTCTAAGCAGCCTTTGAAGTTAAGCTGCTATTCAATGTTAATGGCTGAGCAGTGTGGTAAAACCTAAGCTCTGGAGTTGTAAAACTAAGCCCATAGCCCACATTATCAATTAGTAAATATTATTCTCCCTCTGATAATATTTTCCTTGAGGTAATTAAAGTGCTGGTGCAAGAGAGGCCCTTAAAGATAATCTACTGTAACATGTTTATTAAATACCAGAGAAAACCGAGACCCAAAGCAATTAAAGAGATTGTCCAGATATTGATAATGGACTAAAACTCAGATTATTTGACTCACATTTCAGTGCTTTTTTCAACTGCATTATATTAGACTTGTGACTTTAGTGTTGACCTGTAGGCATTGTATCTGTCTGTCCGTGTATGATGAAAATGGATTTTTTTAATTTTAGAAAACAAATGCATTTTTTTACAAAACTAAATTGAAACCACCATATGCCAATAATAATTTTAGTACTGATTTAAAAATGTAAGGATATAGGTTGATTTAAGCAACAGGAAATTAAAGGATGTTGTGTTGTACATTAAATTTAAATATTTGACCACTTTCACTTTGTAAGTTTATTTGTATTTTGGCATCCTACATGAAGGTAATTAGTCATAATTTTCCTATGTAATCTTCAGAGAGAATTAATTAAATGCTGTTTTAAATCCTATAAAATAAGACAATTAATCTGAATGATAGTTCACAATCTTTTCTAGTTCTGTGTACTTGAATCATTGCAGAACTTGAATTTTAAGATACTATGTCATCCAAAGTACTTTTTTCTTATGTGTTTTGATATAAGTAGGATATATGAAACATGTGCAACATGCTGTGAAAATCTATGGAAATATATTAAATAATTTGCACTTTATTTTGAGTATTTTTATAAAATTTTGGATTTTTAAAATTTTTAAGTGACAATTACATATATTTCTGGGGTGCAGTGTGATATCTTCACCCATGTACACATCATAGAAAGTTTCAATCATGCTACTTTAGCTCACCCATTTATCATGTTTTTCGGTGAGAACATTAGAAGTTACCTGAGCAATTTTGAGATAAATCATGCATTAATATTTAACCGTGGTCACCATGTAATATGATGGATGGATCACTACAATTTAATCCTCCAGCTTAGCTGAAAGTTTGTGCCATTCAGTCAGTATCTTCCTTTTCCTGGTCTCCTTCTCCTCTCCGTCACACACCCAGTCTGTAGTAACCCCTTTCTGATGTGTTTCTTTAAGATCAACTTTTTAAAATTCCATGTATTAGTGAGATCACACAGTTATGTGTCATTCCATACCTGGCTTATTTCACTTAACATAATATCCTCCAGTTCCACTCATGTTGTCACAAATCATGGAAGTGTCTTCTTGTTAAAGGCTGAAATTACATATATATATAATATATTTATATATTATGTATAGATATATATATAGAGAGAGGGACAGAGAGACAAAATATATACACAATGAAATAAACACTTCAGGAAAAGAAAAACTTGTAGAAATATTTTGCTAAATTTATTGAGACATCATGAGAGTAATACAAGTTACTTTGGTCTCTACAGTCGTGAGAGGTGTTCCCAGTGGTGGCCGTTAGCTTCAGGCTATTAGCATGGTGAACTGCTGCTCGGATAACCTTGGTTACTGAGATTGCCACACATGTATTTTCAATTTCTGCTCTATGAGCCCCCAGTATAGTGCTTTTTTGTGATATACGACTGTGGTCCCCCATACAAGGGTAATACCATCTGTTGAAAAAGCATCATACTATTTTTCTTTCTCTGAAGTTGTGTACACATTGTGGCAGAGCACACACAAGAAAGAGAGGGTATCGCATTTCTTCATCCATCTATTTGTTGATGGACACATGAGTTGCTTCCGTATGTTCACTATTGTTAAAAATATTGAGCCTGGTGTGATGGTGCATGTTTATTAGCCCAGTACTCAGGAGGCTGAGGCAGGAGGATCACCACAAGTTCGAGGCCAGCCTGGGCTACATACTGAGTTCAAGGATAGCTTGTACTGTACAGTGATACCCTGTCTCAAAAAACAAACAAACATTCTCTCTCTCTCTCTCTCTCTCTCTGTCTCTCTCTCTCTCTCTGTCTCTTTCTCTGTCTCTGTCTCTCTGTCTCTCTCTCTAAATATATGTATGTATATATATGTATATAGTTGCTAAGAACATGAGAATGCAGGTAGGTCTGTGACATAATCTTCCACTTCTTTGGCCTATATACCCATTAGTATAATAGCTAGATCTTATGGTAATTTTTATTGTAATTTTTTGGGTTTTTTTAGAATCCCCGTATTATTTTCAAAATGGATGTACTACTGTAATTTTGCATTTCCATTAACAGTGCCACGTGGTTTTTTTCTTTTTTTGCACACCCTTGTCACCACTTAGTATTGTTTGTCAATTTGGGGCGGTTTTTCAGCTTTTTTTTGGCAATCACAGTTCTCATACATGTTAACTAGATTTCTTAAGGTGGTAATGGGGACATACTTTACCATTACAGTTAGTTTGCTACATCTCCATCGCTATGTTTTCTGGACAGCCGTCCGCAAAGACAGCATGAGGTCGTCCTTATTTCTTCAGCTCAAGCAGCGCTGTTGAGCCTGGTGTTAGTACACACGTCTGCAGTCCCATCTCGTTCACGGCCGATTTCCTGATCCCTTCCGGTGCCCGCGGATCGTGCTTCTTTAGGCGCACTTCGCGCATGCCCGGTGAATGTGAGGGTGTCTTTTCTGCTCACGACCTTTGTAGGTTATAGAATGGCCATTTCTCACCAGTCTTTGTGGGCCCTGTTCAGCGGGTGCAAGTTGGAGAGGAGGAGCGCAAGGGATGCGGGCCAGGGGGAGCGGCAGGAGGATCCATTTTAAGGGCCTGACCTGATTCTACTGCATTTCTCTGGTGGTTGGAAACGTTGGGCACTTTTTCATGTGTGCAGTGACCACTCAGATCTCTTCAAGGTGCTTCGGTTCAGATCCTGTGCGATCGTTAATGTTTGTTGTCTTCTTCTGGAGCTGTTTGAGTCCCTCATACAGTTCGCCTGCGGGCTCCTAATCACCTGTGCAGACATGCTTTCCCCCGGTATGCAGGATGTTTTATCACTTAGTTGTTTTCTTTGCTGTACATCTTCTCGGTTTGATGCAAGCTCATTTGTCTCTGTTCACTGCCTGTGCTTTGTAATTCTTCTCAAGAAATCATTGCCCACAATAGCGCTATGGATTTTTCTGCATTGGATGTCTTCTGGTTGCTTTATAGTTTCTGATCTTATGTTTAAGCATTTTCCCATTTTTAGTTCTTTTTCATTTATTTATTTATTTATTTATTTATTTGTCTTTCTGAGACGGTCTCACTATGCAGTTCAGGCTAGACTTGAGCTCACTTTGTAGCCCAGGCTGGTCTCCAATTCGCAAGGATCAATCCTCCTGTCTCAGCCTCCTGAGTGCTGAGGTTGCAGGCATGTGTCACCACGCCCCACTTGAGTTCATTTTTGTGTGTGGTTTGAGATGAAAGTTAAATTTTATTCCTCTGTGTGCAGATATCCAACACCGTTTATTGAATATTCTTTTCCCATTGTATGTTCTTAGGACCTTTGATGAAAATTCAGTATATTTGAATTTATTTCTTGGCCTTCTGTCCTATTCTGCTTGTCACTGTGTCTGCTTTCATGTCAGTTTATTTATTTATTTAGGTACTGGGAATCGAACTCAGGACCTTGCACTTCCAGGCAGAGGCGCTTGTGCTACTGAGCTATATCCCCGCCTTCATGCCAGTTTATTGATAGTAACTTTATGTTTTGAAATCAGAGCGCATGATGCTGACAGCTTTATTTATTCATTACTCAAGATTGCTTTGGTTATTTGGTGTCTGCTTGGTGCCATACAGTTTTGAGGATTGCTTTTTCTATTTCCTTAAAAATGTATCAATCTTTTAATATAGATTGTATGAATCTATAGTAGAGCACATTGGGCAGTGTGGATATTTCACAGTATTTATTCTTTTAGTCTATAGTTTAATTTTTTATCAATGTTCTATAGTTTTCAGTGTACAAATTTTTAACTTATTGGTTAACTTTACTTCTATGTATTTTATTTTTCTTCTGTAAATGAGATTATTTTCTTATTTTCTTTTTTTAGATAGTCCATTGTTGTACAAAAGTACAGATGTGCTACTGAGTTTTGTATGTTGGTTTTGTAACCTGCAACTTTATTTTATTTCTTTATTAGTTCTAGCTGTTATATTTGCTGGACCCTTTAGCATTTGGTGTATAAGGTCATATTATTTACAAACAGGGGCAATTTGACCCTCCCTTCATACTTAGATGTCTTCTTAACAGTTTTTAATGTGAGTAGATGTGGATTGTAGACAAAGGCTTTTTCTTCACTTATTAAGATGGTCATGTAGCTTTGTCCATTCTATAAAAATAGGATATTATATTTATTGATTTATGTTGAGCCATCCATGCATACTTGGGGTAAATTCCATCTATTCACAGTGAATGATTATTTTAATAAGCTATTATATTTATTTTCTAGAATTTATGTTTATCTAGAGTATCCATCTCTAGTTTTCCATTTTATAGTGTCTTCTGACTTTAGTATCAGGATAGTGTTGTCCTCTATGATTAAATGTAGAAGTATTCCCATCTCAAGTTTTGGAAGATTTTGAGGATTGTTCATATTAGATGAATTTATATATGAATATCCTTGAGATTTCTGTAGGTTTTGAACCTGCTCAAAGTTGTTTTAACCTATGTCATAAAACAGAATAATAAAATAGTGCTTTATTTTTGAGGCCTCTCACCTAAGCATTTTGTTCAGATTCTGACAATTTGAAGTTCTTCAGATAAGCTATCTTCACTGACTGATCTGATTAACTCAGTGAGATCTACCAGTTAACAAGCCCTACACATTTTCCTTTGAGAGTGTTAAATATGAAAAATATTACCAACAACAACAAAATAGTATATGGCAATCTCGAGGAAACTCTACCCAGAAAATTTAAGAAATGAACAGAAATACACAATTAGGGGAAAAGAAACTATAAATCATATCCTCAAGATTATTAAAAATATTAGGACTACTAAACAAGAAGATACTGTTTAAAAAGTTTAAATTGTAAGAAGACAGAGTTTTGAAATTAAAAATGTTACACAAATAGAAATCAAGCTAGGAACTTTAATACCCTGAAAGGATAAAGTTATGGAAAGCTCCAAGAAAATAAAGCAAGCAGCAGAGACAGAAAGTAAAAATTCAGGAAAAGTACCACACTCTTTGCTTCCCCTGTAGGGTAACCATATTGGAAAGAGGAATAAAAATAAAAGAAAGAACAATAATCAAAACAAGAAATAAAGAAAAATCATGCATTAGAATTTATCTGAGAAAGAATACTTTGAACTTCTTCCGAAGTAAAAGATTAATTTCATTGATAGAGGTATCAAAGCACAATAAATGAAAAAAACTTGTTTACAACAGGATAAATCACAAAATTCCAGCTTACTAGGAGTAAAGAGATTTCAGCTGCTTCCTTAAGCCCTGGAATGGGAACACTTCACATTCTAATGAGTAAAATGGCATTAGGTTTCTTGATGTTTTCCAGTTACAGACAAATTTCTTCAAAATTTTAAGAGATATTTGGCAGAATACAATATTAACATAGAAAAAAATGAGTTGTGTTCCTGAGCAGCAATTAAAAACCCACAGAGAAAGAAACTAGGAAAACTATACCATGCACAATGGTCTCCAGAAAAATTAAACACTTAAGAACTACACTAACCAAGGAAGTTAAAGACCTGTGTAATAAAAAACATGCTATCTTAAAAAAGGAGATCAAAGAGAATCAGAAAATATATATATAACCCCTATTTCTGGATAGTCCTAACTAATACTGTCAAAAGAGCCAGACTGCCAAAATTGATATACAGATTTAATCAATCCCAATCAATACCAACAACATTCTTCACAGAACTAGAAAAAATATCCTAACATTCATGTGGAACCAGAAGGGACCCAGAATAGCAAAAGCTATCCTGAGTAATGGATTTCAAGTTATACTACAAAGCTACAGTGATAAAAACAGCATGGAATGGGCACAAAAACAGACTTGTGGATCGGCTGAACAGAAGAGAGGATGCAAGCCCTGCGGTCCCAGCATTGGGAAATAGAGGCACAAGGATGGCCCTGAGTTCAAGCTCAGGCTACATAGAGAGTTCAAGGCCAGTTTGCACTACAAAGCAAAACTCTGTCTCAAAATACAAAACAAGAACAAAAAAATAAGTAACTAGAAAGAAGAGAGGATGCAGAAACAATCGAGGCACATTCAGTCATCTGATCTTTGACAAAGGGACCAAAAAAAAACCTGTAGCAAATGGTGCAGGGAAAACTTGGTATATGCATGCAGAAGATTGTGTCTACACCCATCTCTGTCACCGTGTACTAAAATAAAATTTAAATGGATAAAAGACTTAGCAATTAATGGAAACAATCTTCTGGAAAAGAGATGAATAAAAAACTTAGTATAGATACACCATGGAGTACTACTCGGCCATTAAAAAGTTTAGATTATACCCTGACAGCAGCCCTTTCAGCAGCTGGAGTCCATTGAAGGAAGACGGATGCACCTGGAGACCAAAATGAAGTGAAATAAATCACACAAACTTGCACAAATATTGCATGCTTTCTTTTATATAACAGACCCAAAGTATAAACAATTTAAAGAGAAAAATATAAGAGATAATTCAAAATAGGGAAATAGATCTTTTGTAAATGAAAAGTGGAACTAATGAGAGAAGGAGAGGGAAGGAAGGAAGGGCAAGAGAAAGTAAAAAGAATTAAGATGTGTTACTCAGCCACCTTAATTTTGGCAAAGAGGCCAAACATGTTCACTGGAAGAAAGATGGCCTCTTTAATAAGTGGTGCTGGAAAAACTGGCTTTCTACATGCTGAAGATTAAAACTAGACCCATGTCTATTACCATGCACTAAACTAAAGTCAAAAATGGATTGAAGATCTAAATATCAAAACAGAACACTAGATCTAATGGAAGAGAAAGTAGGTAAAAATCTTGACGACACTGGGGTAGGCAGAGAGTTCATGAACAAAAACCAAACTACACGGGAAATGCTTCAAAGAATCAACAACTGGGATCTCATCTTGAAAAGTTTTTGCACATCAAAAGAAATCACCAACAGAGTAAAAAGAAAACCCACAAATTGGGAAAATATTTTAGCCAACTGCCCCTCAGATGAGGGATTTCTATCTAGAACATATGAAGAATTAAAAAAATTCAGGCCCCCAAAATTCAAAGACCCAGTCCACAAATGGGCCTCTGAGATGAATACACACTTCTCAGATGAAGAAATACTAATGGCGAATAAATATATGAAAAAATGTTCAACATTATAGTCATTCAAGGAATGCAAATTAAAATAACACTGAGATTCCATCTCACCCCAGAAAGAATGGCTATCATAAAGAAATCAACCAATAACAAATGCTGGAGAGGCTGTGGGCAAAAAGAACCCTACTGCTCTGTTGGTGCAAATGTAGATTGGTGAAATCACTGGGAAACCAGTTTGGAGATTCCTCACAAAACTAGGATTGGAAGTCCCCCTTAACCCAGCTATACCCATCCTGGGTATTTTCCCAGAAGAATTAAAAACATCGTACCACAGCAATGTATGTGCATCCATATTTATAGCAGCACAATTTGTTATAGCTAAATCTTGGAAACAACCCAAATTCCCATAAACTGAGGAAGGGATAAAAATGATGTGGTATTTTTATAAAATGGAGTATTACTCAGCTATAAAAAAAAAAAGGATAAACTCAAGGCTTTTCTAGGTAAATGGATGCAACTAGAGACCATACTCATAAGTGAAATAAATCGGACCCACATGTGTAAACATCATATTGTCTCCCTGGTGTAGGAACCTGAAAGAGTAAGTAAAACTCAAAATGTACAATAGATGATATGAAAGGGAAAGAAATTTCTCAAAGGAAGGAACAACAGGGATAAGGGGAAGAAGAAAAAGGAAAGAAGGAAGGGAAAATATATATAGATAAATAGATAGATATATGTACATAGAAGAATGACTGGGATAACTGAACTGCTGATGTCTGATGGTATATTGAAAGGAACAGTTAATGCTTAAAGTTTTTTATGTTCTGACCAATTTTGCATGCTTATATCTGGTAATCCATGCAACTGATTTGAAGACAACAATATGCAATGGAACAACCATTGGTGAATTCCTACCATTTTGTCTAGTGAAACTATATTATCTCTAATGTTTTATCTAATAATTATTTTTTATTCTCTTTAATGGTTTGAACAATTTTCCATTCTTACACCTAATAATCTGAGCAATGTAGTTGAAGATCACAATATGTAATATAGCAACCACTGTTAATTCCTATCATTTTGTTCTGAAACCCCGTGTCACTTTTAATGTCCTTACTTTGTTTTGTTTATGTTTGTGATGGTGCTATGCTGCTATTCCTTTTTTCCCCTTCTTTCACTACTCTCTTTAAAATTAAAAAAAGAATTAAGATGTGTTGTGTACAGGTACAATCCCCCTGATGAATGTACTCTACATATACAAGAAATGTATTAATAAAGTAAGGTGTAAGAAAAATAGTTATATAGAAGGCCATGTCCAGCCAAATCCAGTGTGATGACAGAATAGAGACAAAGAAAGGTACCAACAGGTGTGGCTGCTATTCAGTAAGCCAAAGAGAAACCAAGTTTATTATATTTCAGGGTATATTATACCCTGAAAACGGCCCTTTCAGCAAAGAGCTCTCCAGGGAACAATGGAAATTAGTATGTTTTGCCACATTAAAAATATATTGCTGTGCAGTCAGTGATGTTGGAAGATGCATAAAAATTGTAGCATGTACATTAAAAACTAGGTACATGGGAAAAAATCCAATGATTACCTTCAGGTAAAATGGAGAACATCATCCTAATTCACTTTTTGACTTATAATATTTACCAGCCATGTAAATGCTGGTCACTTAACACAAAACTGTAACATTATTTTGGCATTGGAGACCAGTGGAAATGCGGGGTAAGGATACAGAGAAGTGTTTGTGTGTGTTGAGGAAACCAGTGGTATTTATAATTGATGAATGAAGAAAAAGTTAGAGGAAAGATTGCTCAGAGGAAAAACTGAGAAAGTTGAGGACAGTTGCTTCTGGGGAAGAGAGAGAATAAAGAATATGTTAGAAAAATGCTGTTTTTCACTCTAAGCTTTTTTATACTATTTTACTCCATGAACCATGTATGTGCATTACTGTGATAAAGTAAATCAATTTAAAAATATGATATTCTACCTTTTGTGCAAGTAAGAGTGAATTTTTTTAGACACACTTTACTGAACATTTTAAAATTATAAAACCCTTTAAGGTTATATCCACATTGTCTAATTAATCAGCACACGTTTGTTCATAGTAGTCATATAATTATTTTCATTTGCGTTACGTTGTTCCTGATGTCCTCTCTTATTCCTGACTTTCAGTTCCTTGTGCCTTTCCTTGGCAGTCTAGCGGGTGTTTCTAGTTTACCAACTTTTGGACATTGATTTTTCTGTTGTTTTTCTCCTGATAATATTTATTTCTGATCCTGTCCTCATGCTCTCATTATATTTGCTTTGGGTTTAGTCAATTTCCTTTACTACTGCCTTGTCCTTTAAAGTGAATATTAGGTTATTGATTTAAAGTCTTATAGAAATTTCCTTCTACGGGCTGTTTTATCTGAATCATTTAAGTGTTGGTGTATTCAGCTTATGTTTTCATTCATTTGAAAGTATTTTATTGCTGTTGTATCATTTTATTTGACCCACTGGCTATTGGGGAATATTATATAATTTCTACACTTTTCTTGTACACTTTAGAAAAATTGTATTCTACTCTTGTTAGATGGAATAGTCTATAGATGTCTATTAATTCTAATTTGTTTGTAATGCTCTTCATGTCTTCTGTTTCCCTGTTGATCTGCTTAGCTACCGTATTAGTTTTTAAAAGTGGCATGGTAAAGTGATGTCTCCTACTCGTGTTATTATGTTGTCTATCTCTTCCTTCAGTTCTATGAGTTGTGAATTTTTGCTTCACCTTTTTTGTGGCTTTGTTATTAATTTCATTTATTTCTGATTAGCTAAGTTGGTCTGTTATGTCTTTTATTATTAAAAATGTCTTTGTTTCGAATTCCAATTTATATTCAGCTTTTGATTACTGTTTACATATTTTTCATCTTTATTCCTTCAGTCTATTTTTCTCCTTGAATCTAAAGTATATCTGTTATAGATATTATATAGTTGGATTGTATTTTTTAGCCCTTCTGCCAGTTTCTTTTGATTGGAGTATTGATTCTACTCACATTTAACGTAATTACTGGTGTTTGCCATTCAGTTATTTTCTGTCTTTCCTCCAAACATCTGTTCCTTCATCCCTCCCCTTTTTTTCTATTTGACAAATAATATTGACATATCATTTCAGTTCACTTCTTTTACTAATGTTTTAGAGGGTTTGTTTCTTTTTTTCTTTTCTTTTTCTTTTCCTTTTTTTTTGGTCTTTTAACAACAGGATTTCACTATGGAATTCAGGCAGGCCTTGAACTCAATTTGTAGCTCTGGCTGGCCTCGAAATTGCAGCAATCTTCCTGCCTCAGCCTCCTGATGAGAGTTATTTTCTTAATTGTTGCCATTGTGATTATAATTAATATTTTAATGTAAAATAATTTAGAATAAGTCCAATTTAATTTCAATTCAAAAACCTTGCTGTTTGATCTTATAGAGTTCCATTCATTCCCCCTCAAGTTTGTACTACTGTTGTCCTGTCAATTATATTGTCATACACTATAAGCTTATCAATACTGTTTTAAATTGTGTGTTTGTTTTTAAATCAAAAGGGAGAGTTGCAAGGAAAAATATTTATACTGTATGTTAAGTTAATAGATATGGCAACATTTACTGGTCCTTTCCTTCTTTACATAGAATAAAATTATTGTCTAGTGTTCTTCAGTTCAGCCTGAAGGATTCTCTTCTTTATTTCTTTGACAAAAAGCTGGTAACATAGCCTTTTAGATTTTGTTTTTGTGGGAAGATCTTGATTTCCCATTCCCTTTTGATGAATAGTTCTGCTGGAGGTAAAAGTTTTGGTTGGCAGTCTGTGTCTTTCTCTCTTTAAATATGCCATTCCAATGCTTTGGGGAATTTTAGTTTCTGTTGAGGGATCAATTTCAAATCTCATTGTAGATATCTTGGTATATGATGAATCTGGTTTTCTCCTTGCTACTTTCAAGATTACCTTCGTCATTCCTTTCGATATTTTGACTATGGTTGTCTTCTAGTGTGTATCTTTTTGAGCTTATATGAAACTTAGACATCTTTAATCTTTATATTGTTCTTTTTCAATACTTTCTCTGAAAGTTTTTAGCAATTATTTCTTATGAATATTATGTCTTCCTCCTCTCCCAGAATTTCCATTATGAATGTGTAGAGATGCCAGATAATGTCCTGTAGGTATCACAAGCTTTGTTAATTTTTCTTTATTCTTTTTGGTTTTTAATTCTTATACAGGTTGATCCTAGTTGATCTGTCTTTCTTTCATTCTCAAGTTTATCCATTTTTTCTTATGCCTGCCTAAATATGCTGATCAGATTTCCTAATATATTTTTTCATTTGTTTATTACACTATGCTTTTTTTGAACTCCAGAATTTCTACCAATTCTTCTTAAGAAGTAATTACTTTTTCTCGTGACTCTATTGGATGAGACATCATCTGCATGTTTTCCTTTCATTTTTAGACACTTTTTCTGTTTCTCCTTTGAACAGATCTGTGATGGATGATTTAAGGTCTTTGTCATAAGTGGAGCATTTGGGTTTCTACAGGAACAGTTTCTAGTGACTATTTTTCCCAAGTGCTGTAGACATAATTTTCCTCGTTCCAACAAATTTCATAATTTGTTCTTAAAACTGAACATTTTAAATAAAAGTCTGTACTTCTTGTTGTGTTTGGCCATTAAAGTCTCTACTTTTTTAATTTTATGGTCTGCTAATGACTGACGAGAGATGACGCCACTTCATCACCCAGCCTTTGCCGAAGGCTGTGTGTTTGTCGCCGACTCCTTCTGTTCTTCTGCAGGCAGTTTGTATCTTTGCTCAGCCTTGGCCTTCACTGCCTGCTTACACAGAGCCTCAAGCTCAGGGTTGAGACCTTTGTCTTCCCAAGTCTTTCTTAGTCATTCACAAAGCACGGCGCATGTGTATGTCTCTAGATTTTCTGGAAGGGGTGTTAAAGCTTTTCATAGGCCCCTTATGGACAGTTCATTCCCCAGTTTTTCAGTTTAATATTTTTGGTCTCCTTTTTTAACTCCAGCTGTTAAAGCCACCGCTAAGGCTTCTGTTACTGAATACCTGCCGCTGACGTTTGCAGAGTGGTAGATCTTCGCGAGCTGCAACAAAGACCGGCCCTGAAAATGGAGATAGGAGAGCTGTCACACAGGTCAAACAGTGGTAATTGTTGGTGATAAATATTTAGAAACTCTTAAAACCATTCTTAGACGTAGAACTAGTTTGCTCAGCCTCCATAGTAGTGAAGCCTTTGATTTCAAAACTATTCCACAACTTGAGAAGGGGAGAGATCAGCATGAACATAAATGCCCCGAAGTTCATTTCCCTACTGAGATTCCCTCTCCCTCTCTCTCTCTCACTCTCTCTCTCCCTCCCCTTTGTCTCTCCCTCTCTTGGACCGCCCCTGTTCCTCTTTTTCTCCCTCTTCCTCGTCCCCTACCTCCTGTGTTTTTCTTTCTTGCTTGCTGTTGTTTTTGGATAAGGAAAACTTTTCTTGAATAAACAATCCTGGGATTCTTGCAAGACTTCAGTTTCCAGAGTTGTGAAAACAAAAGTACTTTTGACAGTTTTTGCCAGTGTTTCCATTGCTTTTATATAGGTGCAGATTTTGGGGAGCCTTTACTCCGCCATCTCAAAATTCTGCTGTTTTTTTTAAGGAAATGCAAATAGAACAAATGAGTATAGTGAATAAAGTTTCTATCCTAAACAACTAGTCCCTCTGATCCCAACCAGAATATTAACAATGTTAACAATTATTGTACATCTTTCTTAAATATGTGGCTAGATAAGCATGTATGAATATAGAGATAACACCTATATTTTCTTTTGTGTAGTAAGTCCCCAACTTATGAACTAGTTTTGTTCTAGGAGGACCTTTGTAAGTTGGAGTCATTCCTAGGTCTGACAAAGTGAGTCTTCTATACCCTTGACAGAAACATACAATGTAAGGCATGAAAACGAACACACACAAAAGTACTGTACACTATCACACTGTATAGTAAGCACACAGCAGCGTAACTGTGACAATGTCCAGCAGACATGTGAGCTACTTCCGTGATTTGTTTGCATCTGTGAATGTTCTAAAGTGAGATATGTTCCTGCTATGAAAAGTTCACAATGGTAACGTTCATAAATTGGGGACGTACTCTAGAGAAGAAAACTAGATATTCACCACTATTCTGTATATGTTTGACTTGCCACTTTACCTTAGAGACTGACCTAAATTGAAAACAATTCTCATTTTTGTTCATTTGATTGGTTGTTGGTGTCTTTTAAATTAGTCATTTATAGTCCTGTTAAACTATGATTCTTCGCATTTGTTACATTCACAAAGTTGTGCAGCACATGGTTGGTGTATTTTACTTTTTGGTAGTCAGGTATTCTCTAGCTGGATGGTCCATAATTTATACACATTCGTGTGTCTCGTAAACCTTTGGATTTGTCTGCTTTTTCATTAATCCAAGCAATTATGACAGAAGAAGAAGTACAAATGGCCAGTAGATACAGGAAGAAATGCTCAACATCTCTGGCCATTAGAGAACTGGAAACTAAAGCACTAAGAATCCATCTAACCCCAGAAAGCATGGCCATCAACAAGAAGTCCAATAGGAACATTTCTCCATTGTTAGGGGAAGTATAAATTAGTAGAACCTTCATGGAAATCAGGATAGAGATTCCTCAAAAAAAAATAGTACTAGAAATTCCATTTGCCCAGCCATTCTGCTTGTAGCTGTCTTCCTAAAGGGGTGAAAGACATCAGATTGCAATGATACCTGCATGCCTAGGTTCGTAGCAGCACAATTCATGTAGCTAAAGCTTGGAAGCAGTCTGTGTGTCCTAGGAAGTATGGAGATCTTTCTCACTTGGAAAGGGAATCAGAAATAGAGGGACTGGCAGGCAGGACAGGGGAAGGGGGTGAAAAAAGGAACGAAGATGTGTGATGTGCGTGTACCACCTCCACACAAGGACTATGAACATTATTTACTGCAGATATGTGCTAACGAAAAATCAGTGGAGAAACAGCATTGCTTTTTTTTAAAGCACATGTGCTGGTATACCTATGGGATAAATTCCCACCATAGAAATATAAAGTGTATTTGTTTTGAAATTTTTGCGACTGTTGCTAAATCACCTGTTCCATAAGATTTTATTTGTTTACGACCATCTTTAGTACAGGAGAAGGCTCTTTCCCTTCACCTTTGCCAGGCTGTACTTTCCAGTGTATTTTGCGTACTTAAAAGTTAGAAAATATCTTTCGTGTTTTAATAGTCTCTTTAAATAAGTGAAACTGAATAATACCCTTTCATATATCTATAGATTTTCTTCTACCACCACATATAAGAATGCCTCTTCACGTCTTTCAGTCATTGTGAATTAATTTTTTTCAAATGAAGATAGCTCTTTTTGAGTTAGAGTAACGTGTCTTTTTATGTGTTCTCTGTATTACAAGTATAGTTTTCTCAAGTTCATTTATTCTGCGATTTTGTCTTGCTCAAAAAGGGTCTTGCTTCTTCTTCTTTCAAAAAAATGTATTTATGATTTCTCCCAGTTACATAGTATCCCATTTGTTTATTTATTTATTTAGTCAGACGGTTCATTGCTTGAGCTCCTACCACTTACCTCTATGATTCTTCTCCGATTTAAAATGCCACTCTTGTCGTATACAGAATCCCATCTGTATAGAGAGTATTTTGGGACCTTTGCTTCCTTTACATTAATGTCTTTGACAATCTGTTCCTTTTTTCATGCCAAAACCTTGATTCTTATCTTTCTAAGTGACCTTTAGAATCACTTTATCTACTTCTGCTCTCTTCTGGAGGAACGAAAAACTTCTGTGGTTATTATTCCTGAGGTTACATCAGTAGTTTTCAATCTTTAGTCAGAATCAGGTAGAAAGCGAGTTAAAACCTGGGTGGGCCTTGCCTCCAGAGTGTCTGGTTTCTGTAAGTCTGAGTTGGGGGCCTAAGAGTTAATGTCTTTATAAATTTCAGTAGTATTATCATGCCGGTCTGAAGCACAATATCTTGAGATCTATTGCAATATATGGGGATTACCTGAAATTCTATATGGGTGCATATGCATACACACACACACACACACACACACACACATTATATGATATAAATGTCACCCTTCCTTTTTTATATAAATCTGGTAATAATTTATATCATTTCATTTATCTTGTTTTCTTGATTTTACTTTCTAAGCTTATTTTTATGTAGTTTATTTGTTGCTATTTGTGATGTTTATAATTTAATATCAAAGACTTTGCTTTATTTGATGATTGTGGATTATTTAAACATTTATAGTTAATAATTTTTGTTTGCTGTTACATTGGGTGGGGGGGAATAATACCGTTACCTTCTGGCAAACTGGTGGCAGTGTGGGGTTAGCCTGGAAATTCTGAGGAAGCTGAAGCTAGCTGTGGTGTCGTGCACCTGTGCTTCCAGCACTCCGTGAGACTGAGGCCTGGAGGATCTCAAGTTTGAGCTCAGTCTGGACAATTTAGCTATACAGGGAGACCCTGTCTCAACATTTTAAAAAGCAAAAAGGTTTTGGGGATGTAACTCCGTGCAAAGGCCCATGTGCCACAGGAAAAATTTCCTTAAAAGGAAAGCGCAAGCTGAGCTGTGTTAAGCAAGTAGTACCAAACCATTCCCTGTGTGTGGCTTAAAAATATTTCCCTGCAGGGCCAGGTGGGCAGGCCCAGCTACTTGGGAGGCTGAAGTGAAGTGTCACAAGTTTGAGAATGTGACGCCAAGGGGGTGGGGATTTAGCTCAGCAGCACAGCGCCTGCCCAGCAAGTGCAAGGTTGTGAGTTTAATCCCTGCTACCGGAAAAAAACCAAAAAAAAAAAAGAGAGAATGTGAGGCCAGCTTAGGCAACTTAATAAGACCCAACCTCGAAATAAAATACTTGCCTAGCATGTGTAAAACCTTGAGTTCAATCCCAATCCACAAAGAAAAAGGTTTCCCTTGAGTATTGGTACTGCTGGACAATTTAGTTAGAATAATTAGTTCTTAAAGTAAGCTGTCTGAATGGTATAGGTCTCATTACTTAAGATTCAGATGTTTCTCATTCAAACAGCATGAGTTTTTAATATGTATATATATATATATATATATATATATATCAAAGGCCATACTTCTGTTGCATGATATGAAATCTCAGGAATGTATGATAGCTAACAAAAATGTACTTTTACTGAAAATATAGTCCTGAAAGTATTATAATAGTATACTAATATTGTTTCATAGATGAAAGATAGTTGAAGATTTTTAGACCTACAAGACACATTTTAAAAATTCAGTCTAATTTCTTACATGCTAATTTCCCACTGAAGCTAGTGTCTGTTTCCTTCTATTAGTAAAAGAGAAATAATAAAAAAAGGTAAAAAACAAATCTTCACCCCCTTTTTTAACAGTAGGATTACTTTGTGCTACAGATGGATTTTCTTTGTTACTGTAATAGGCAAAATAATGGCTCCCAAAGATGACCATGTTTTATCTTAAAACCTGGGACTATGTTACCTGACGTGGCAAAGGAGAATTCAGATTGCAGGTGAGATTAAAGTTGCTAATTACCTAATTTTAAAATAGAGAGGCTAGCCTGGATTTTTTGTGTAAACCCAGTATTATCACAGTGGTCTTAAAAAGTCAAAGTCAAGGTGGCAGAGAAGGTCAGAACTATTTGATGTGAGAATTCCACCTGTCCTTGTGGACTTTGAGAGTGGAGAAAGACAACCAAGGGCCAACGTTACCCTACAGAAGCTGACAGGCAAGAGACCAATTCTCCCCCTGTCTCCAAAAGGAAACACAGCTCTGCCGCACCCTGACTGTAACCCAATCAGTCCCATGTTAGACTTGTAACCCACATAATAATTAAACAAAAAGTTGTGTGGTTTTAAGCCATTAAGCTTGTGGTGAAATGAGTATAATTAGTAAAACATTAGCATAGAGGACTCAAATATTCTTTGTCAGCAAATATCTAACAGGTAGGTAAAATCACAGTTAATATACTGTACTGTATATTTTCCCCTTTTCCCTCAAATAGTTGAATTTTCCAAAATTCTAGAAACTTAGCCTTGTATTTTATTAACATTATATGTCCTGGAAGTTTAACATCTTAGAGCTCATTTAGAGAAATACCTTCCCTGTCTACAGTTGCGTTTCTAAAGATTTGGACCTCATTGGAAAATCAGCATGGCAAGCTACTTAGTCTGAACTACGGATGAGGGCTTTCGAGACAGGGGCACCAAGTCCGTGAACCTCGGTGTGACTGGTGTCTGCCATGAGAAAGGTTATTTAGCCACTCTGGACCTTTTTTTTTCTTAGTAAAACTCTAATCAAAAGATTGTGGGGAAGACTACCTAAGATGATTTATTGAATGCCTCTTAGATTCTAGGCATAAACATACAGTTTTTAGAAACTTGAAAAATAAATAAAAGCAAAACCCCACTTCTCAGGGAATTTATGTAAAGCAAGGCCGCCAAGGAGTGCTGAAGTGAGACTTGAGGTTGCTGGTTTAGGTAGGATGCCTGGGAAAGTCATCACTGTAAAGGTAGCATGTAGCGCCAGAGGAGGCGCTGGAGTGACTTAGGTGGATACAGAAGGGAAGGCTGTTGCAGGAGTGAGATTTGCATTTTTGGCAAGCAGTTGGATAGAGATTGGCTTGAGTGAAGGAAAAAACGAATAGAACTCAAGAGGTAAAAGGAAACATGTTTGTGTTGCTTCTGTCTACCCATTTGTGCACAAGTTGGAAACTCTTCAACACTCAACCTCTACTGATCTCCCTTCTTCTGTTACAGGTAGTAAGTCCCCCGTCCAGCTCCCATGTTACTGTCCTGCCATTCCCAACCCTTTGCTTTCCTTCAGGCCTTTATCTCTGGCTACCTAACTGGTCTGCTGCCAGCCTCACACCCCATTCTTAGCTCTCTTCCAAGTGATTTTTATGGAAAACCTCCCACCTTCCAGGTCCTGTGCTAGATATGAGGGAGAGAGTAGTCATCAAAGTAGAAATGGTGATGGCCCTTACAAAATTCATACTAACTGAGGAGAAAATCCCAGAGACAGTTAACGATACGACAGCGTAAAGTGTAGTTGAAGAACAAGTAGTCCTAGTACTCAGGAAGTGCAGGTAGCTCTGATTTACGACTGTTAGTGCAGGCCTTGAAGAGGAAATTGTATTCACTGAAAGATGTGAAAGTCCTTCAGAGAGAAAGTGTCCCCAAGCACAGGAACACAAATGCAGGGGGCAAAAACTAAAAACCCATAGGATGGAAAGTCATGTGGTATTACCAGAGAGAGGACAGAAGACAGCAGCTCAGTATCAGGCTGGAGAGATAGGAGGAAGACAGATCACGCCTGGTATAGTTAGGCCCTGTTAAAGTGTTTGCTAAGCCCTTTGTCACCAAAAGAAGTGCCTTAAAGCATGGATATAATCATATAGCTCCCCGAATTGAAACTCACCAATGAGTCCCCCAAGAAATTTAGGTTAAATTCAAACTCTGACATAGCACACAAGTGCTTTAACCTGGATTTTACCTTTTAAGCATCAGCTCCCACGGGCCCTCTACCACCTCTATGCACTGCGAGGGTAGAATTGCTTGTTCATGGGCCTCAGGAAAGAGATTTCAAGCCCCAGGACAGAGAAAATTCTCAGAATCCTCCTTGGCTGTTGTCTACCTCATGAATGGTCCTTCAAAATTAATCTCAAATGTCTTGTCTGTCAGAATTGCCCATGAAAATTCAAACAGAGATAATATTTTCCTCTTCTATTCTACTTTTCATTCTATTTATTCTCTAGAAGTTTGTTTACAAATTAAACTCCTCCAGTAACTGTGAGCTCTTTCAGGGTCTATGAGCTTGTTTTTGTCTGTAGTCTGTATATATGGTCCCCGGCATAGGGCCTGTCATTTAGTTGCACTTAATAAATAGTGCATTTAGTTAATAAAAGTCTTGGCTGATTTTGTCCCCAAACTAATGAGAAATGTTTTTAAGATGTAACATTTATCTATCACTTACTTAAATCACAAGATTTAGCAAACTTGTTAATTGTTGACTAAGTTAACTCTATTAAAATGTAAGTGTTTTTCTGAGTGCTGTCTGCAGAGCTAGCACAGTTCCTGGCAAATAGGAAGATACTCCTTAAGTACTCATCCCTGTAACACTTAGTGCCTTATTATCGATTTTATGATTTTTAGAATTCCTTTACTTTCAGTCACTCTGGGTAATACAGTCCCCACTAAATACACACTTTGCAAGTTAATACTTGAATCAAATACCTGTTCATTTTTCTTTCAGTATAATAATTCTTTAATATATCTACTTCTGGTCATTGTTTTGTAAAATCCTAGTGTCTTACTGTTATGGACGATAACATGGTTTCACCAAATTTGATACTTAACTTCCAGTAAGAACAAAACCAAGCTTCCTGGCTCTGCTAGAGACTTGTACAGTGCCTGTTCTCCAGCACAAGCTCACGTGGGCTTACATAACGCCTTCAAAGGACGTATCATAAACACCATGGCAGACATTCCATAGACTCGCTTCTCCAAATTACCTCTTCATCTGGTCAGTTCTAAAAAGAAGACGCACAGGTCACAAGTAAATAATTTAGGAAGGTAAAGCCTCAGCAGTAAACACTGAAACTGAAGAAAAAGATTTGTTAAAAAGCCTCCTCACTATTACAGTAAGTGACCTATAAAATGGACTCAGGTACCACTGATAAAGTATAAACTTGTCCCTTTTTTTGAAAGAAGTTTAACAATATATACTGAAAACTTTGTAAGTGTTAATATCCATTAAGAACTCAATAATATTCAGTTTGTCAGAAAAGGTAGAAATGAATTTGCACAACATTGTGAATGTACTAAATGCCACTGAAATGTTCACTTGAAAATGATTAATTTTATATTAGGTGAATTTTACCTCAGTAAATTATTTTTAAAATATTTAGGGGCTGAGGGTTTAGCTCAGGGGCAAAGCTCCTGCCTGGCAAGCGCAAGGTCGTGAGTTCGATTCCTGGTACCGGAAGAAAAACAACAACAACAAAAAACCACAAAAACAAAAAAATACATAAAATATTTAACCCTGAGAAAATAAATATACAGGTATTCATAAATATGTCCAGTTCAGTATTTTTTATAATAGTGAATATTTGAAAACAGCCTAAATGTTTACTAGAAAGAGTGATTCTTTGTGATCCATCTGTATTCTAGAATACTCTGCAGCCACTGAAAATATCTTAAGGGGTACTCAATGATATGGGAAGGTGCTGAAGAGAAAATGTCATATGTACAAAATGTTGAATACAAAATTATACAGTTGGGCTTTTTAAGAACAAACATAATAGGAAAAGACTAAAAGAAAACTTACGTATTCTTTAGCTTCTGTGAGCACGTGGTGACTTTGTCCCAGTGGCTTCAGTGGCAGGTGTTCCACTGGTCTTGTTCTTGTCTCTGGTAAGACCATCGTCTCTTCAGGCTCTGATTTTCTCTGTGGATTCTTCACTACCCTCAAAGCTTTTCCTGTCATGGTACAAAGAGTCAGGATAGGAGAAATATTAGCACATCAAATCGGGGAGGTTTTCTTGACAGTTTTTACTGCCATTTAAGTGTAAAGGAGTGAAATAGGAGTTGGGGAGCTAGCGTGGAACATCATACTTGTTTAATATGTATTGCATGACACAGATACTTTCACATACATTGTCTTCTGTAATTGTCACAGAAACATTATAAAGTAAAAACTATATTCATGCCCACTTTACAGATGGCAAAATAAAGGGGGCTAATAACTTGCCTCCAGCTTACACAGATAGTTAATAGCATCTCAACCAATATTATTTCCAATCCATGCATTTTCAAATAGCTTTTGTTCCTCAGTACCACAATGGCTATCACCAGCACAAAGTCTCAAACAGTCCTAATTTGCAAATGAGTCGTACAAGCGCATATATATGTGCCTTTACTCAGACGCACACCATTAACATTCAGCCCCAGTGATGTTTCCCAGATCTGAACTGGCAAGTACGTAATACCCATAACACCACTCCCATGACAATCGCTGTACTTACTCCAGCTTTCCCTGTGCTAGGCACCACTAAATTAATACTAACCCTTTTAATCCTTTCATCAGCTCCAGTAAATATCAGTCTTGTCTCTGTTTTCATGGAGGGAAGCTAACATAGAAGGTAACACAGGTAATTAGCACCGAAGACTTGAATCCACGCGGTCTGAGCTTGCCCTGGCTTTGGCGCTCCAGGCAGCTACGCTAAGCAATGGAAGCTGGCATGCAGGGGGAAGTTCATTTGCTTTTTAAAATTTGTCTGCGTCCTGAAAGTATCTGATGCACACTGGCTGGCAACACTGGCCGCACGTGGAGAAGACTGGGGTGGGGGGTGTTCCATAGAACCCAGCCCCACTGTGGGAATCTGCATTTTGATGCTCTACACATGATGTAGCGTACTACATAGGTTAATTATATAAATGTGTGAACATAAACCAATATTACGGTAAATATAGTGATTACACACTGTGGCTAGAATGTAACCGCAGCTCAGAATCAGATGAGGGAACTTCCCAGAAGTGGTATTTTCAGAGGTCACGTGAAATACGGCAGGAAGCTGTTTAAAATAGGATCTTCCAAAGGAACAGATGTATTGAGAGATATCTTTGAGAAGGAGAAGGGAGTTGCGAGGTTTTTACTGAAAATTATAATTAGGTGTGCACTTGTATCTGCGCTCCTTCGAATTGGATTTTGAAACTTAGTCCACCAATGCTTAACGCGCTTTGTTTCAGTTCTTCAAGAACTTCAAAGCGGTTTTTAATCTCTCTCCCCTCTTAGTCTGCACGGCATTTTATTTGAACCTCTATTTTAATGATGCTTTGTGTTCCCAGCTCTTGAATATCCCCAACTCTTTTTCTCAATACAACACCCAGGAGCATAAAACCTGTCTTGTACATGATGGGGGTTTGAAATGTTATTAATTCAATATAACGTTGTTAGTTATCTTCTTTTTTTTTTTTTTTTTTTTGGTTTTTTTCCGGTACCAGGAATCGAACTCACGACCTTGTGCTTGCCAGGCAAGCACTGTGCCGCTGAGCTAAATCCCCAGCCCCAGTTATCTTCTTTAATGTGTGATTGATGCAGACACTGTAGTGTGTATAAAATGCTAACCATAAGGAAGTCTAACAAACATAAATCCATATACAATATATAAATAGCATAGAGTTAATAAATTGTAGCTTCAAGAGCCAGATTATATTAATAGCACAACAAAGGTTTTTGGTATGTGAACATTTATTTCTTCATAGATACATTTTACTTAGAATATTAAAATTTTATTGTTTGAAATCGTGATACCTATTTATTTTCTATAACCCATTTGGAGACGTAATACCATATAGCGTCTCTGTCTTTGAAGCAACAAAAAAAAAAGAAAGGTATTTAAGCAGGCAGGCAGAGAGGAAAATTTAAGATGTATGCTGTGTATAATTTCGCCCCCTCACAAGACCTTGCAGAGCCTGGGCCTGAAATAACAGGTTCTCAGCGAAGTATAAAGCATCAGCCTCAATCAGAAAGACAAAGTGTGTGCTCACTAATGATACCCATACACATGGTAGAGTCGTGTATAGTAAACTTCTTAACCTCTGAACCTTTTCCACATCAATTATTTTAGAGGCATATGAAATCAATCGTTCCTTCCTTCCTTCCTTCCTTCCTTCCTTCTTTCCTTCCTGCCTTCCTCCCTTCCTCCCTTCCTCCCTCCCTCCCTTCCTTCTTTCTCCATCCCATCTTTCCTCCTTCTCCCCAGTATTTCTGCGTTGCCAAGGCTGGTCTCAAGCCCTTGGGCTCCTGCCGCTGTGCCCAGGGGCGAGGCTAGTGAATTTAAGTATTAACAAACACACTGAACACGTTGCCCTTTAGCCTATTGAAAGAATGTATCAGCTTTCTTCACAGTAATGAGGAATTTATATCACAATATTGATACAGGATAAAAGCTAAGTTTGTAGTAAATCTTGCTATACTGCATACTTTTTATATTATGTGTAAGGGTTTTGCTTTACCCCAGGAAGAAGTTGTGATTATAATTTTAATTAATAAATATCTCATTGAACAGAGGATGTGGGCACATTCTTGTAATCCGAGCTACTCAGGAAGCTGAGGTAAAAAGATTGCAAATTTGAGGCCAACCGAGACAACTTAGCAAGACCTGTCTGAAAATAAAATAAAAGGGGCTAAGGCTGTAGCTCAGCGGTAAAATACTTATCTTGCAAGGATAAGGCCATAGATTCAGTCCTCAATACCACAAAACAATAAATAGTGATTGAAAAGGTATGTTTGAAATGGATTTCACAGATGCTATGTTGGACAGGGCTGATATTAAATAGAAGTTAGACTTTTTATGATTTGCTTCCATTTTCCCTATATAATATGATCATTAGAGAATATTAGAACCTATTGAAGTGAGTTTACTTGAATTAAAATCTCTTTGACACATGAATTTCTTAGGAACTGGAAACATCTGTGTGTATGCCCTTTATCATTCCAGCGGATCTTCCGTACTACTCCTTTAAGTGGGAAATAACTGAAACCCTCAAGCTCCCTAAGCTCCGTGTAGATTTTTTATTTTTTGGTGATATACTGTTTTGGAATTGAGATTATATTTCTACTTACCTAAATCATTTAGTAACTGCAGCTAAGTTCCTAAGTGTCTGTGTCACATCATCCTTATCAGAGAGGAAAGCATTGAAAATTTTCCACATGTCACAGTATCCCTCAAGATGTTACAGTACCTCTCAAGCAGTTTCTGTTCTGATAATAATATCATCAATAAACTTCTTTGGTAAAGCAGGTATATATTAATGTTAGTGTATAATTATCACAGTAATACATTAAGCATTTGTTTTCTGCAACTCTTTCAACCTTTGTTGTGCATAATCTCCTTTTGTCTCAATTTCTTCTTACTTCCATTTTAATATATGATGCTGGTATTTTATAGCTTACCTTGATCACTTTGAGATAAAACTGGGACAAATAAAATATTTTTAAAATGCGATAAAATCTAGCTTTGTTACAGCTGTTAAGTTTTTTTGTTTTTGTTTTGCTTTGTTTTGTCCTTTCTCAGTTAGCACACAGTAAGGTGAAAAGACAGAAAAGATCTGTAGACTTGAAGTTCAATTCTTTGATTTTCTATCAGGGCCAGAGCCTTTGCGTCTCTCCGTCTCAGTTTTCTCTTCTGCTAAATAAAAGCAAGACATCAGCCATGCCCTAGGAGTTTAATGATGATTAAGTAACCTTATTTTGAGGAAATAGTGGTATTTACCAGAGTTTAGTAATTGTTAACTTGAATGTAGAAGTAATTTTCACAGGTTGGCAAAAATATTTTTATCAATGTTCCTTCAAAACTTGTAACTTTTGTGGCTGAATTGATTCAGTTTGTCCCATGTACAGGAATGTTAGTTAAGGCAGCCTGACTTCTGGACATCTGATTGGTGAAGGCCTGCTGACGTCACGAGGGCGCTCTGTCTGTGGAGCTCTTTGGAGAGGAAGGGGTATTTCCTGGGCCCCCGTGTTACCTCTCAAAAGAAAGCATCCACGCCAAGAGAAAGCGTTTCCCAGCATCCAAAGGAGAAACATAAAATGCGCTTTCCTAGGAAGGCTGTGCTGCAAATACGATGATCTTGTCGTGCTTTACCCCAAAAGGTATCTCACCCTTGACATAAGTAATAGCGCATTTATGAGAAATAAGTTCTCTCTTTATATCTCTCGTTGCTAATGGGCCTGAGCTGGCCTCTGATAGTTGGTGCAGGCCTGCCGTGCCGTGTCTTCCATTCTGCACCGGCAGTTTGGTGAACGGAACTTCCTTCAGCCTGCTTCCCAGCCAGGCCCCCCACTGTACCCAGATGACTTCATGATGAATTCACATTTTGTCCTCGCCTAGAAATCTCTTACGGATTACTCGAAAACCGTAAAAGTTCTTTTTTCACAGTTGTATGCATTTTTGGAGAGGAATGAAGATCAAAACTGTAGACCCAGTGGAGGGGCAAAAAAGGAAAAACTGCCGGGTGTGGTGCCACGGGCCTGTAATCCTAGCTTTGGGGAAGCTGAGGCAAAAGGATTACCTTGAGTTCAAGGCCAGCCTGGGCTACATAAGTGAGTTCAAAGCTAGCCTGCACTACATAGCGAGACTCTGAATCGAAGAAAAGACAAAGGAAAAACTTTGGGTTAGAGTATTGGAGAAGTTTTTTTAAAGATACATCAAATCCACCTCCCTCCTTTTCCTAAACTGGCTTAATTTTCAAAGGTATGCTTTTTAAAACACCTTTATCTTTGAGACTAATGACTCACTTAAATCAAAGTACAGTAATTCAGATATGTTTCATGTTAATGGAATTATTAAGAATGCCTACAGTCAAGGCTTAGGTCTTAATATATAGCCATATCCAAACATGTTTTCTCAGATATTCTTTTAATGAGAAAAGGAATTACAAATAGATAAACAGAGTTATATGTGGATGGGGAGGTGTGCAGTGCTAACAACACTTCCTGAAGGTATTATTTATGTTGAAGGGATTGTGGTGTGGAATTCAAGTCAAAAGGGCTGCGAATTTAATAAAATTCCTTTATTAATAATATTTTAAAATTATTTGCAGAAAGAATATTTAAAGGAAATGAGCTGATCCTGGTCTCAGCCCATCCTCTGTCACTGACCGTGACTTAAACAGATCAGCCTTTGTGCTGTGTATTGTCCTCACCTTGAAAGAAAGGCAAGGTCTCAAGCGTTGCTAGGGTTCCTTCCAGCTGTAAAATTCTATTCTTGTTATTAAAATTTGAGATGATAAGATATTAGTAATACTCTACATAAACATTTTTACTCAGAAGTTAGTAGTAGTATATAATTTTATATTGCAATTTCTTTTAGGATATACAGAAATTCAATATTCTCTTTCCCAAGTGCTTGCTGCTTAATGCACTATTCTTTTCCAGGCTTATTTATTTTAAGAATTTTTTTCTCTTAATACCTATCCTCATTTCCTGCTGCCTCTTTCCTATTTTACCTCTACCTTTCCGTCAAAACCCACTTCCTAATCCCAGCCCCAAATCCTAGCCCTACACTTTGAAAGTAACTCTGCAACTACAGAAGCCCACAGACTCATACCAGAGGTACCCTAACAAACTCTGGGGCACTACTCTCTGCAGGAGAATAGACTTGCTACTTGGCCAAGTTGTGAAGATACAATTCAGAGGAAGGAAGTGAAGTTAACTGACTCAGCGCAATTTATAGCGTAATTCAGGTTCAAGTGGAAACGTTACTTCTTCGTGCCACGCACACCCCTCCTTTCCCTTCTCTTCCCTGTGTCGTCTGCAGAAAGTGATCATAGCCACAAATCAGCTTCATAGCTACAAATATGGATCTTGGTACAGGTACATAGCTTCCATAGACTTAGCATTTTTAGTGGTATTTTAGTTTTCAAAACATTACTATTTTTTATTAAATCCACGTCACTAAGTAAGGTGTGAGCAGAGACACTGCTGTCTGACCCCCCGTGCTCACAGTTCACCCTCCAGTTTGTTATAGCCGTCAATGCTGGTGTAAATTCCGATCCAGAGTCACACATTAAGCAAAATAAAGTTTCAGAAATAGTAAGTTGGCATCGTGTTGACCAAAAAGCGCCCTGATATTATTGTGATGTCAAGACCTGGACCCAAGCCCCTATTTGTCAATGCCTCTCCTTGGCACCAGGGAAAATAAATGGTGTAGAATAATCCCCAAAATAGGAGGCACTAAGGTTTACATCAGAAGGTCACCAAGAGAGTCCAAGAAAGGCTTTACCTAGCTAAGGAAAAATTCAAAGCTGAGGGAAATTTTATATATGTCGAGGAAGTATTAACTCAAAGAAGGTATCTGTAGATCTTCCACATGACTTTCATCCATACTTTAAAAAAGTGGAATCTACCTTCAAGTTGTTGTAGGAATGTAGCCATTTATTAGGACAATTGCTAAACCAGTTATTTTGGATAATTCCTCCTATCCTTGAACTTAGTGGCTAATGTTTGTGCTACCATTTGGGATGTCTCATAAATCTGTAGTGATTAAGTCTTAAAGGAGATCATAGGTTGACACATTTTGAACTTAATCTGTGTTTGCTGGAGTTCTAGTATCAAATTTCTATTTTACTAACACCTTCGATTGAGAGGTTAAAAGCTGCTGTATTACTAATAAAGCTTAGATATATTAGCATACCTTCAGCTGCTAGGGAAAGCTAGTTTGCCAGAATTTCACTACCATTTAGGGCTATGTTTACTTTGT
Organism: Chinchilla lanigera; assembly: GCF_000276665.1. Classification (NCBI taxonomy): domain Eukaryota; kingdom Metazoa; phylum Chordata; class Mammalia; order Rodentia; family Chinchillidae; genus Chinchilla; species Chinchilla lanigera. The sequence continues at coordinate 14,135,777 of NW_004955440.1, forward strand.
CAGACTGCATCGCTATGATTGTGGATGCCTAATGATTTTACTAATAAGATAAATGATATGACTGCTCTGCTCCTAAGCTTTAGGAGCCCTTGCCATTTTATGTACTCAGTCCTCCAAAGGCCAGCCCCTGCGTATATGTTGGATACTTGCCTTTGAGCTGCAGGAAGCCACTGAAAACCTGAAGCAGTGATTGGTACCTTTCAGCAGATAAATGCACCCCCACATAGGTACATATTCTTGCCCCTGGCTTACACAGTTCTAAGACTTAGGTCCTTTACCCTTGCCAGCGTTTTCCCGCAGGGGATTAAACTTCAGTTGGTCACTATGATACCATGCTTAATGCCCTGTTTCAGCTACCTGTGTTTCTCTTAACATGCTCCCGCTTCCCTACAGTTACATTAAAGCTCCCAGATAAAGGGACTGCTCACTGCCTGTCTCAGGGCCTGCACCCGGGGAGCCTCACTTAAGACAACTGATACAGCTTATTTTGTCCTGGTAGGTTAGATTGTTTAGAAAGTTGACAGCTCTAAGGATGGTCTATTTCAGTGTATTCGGAACCTAAAAGATGATAGATCCTTTTCTATATTTTGTGACCCAAACTGCTAAAACTACTAGTCATCAAATACTAATAAATATTTACACAGGCACGAGAGGGAAAGGGCCTTTTTTGTCACCCTTTTTGTAAAATGTTCAACATAAAGTGCTAAAATCATATAAATGATAAAGTATTAATAGTAGAAGCAAGAAAGTGCATTTTAATGCCTCCTTTCTCCCTATATATAATAAAAAGTTTACTATGACCTATGCTGTAAACTACAACAGACCTTAATACCCTTAAAATGCTCAAATATAATTGTGTAAGGGCAGTTAAAATTCTAAAGAATTGAAAATAATAAAAATAGTAAAGAAATAAGATCATAAGACACTAAAAATCTAATATTCAGAGAACTTAATGTACCAAATAAACTAATAAAATGCTTAACAGCTACCTTGATACCAAAAGAAGATGTAATAAAATGGTCAAATGACAGTATTAAGAGTAATCTGAAAATACTAAGGCCATTAGAATGGAAACCATTTTTAGCACGCCAAAAACTGAATTTTAAAAAGCAATCTTTCAAGTACAGAAATGGTCATAGAACGCTGAAAATCTTAGTGTAAAAAAAGACTTAGGTCTCCTGGTAAGGAGGTAGGAATCTGGAGATGGCTGAGAGCTTTACCTACCTTAAAACACAGCCAATTTGTGAGCAGAGGTCCACAGCTTTTAGTTATTATTCATGTAGAGGTTGTGGTTTCCATGAAAGGGAAATAATAGTAAGTGTTATGCCTACTACATGCTGATAAACTCTTTATGTCATTTCATGTAATCCACAAATATTCCTATTAGGAAGCTGGTAATAACTCCTATTTCAAGAGAGGAAGTTGAAATTTCAAAAAGGTCTACTGGTTTACCAGATGGTAGAGTTACTGTAATACACCCCGCCAGACCCCAAGCCTCCAGTCTTCTGCTACTGGGCATGTTTTACTGATAGAAGAGAGGTTTGAAATACTGTGCCTGACTGGGCTGGCACAAGCATGGAGCAGAGTGAGTTCCGGAAGTGTGGAGGATCTCTGAGGTCCCACACATTAACCCTATCCCTGGAAAACACGGAGGAGGTAGAGGGAGGGTTCTCAGGTGGATGCCTGTCAAGAGCTTAGAGGAGGAACCATTTCTCAAGCAGGACAATTATTATATTACTGTTATAATTTAAGTATATGAAAAACTGTTTACATATTAATTATTAAAAACTTTTTAACATTAGGGCCAACCAAGAATTCTCCCTTGTGAGTTTTGCTGCTACAGAAGTATATGGTCCTATTTTAATTGCATTGATTGATTAATCACCAGTTAATAGATAAGCTTTTCTCAACACACTGTTTAAAAACTAGGAATTTGCATTAATTTAAAAGAGGAAACTGCCGGCCATGATGGTACATGCCTGTAATCCCAGCACTCGGGAGGCTGAGGCTGGAGGATCGCTGTGAGTTCGAGGCCAGCCTGGGTATGTAGCAGGACCCTGTTTCCAAAAAAAAATAAAAATAATAATGATAGTAATAAATTAAATAAATAAAAGAGGAAGCTGATCGTACTGTAACAGAACATTAGTGATTTGCTTATTTACCAGATTTGAACCTACTCATTTGTGGCTTCACTCTTACTACATGTATATTCTCTATCGACATCCAAGAAGAAAAAAATGAGTTATTTCTACCTTATAATCTATATATTATATACCAAATCTGCTAAGAAACCTAATCTCTTGAAAATTTGGAAGCAATCACTCATACAATTAGTCTTGTTTATAATGTGATAGAAAAATTATTTGAATTGCAGATTTTGGGCAGTGAATATATTATGTGTTATATATTACGGTCTTTATTTGTATTGCAATATATCATACAATTAAATGAATTGAATATATTAGTCCTAGTACTTTTTAGTTCAAACCATGTATAGGTACCGGTATTGTAAATGGCAGCAATTTATTTTATTATGATAAAATGAGAGTCTCACCTTGTTCAACACAATATATGGGCATGCATTGTCAAAATATTTACTGCTTTGGGGTAATTTGTCTTTGCTGTTTTCTCCATATGAGTTGCTTTAGTTGCTAGTGGTTATGTGTTCTCTATTGCAAGCAGCCAGTGATTAGATTTTTTAAAAAGTATTTTACGTTAAATTTTTACTGAAAATAAACCCACCATAGTGTTTCATTTCTACATATTGATCTGCATTTTTCTGTACCAAATTAAAATTCTATGACATATATTTAATGCATTTTATTATGGCATATATCCACAGCACTATCAATAGCTGTATTCCTCATGCTAAGAAATCACTGGAAAGTCATAACATTATAAATGGCAGCAACACAAGCAATATTTAATATTCGGCATTTGAAACTATTTGTGCAAGATGGTATTAAGATTTAATGGACTAAAATGGCTGGTAATGTTTTGATTTAAGCATTGACACAATTTTCTGCATAATCATTTCAGTTTTTTATAGGCACAAATTGAGCCAGTATCTAGAAATATTTTATATTTTATTTATATACCTTTCATCACATATGAAATCTAAAATTACATTCCTTTTTTAGCATCTCAAAATATCTTAATTCTGATAAAAAGTGATTCAGAAGCTATTTATGGCTACACCTGCTTATATTCAGATTTCATTTTTTAATTTCTCAATTATCTATCACCTAGTCAATAATAACTCCATCTTTGTTTAGTCCTGTAGGTAATTTGTGAAATCCAGACATCATTTTGTTTACAAAGTTTTAACTCTTGCATCAGTGTGCTGTTTTCTCTACATAAACTCTTCATAATTTGGCAAGTTGGCATAATTTTGAACTATTCTTTGTAGACTTGGAAATACTGCTCTCCTTTGGTATTGCTCTGTTTTTAGAAATTATTAAATCAGGCACTTGTGCTGGCTCAGGGAATTTCTCATATTATACATTTTTTTTTTTTTTTATGTTATTAGCATCTGCACCAAAATTCTGCACAAAGTCAGAAGCTGGGGTTTCCCTCAGCACTGGCTACTTTGACCCTGTAGTCGCATTAACCTGCGTCCTTCCCAGCATCACCGAGAATGATCCAGTGTTCTATTCTTCTGTGTATTGGCATTGTCTCTGCTTTCTATTTTATTTTTTTCAATATATTGACATGTTAGAACTTATCTACCTGAGTTCTAACACCTCTTCCTGCTTTTATTTTTTGTCTATTATAAATTCTGCTACATTTTATTTGGGTTATATAAGAAATTTCTCCCTCCCTTCTTTCTTCTTTCTCTCTTAACATAACATTCTTTTATAATTTCTCAATATTTTCCCCAAATCAGCTACTTATTTTTCCAGTTAGGCTGTCTTAATGTTTCTCCCTTAAGGCTTTTTTAAAAAAATGTTTCATTTTGGAGATTTTCCAAATTTTGATAATTTCAATTTTTGCTTGGGCTGGAATATGAATTATATAAAAAGAATAAGCATCATATTGTCAGTGTCATAAATACTGAGGGAAAGGGTTAACATTACAGAAAAATTTTAAAGTCTTATTGCATATACTTGATTAAAATTGTATTTATTTTGAAATCTCCAATAAGTTAATTCAAATATATTTTCCCTAATTAGTTTTCCCCAGAATTGGGCTTAATTGACAAGTATTAATTAAGGAATTAATCTTACATTTCTTAATTCTTTTAACTTCATGGTTTTTATTTTTATGTAGGGAACAGTTTCTAGAGAAACCATTTCCTGAGTTCTGATTCAGCCTGTCTCACAACCGTTTCTACAGTACCTGAGTAACATGCTCATTCTCATTCACCGCAGTCGCTTTGACATGTTTTTGTCTTTGCTATCACTATGTAGATAGAGCACTGTGGTTTGTATAAGGATCCAAAATTCTTTTAGGCATTGTGGTGTATTTATGATAGCTTAAAGAAATTTGTCTTTAGAATAGTGTTTTGCTTGGGAATAATAGTTTTTTATATGTCCACTGGCCAAAGTATAGCACTACCAAAATACTGAAAATGTACTGACCCTTTCCTAGGACTTGCTAAATTTTGCTCATAACCCCCCCCTAAAGACCTGTCTCTAGGTCTTTCTTGCTGAAGATCATAGGCCTAAGTTCTGCTTTATCGCCACCAGAATATCTTCTTTTATTGAGTTCAATCCCAATTCTTTTACAGTTTTGTAATTTGAGACTTTTTCTTTGATTTATTCTAATTTTGTCACTTTGGCCCAGCAAGCTGATATTTTCTTCCTTTACTGGAGTCATTTGTAGGCACACAGGTGCACCCTGAAACCATAATGTGAAGTGAAATAAATCAGACACATAAGCTTAAATATCCCGTGGTTTCTCTTACATGAGGAACTCAAAATGTAAATGAAGAGCAAAGTGTAAGGTAGACAGTGGGACTTAGTGAGATGGATCTTCAGCACAGGGAAGAGAGCCAAGACATGAGGGAAGGGGAAGCAGCAGAGGGAAATGAGTGTTTCAGAAAAGGAACTATGTGCGGGGCATGCTGGTGAGTACCTATAATCCCACCACTTGGGAGGCTGAGGCAGGAGGATCTTCATGAGTTGGAGGCCAGCCTAGGCTACATAAGTGAGTTCAAAGCCAGCCTGTACTACACAGTGAGACCCTATCTCAAAAAGAAGAAGAAGAAGAACAAGAACAAGAAGAAGAAGAAGAAGGAGAAGGAGAAGGAGGAGAAGAAGCAAAAGAAAAAGCAAAAACAAGAATTGTGTTGTGTTGTGTATATGTACTAAGTCTCTCTGAAGAATGGGATCATTAAGTACTACAAATACATACAAAAAACAGATATATTGGAGGGGTCCAAGAGATGGATGGAGGTTACAGGGAAGGGGGTAAGGGAAGAGTTAGGCTGTCATGTACGTGTACCAACTACCCATGATGAGTGGAATCATTGCTGTACTACAAATGTGTACAAACAAAAATATTTTAAAATATTAAAATAGGATAAAATACTTTTTTTTTGTTTAACTTTGGAGTGAAATGTTAGGTAATAGATTGCTGACTGATACATTGAATGCCTATACTTTGTTGTATTGCTGTAGAATTTTTTAAAAATTCATGATATCCTATTAAATGGCTATTATTTCTGTTTTGTCCCTCTGAAGGGACAGTATAACTTTGGTGTTTAATGTGTGAAAGCTTTTGTCAAAGCACTCTTCTTTGCCCATATAATTTCTATTGATTACTAATCATGAAATAATGGAATGAGAAAGAACCTTCAAGTTTACCATGATTCATGGTTCTTTTCTTTGATGCTTAAAATCCTTCTCCACTCCAATAATTGTATCTATAATTTTAGTGTAATCCTGATTAGTAAAGTCAACAATAGCTATCACTGTTATTTTCTTCTAATCCCTTTTCCTTTCTCCATAGAAATTTTTAGCACTAATAAAATATTTAATTTCTAGCATTCTGGAAGGTAGACAATTCCCACCGGTGATCAAAATGAGGGAAAACAGAGTATGTTGTTTGATTAAAGAAAAAGGAAGCTATGAGTAAGAGGCTACTTCTGTGGGGAAGAAAATCTAGGAGTTCAAACTGTACTCCACCTGTGCCAGTGAGGTGGGATTTGCTGCTGAAAACACATAAGAGACCACTGAATCAGGACTCAGAGGGACAAGATACAGAAGCTTTGAAGACGATTCATAACATGATCCTGGTTATACACTTCTAAGGTGCCAGAGGAAGTTCTTGAAGGATTCTAGTGAACATGGAAGAACAAGTAGAAGTGACTACTGAAGACGTATAAACTGTCACTGATGCTGTCCTTAGTTAGCTCTCCTTTTCTGAAATTTTGGCTTTAGTGATTATAAACCTATTACCATAGACTTAATGTTCGTATGACCACAGTACCCCAGTCCTTCTTTGTGTCAGCAGTACGTTCTTTTTCTCAGTCTTGAGTTCTCAATCCGTGATGATTTTCAAGAGCCTTAGTTTTGAGGTCGGGAAAAGGCTCTATAGAATTAAAAGGAGTGAATGAACTACAAGCCCATTCACTGGTCTTTGTAGTGCAGGGGTGGCCTTGAACTCACTGTGCAGCCCAGGCTGATGTGAAACTTGCAGTGATCCTCCTGCCTCTCCCCCCATAGTGTTGGGATTACATTCATGAGCCACCATACCTGGCTTGCTAGAATGTTAATATGCATGTTCTTGCCACTGTATTTGACAAAGCATTTCCCTTTCACTCTGAAAAATCTCAGAGTTGTGTTTCATATGACTTTACAAAAAAACAGTAGGGAGCTGGGGATTTAGCTCAGCGGCACAGCACCTGCCTGGCAAGTGCAAGGTCATGAGTTCGATTCCTGGTACAAGAAAAAAATTTATAAATAAATAAATAGTATTCCCTATATAATAGATAGAATAAAGGTGGATGATCAGAAGCAGATTGCTTATTCCAGCTGAAGATCTACTCTGTCCAGATTTGATAAACATTTTCTAAAATGCTGGTGCAAAAAGAAAAAGCACATTGCATATTTTTTATTGCTCTTATGAAAATATTTAACTTACTGTTACTTTGAACAGCCTGATGTTATCAACTCTCATAGAGCTTTAATTTTTTTGTACTTTAAATATAGTTTCTTATTGCAACCACATCATCTAGACAAGTTAAAAGAGAACTAAAATCAAGGCTTATTTGGTAGACAGTTTTAGAATTAATTATCTTTATGGCTTTTATTTTAAAATGACTTGAGCAAACCTAACAAGGGACTCTTCTGTACTTTGCCACAAAAATATAATAGTTTCATTTTTGCCATAAAAAATAATTCAGGGTCAACTGAAAGAGTGACTTGATGATTACTGGGTTTTTTTTTGGTACCAGGATTCAAACTCACAACCTCACGCCTGTCAGGCAGGCACTGTGCCACTGAATTAAATCCCCAGGCCTGAAAGAGTGATTTGAAGTAAACATACTAATGTTCTCAACCGGTTTGAATTATGCTTAAGTTAAAATTATTCTGTTACAAAAGTTTAGGAGAAAACCTTCATGAATTGCATTATTAGAGCTCTTGTTATGTTGAAGAAATTCAGGCACTTTTTAAAAAGCAAATAGAAGTTAAAATATTTTAAATTCTTTATTTTTTGTTGAAATAAAAAGACTGAGATTTTAGTTTTATTGTTTACTGCTATGATCTGTTTCCATTCAACCATATATGAAATTTGTGACTTAGAATTTTTTCAAGTCACTTATTAAATGAGAATGGATGGCATTTTCAAGGCTGTAAAAGTTGAGTACTTACTTAGCTATGAAAACAATCACCTGTGAAGCCCAGTAACTTGGGGAAATTAAGAAAGCATGATTTCTTCCTTTACATTTTACCACATTTTAAAATTGAGAGTACAGTAGAATTTTAGGAAGGCATAATTTTTGTAAGATAACGGAAAATATGCTAAAACCACAGATGTATATCTTGGTATTAAACCATACTTACTGGGTCATGCTGTGAGTAGGCATATAAAACACTGCATTCAGAAGCAAGACCGAGGTTCTAGCAGAAACCTCTCGTATTACAGAATTATTATTTCAGTTGCACAGAGACCAAAATATCTATAGTACTAAGTGGAATTTAGACATCACCTTTTCAGTGAGGAAGAAAAGGTGTTCCCTTTGCAGATGGAAGACCTGCAAGATATTGCAGGAGGATGGGGAGCATAGAACAGAAATTGAAACAAAAATATTTTAGGCTTCCAGAGCTGTCGGAAGCTCACTGTGTGGGGCCTTCAAGAATGACCATACCTCGTTGTTGACTGCTTGAATTTGACACATAGTTCTGGCAGTAATTGGCTTTGGAACACAAGTCAAGTTACTTAATCTCTCTGTTCTTCAGTTTCCTTAACCATAATATGTAAATGATAACCCTTCTTAGGATTGTTAGGAGGATTAAATCGTAATACTACTTAGAATTTAGAAATTGATACTTGTGGAGCTAGTATTGCTGAACTGAAAAGCAAGTAGTTTTAGCAATTTAGATGGCATATTGGTGATAATTAAAACTTATTCAGAAGCTGTATTTTTAATCATTAAAATAATCTGATATCTTAAATTACTTTGACATATAGTAATTGTGTGTGAGTTTTAGTCATTGATTCTCATTAAAATATGTAGGGAAAAAACATCAATCATAAACAATAGATTGATTTTGAACTTCCAGAAAATCTGAGATCATTTGCAGCACATTTATGTAAAAAGAAAACTTTTATTGGTAGCACCTCCAAAGTAGGTAAGGGTCAGAGCTAAAGAATAGTAGTTTCAGATTTAGTAGTTACTGATGTCACTATCATTGTTTTTTATGTGAGTGTATATATATATATATATATAGTAAAATCACAGATACTGCCTGTGTTTATTAGAATTTTCTTTTCCAGAAGGAATCTTAAAGGGTATGTGTTTATGAATACATTAGTTTCATTGTAAAGTATTTCTGGACCTGCTTATAAGAGTTTTCAAAACTAAAATGTTAACAGCCTATTTAATGGTTTTTTTAAAGTCATTTTGTTAGTGTGTATCTGTTCTGAAGGGAAATAATTCAAGACTTTTTCTTTATAAAATTTTGATTTTGTATTAAGCAGAGAAATGTTGCTATAAAAGTGTTTCCTTATGCCCATTTCCCAGCCACACTGACTTAATTTTTAAAAATTTAAATTCTAACACATTGGTTATAGGTGAGCTTTCAATTAAAGTTTCTATTATAGAATATAACCTAATTTTCCTCTTTTTGTCCCAAGTATTTTATTGTTTATCTGCCTACACAATTTACTTAGGAGTACAGCAAAGCTTACAAAATGTATAATCCGTAAACATTATCTTAATTTATGTGCACTATTGCTGAATTTCTATTTATTATATGTTCAAAATTTAATCTTAAACAGTAGGTTTTGGTATTATCTTTTAAGATTAGAAATATGGCTTTAGAAAAAACTCAGAAATTATTTTTTGAAATGATATAATGACCGTCTAATAATAGCCAGTGTTCATTAATGCTTAGAGCACCTCTTTAGCAGGAATCACATTATCTGCTTTGTAGTTGCCTAGGATGCCTGTGAAAACTAGGCAATCTGTGACTGAAGCCTACTTCTTCTGAATCGGAATCTGACATAGCTCTTGGGGTTCTGCATTTTAAAGCATTTGGTCATTCAGTGCATTATAGTTTGAGATCCTCTGTAACTACAAATACGTCATGCTTGGGTCCATACAATTTAAAATAGTACATGGTTGCTGAGGTTTGTTTGTGTGTATGTTTGTGTGTGTCATGAAACCTTTGAGGTCATTTTATATGTATAGTAGGCAAATTAGCAAATATGTATTTTGGTATTTCTTATACACATCGATAGACTGTTTTTTGGAAGTTAATGTCTTATTATAAACTCGTAGAAACAGCCAAATAGGTGACATAAGATTGTTTCACAACTAGAAGAAAAGGTACCCATCCTTAAAAATACCTAGGTTCTTGATCTACTTCCTAATAATGAAATCAGAATACCTGAGGAACAACTTAATTTTTTTAAAGTATCTGAAGTGTTTTTAATGTACAAGTGCAATTAGGAAACAGGGATCTACACTAACGGCCAAAGGAACAATGACATTGCCAATCCAAAATCATTTACGTTTTCCTTGAGAATCTGAAATATTCAAAACCATACTCTAAAATTATGGCACTCCAACATCCAAATCCTGTTTCCCAAGCTGCATTGTCAGGGAGTCAGAAAGCATTCTCTCTCTTATTTTTGTTTGTTTGTTTGTTTTTTATTTTTTTCCGATACCAGGAATAGAACTCACGACGTTGCACTTGCCAGGCAGGCGCTGTGCCGCTGGGCTAAATCCACAGCCCGTACTTTGTTGTTTTTTTGTTGTTGATTTTTGTTTTTTGCATTCTCTCTTTAAAAGGCTCTTCTAGTAAGTTTTCCTGAGTTGAAGGAGAATAGTGATTCAGACGTTTCAGTGAAATAGGGAATAGAATTTCATTTTTTATGATAATGTAGTATTGAACTTCTTAGCTTCTGTGATGTGTGGCTCTTCTGATAACTCATATGTAGTCAAGAAGATAATATTGTGATAATTTTGAGCAAGAGAAGTACTTTCTAGGATGAGGCTTTGTTCATATAGAACATTAGAATCAATGTTTTAAAAATTATTTATTAGAATTTTTCATAGAAAGATAATATTAGCAGAATAAAAAATGCTTTATGATATGGATTTAAAACCTGTGTCATCAGAACTTTCTGATTCTGCCAAAGGGGAACTCTCTAAATCATTGCTTTTTATTTATATAAAGTATGTTCTGTAACAGTGGTGGTGAATCTATGGCACACGTGCCACAGGGGGCTGTTTGTATCACTGAAAGCTCTAAAAGGTTCACTCTCACTGTTCTATAATGTGCACATTAATAAGTCATAAGTTCAAGATTTTCTGTTATGGTTAAAATAAATGAAACAGTGTGTGTAACTTCAAATTCATACTTTCTGTGTTTCTTTCAGATGAACATTGGAGATGACAGTTTCTGCGTGTGTGAAGGACATTCTGAAGGCTTTATGGTTTACACACAGGATCTTTAGAAATTAGACACTCAAGGTAAATAAAACTATAGTCTCCTAAATAATTTTATTTCAATGATTAGTTTGCCTTATTATACTGAGACTTGCTGTATTTGCTTATTTTTCATCACAATTACTGTGAGTGACCTCCCAATCACATTCCTTGATATTCAGACAAAAGCTTTTATACCTTAATACCATCCTGAGAAGAGAGTGTTTTCTTTATAATATCCAGTTGACTAAAAAATGATGCACTATTATGGAGGGGCAAAGCAACTAAAAACAATTAGGAAGTAACTCCATCAAATTTCTAATCACAGTTTACTAGAATAGAACTTGAAAAAAACTAGTATCTTTAAAGAATTTCTTTAAAGTAGCTAGTATCATTCACTATACTGTTTCTTTTTGATGTACGTAAGGGGTTCCTTGAAGCATGGAAAGACCCTCTTTACCCCAGCATAGTTGCACATGCTTCTAGGGTTATTACCTTTAAATGCCACGCTCATTATTCCCTGCTTTTTCATGGGTTCTCTTAATCTCCCCTCTCCTTTCTCTTGCCATGTTCTCTTCACTCCTCCCTTGATTGCTTGCATTGTTATGTAACTATAAATTTCTAATTCTATTTGGATAAATTACAAGTGAAGTCTGAGGATGAAGGGATGTTTTATATAATACTGTTTGTCAAATGGGGACAGAGAAAGTCCACAGAGTATGTGGCCTGTAAAGGGGGCTCTCCTTGTGAAGGGATTCTTGCCAAGTGGGAATGGAGACAATAAAGTTGAATCTTACAATTTTTTTTTTTTTAAAGAAACCAAAACAGATCCAGGTATGTAACTCAGTGGCACAGCGCCTGCCTGGCAAGCACAAGGTCCTGAGTTTGATTCTTGATACCAAAAAACAAAAACAAAAACAAAAACAAAATAAAACTTCCAATTTGAAAAGGTTGAATTTTTCACTGGGAGCATTTTTTTTGCCTTGCAAAAAAATCTGCTTTTGCCACCATGTGAACCAAGTTTACAGCCTCTGGTGCAGGACTCTGTTCTGATTTTCTGGACTTGTTTAGAGTACAAATACATAGAGTCTATTTTTCTCCTTAATTTATGGTTAGCAGCTTCATGACTTTCTCAGTGTTTTTGTGATGAATATTACTGTTAGGAATGACATCTCTTGAAAGAAAAACGATATTTGTTCTAATTCATTTCTATAGTTATATATGAAAAGTTAGTTACTCTGAAAAGCTGTTTGCTTTCTGAAATACAAGACTTAGATAATTATGTTTATGGTCCCTCCATCACCACAGGCTAAAGCAGATCCTTGGTAGGAAAAATGATTTTCAGTGTAACGGAGAGAAAGTATGGCTCCCCGCGCTTCTCCGTTCATAGCGCGCCGTCATCACTAGTCCCTGGAAAGCGCTTCCTGTTTTATCTGTTG
>NW_004955440.1:14149917-14150930 GCF_000276665.1 Chinchilla lanigera
GTTATCTCTTCACTCTGCTGGTGGTTTGCTTTACTGTGTCAAAGCTTTTTAATGTAATGAGATCCCAGTTCTTGATTCTTTGTTTTTGTTGCTGTTGTTGTTGTTTTGATTCTTTGTAATATTTCCTGTGCAATCAGGCATTTGATCATAAAATCTTTGCCTACACCTATGGCTTCAAGAGTTTTACCTATTCTCCCTTCCAGCAGATTTAGTGTTTCTATTTTAATATTCAGATCTTTGATTCATTTCAATTTTAGTTTAGTGCCTGATGAGAAATATGGATCTATATTTAATCTTTGGCATGTGCAAAGCCATTTTTTTCCAGCACCATTTATTAAAGAGGCTGTCTCTCTTTCAGTGAGGGTTTTTGGCCCATTTGTCAAAGATAAGGTGTGTGAGTTCATTTGGAATTTTTCTGACTCTTTAAATCTGTTCCACAGAGCCCTGGGTCTGTTTCTTTGCCAGGCCCATGCCATTTTTCTCGCAGTAGCTTTGTAGTATAATTCCAAGTTGGGAATTGTGATGTCCTCTTCCTTGCCTTTGTGCCCAGGAGCGCTTTTGCTATTCTAGGTCTCTTCTAGTTCCACATGAATTTTAGGATTGTTTTTTCTAGTTCTGTGGGGTACACTATCGAAAACCAGGTTAAATAACCCTAAGTTATTGCAGGCTGATCAGGCCCCGCAGTCTCCCAAGCAAGTGAACGGCAAAGGCCTAAATAAATAAGGCAATGGAAATGATTTCAGGGCTCTAGGAGGGACTAACTCTCTTACAACTTTAATATTCTCTGAGTTTAGCCCAAGACTTCTCTGGGCCTCCCGGATTTATTTGGTTTACAAACAAAGGAGGAGGATACTCAAGAAATTGTGGGAATCTGGGCAGGACTTTTCCAAGTAATACATTATGTTAATTGAGGAGAACTATGTTATCTCCAGGAAGGCCTTCACAGCAGGAGTGAGATGTCTACAGCTACAGTCTCCTTTAAGTTAATTGGGGTTGGAGCCAGACATCCTCAG
>NW_004955440.1:14153830-14178326 GCF_000276665.1 Chinchilla lanigera
AGCTGTTGGATTGATTTTTCGTGGTCCCTTGCTATTTTTAAGAAGTCTTCATTTGATGATCATTAACCACAAACCCGTCTTCTGTATCCAATATTCTATGTTCACATTGGTTTACTCTGATATGTATAGTTTAAACAGTATTTTAATCTCCTGGATATCTGTTTCAAATCTGTTTTATGGAATCCAGTTCTTCCCTATGTTGGGAATTCTTGGTTTCATCAGTTTCCTAAGCTCCTCTATTTTTTATCTGTACCTACCCTAGATTCACTAACGATGCCCTGCATTATGGTTATCCTCTCTTTAGTTATCTGTGTAATTATTATTTCTGAAATTATTATTTCTGATTGTTTTTTCCCTAGATCTTCATTCATCTGCTTTGTTACTTCCTCTGCTACTATTTTAGGAAGTTCAGCTGGGTGATTTTGATCTCTTCCACCTCAATCCCCTATGGATTTGCCTTGGGCAAACTGGAAGTCTGGGATTGCATCTGGCTTCTGTGTCTTCTCATTTTGCATTTTTTTAAATTTGTCTTTTAGGTTGATGCTTGTAAACTGCTTATGGTAGATAGCTTCATTACTAGTATCTAGACCTTCTTAGGAAATGAATCCTTTCAGAAGTTCAGGCTGACTCTGGCCTCGGGATGAGGGGTTGCCCCTGAGTTGTCAGCTTACAGTACTCCCGTGTCTCTTGCCTTCCGCTCCGGGCTCGGACCCTGGACGTCTCTCCTGCAGTTGTGCCTCTCCCCGTCACTGGGCACCCCGAGAGGACGCTAACCCATGGCTGCTCCAAACCCCAGTTCAGTTGGCCCCTCCCTAAAAGTGCATCTGGCCAAGCGCTCTGTCCAGGGGACACTTGGCCCGGGGTTGGAGTTCACAGCGTCTGCTGCCCTGTTCCACAGGGGCGGTTCTCTGGAGGCGTCGGGAGTCACCTGCCCTCACTGTGTCTCTGCAGACCCGACCCTCCTCTCTCACCCTGAGAGCCAGGACTCAGGGAAAAAGTGCAGTTGACCACCTCCCCTTCTGCATGGGGGCCTTTCTCTTCACTTTCCCTGTGGGCTCCAATTCTCCCTTCAGATCCTTCCTGGGTCCCAGGGATGCACCTCCCACCTCTTTTCTTCCCCAGGTTGTTATATTAAAGTGCCGGTTTCCAAATCTCAGAGAGGCCGAATTGCTGCTGTTTCCCACTCTGTCATCTTCTTGGAAGTCCCCTAAAATTTAACTATACAAAAATAGTATTGTGGTATTGAGTCGTGCCGTGTTGTTAATTCTGTTTCCTACTAGGTTTTTTTAAAAATTTGGTTGGTTTTGGTTTAGTTTCTGAGTCATGGTCTCACTATGTAATTGAGGCTGCTCTTGAACTGTGTAGCTCAATCTGGCCCTGATCTCACAGTAAGCCTCCTGCCTCAGCCTCCTGAGTGCTGGGATTACAGGTGCACACCATCACGCCTGGTGCTTTAACATTCTAACCTTATGTTTTAACATTTATTTATGTGGGTATGTTTGCTTCTAATTGCTGTATACTATCCCATAGTTGATAGCCACCATTTTTTCACTATCCATTTTTCCCCAGTAAATACAACCCAGATTGATTCCAGCTTTCTGTCTCCACAAAGAACACTGATGAGCATGCTCAGACTCATCCTCTCATGAGACTTGGCAAGGGTTTCTTTGGGACATTTACCCAGGAGCAGGATTCTGGGCTGACTGAATTGAGTTCATAGTTCATTAAATCAAAGCCTGTGAGATGTGCCTTCAGAAATACTTCAATCTGTAGTCCCAGTAACCCCTTCATCCATACTAACCCTTCACATTACCTTTCTCATGTTTTCATTCTAATATGTGTCATCATATAGCTCATCTTGAAAATTTGGATTTCTTTTGATCATAAATGAGTGAGTGTCTCTTCGTATAGTTGTTGGCCTTTTTGCCTCCCTCTTTTGAAACTGCTTGTTTATACTCTTTAGTCATTTTTTTAAAATTTGGGTTCCTGTCCATTGATTAATGTATTATAGGAATTTGTTGTACATGATACATATTAACTTCTTGTCTTTTATATTTGAAACAATATATTTTCATTCCTGTGGGTTTTTTCTATTATATGTGATGCTTTTAAAATAAACAACCAGATTTCAAATATTTAATTAAAAATAATTTGATATTGATTTCTGGCATGCAAAAGTGGTGTTAAATTTTTTGAAGTTGATCCAAATTCTAACCTTGCTGTATATTCTTAGTCTCAATATTTTTTCTTGAGAGATAAATATGTCATCATTTCAAATGATGAGAGTTCTCTTTTTACTCTTCCCATCCTTGTACCTAAACTTCTTTCTTCTTTCTTTGCTCTTTGACTAGTTCCTTTGGAGCTGTATTAAAGAGGAGCAGTACAAGCAGAAGTGAGATATCCTCATCTTACACTCTATCATTAAGGAGACGCATCTAAATTTCTCAGTTAAATATAATGCTTACTAAAGGTTTAGATATATACTGCTTACCAAATTAAGAAACGTTCTTCCGTTTCTAGTTTGCTATGTGGTCTTATCATAAATACCTATTGGACCTTAAATTCTTTTTATTATGTATGTATTACAGATATTTATCCAGTGGTGTATTAATGTTGTGAAATATATGGATAGAATGTCTAACGTTCAGTTATTTATGCATTCCTAGTTTACATCATGATGTAGTCCATAGTTATGGTGTATTATTTTAAACACATGGTTATGTTTGGTTAACAAATATCTTACTGGGGATTTAAGAATCTGCATTGTTAAATGAAATGCACTTTTTTTTTTCATTTTCCTTGTTTTCCTTGTTTTACAGTTGAGATTGCAGTAGCCTTACAGATAGACAGCACTAATTCTTTTCTATTTTCTGGAATAACTTCATAGGATGCGAATTTACTCTTTACTTAATGGATGATAAAACTCATGTAAAACTACCTGGCTCTGGAGGATTTTGATGAGTTGATGTCTTTGACTATGTGCATCTTTAATGCTTATTGGTCTCTTGAGTTTCTCTTTTGCCCTTTCTTCCCCTCCCTTTTCTTGGGACACTGACAGCAGCGTGTATTGCCACTCACACCCTACTCACCTGAAGATGTAGCCCAGACTCAGTTTCCTTTGAATCAGGAAAAACCTAGGTAATCTCAGTGCTTATGTCCAACTAAAACATGTAATGATCACCCTGCCACCACCTTTTGGACTAACCAGGGATTTAATGCCCTAAGCCTGTCTGAGGAGCTCTGATCTGCCCCGTCTTTCTCTCTCTCTCTTCGTTTTTTTGTTTGTTTGTTTGTTTTGACTTTTGTTTTTTGAGGCAGGATTTTGTTGTGTTGTAGTTCAGGCTGGCTTTGAACTCACTATGTAGCCTAGGTGAACTCCGAATGATCCTCTTGCCTCAGCCTTCCCTGGGATTACAGGCTTGCACCACCGTGCCTGGCTCTGATCTGCCCTGTCTTGCTTCTGTTAAACTCCCACATTCACATCCCAGTATAAATCCTGCATCACAGAAGTATTCTGCTTCTCTTTAACTAGAAGCAGATTAGTAATGCCTTCAATTAACTTCCTTATATCTCTTAAAACTGTTGCTATCTCTGGTTACATGTAAGTATTTTAATAAAAAGTAAGGCATCCTGTACAGGAACGTTAGTGTTGGGGAAATATTAGCCATTATTTTCTCTAATATCTTTTATAGTATATACAAATATAGTTAACACTAGAGGGATTTTACTTTTGTATCCAGTTTTGTTTTGTTTTGTTTTGTTTGTCTTTTTGAGATAGTGTTTCATTCTGCAGTTCAGGCTGACCTCAGTCTTGCAGTGATCCTTCTCCCTCAGCCTCCTGAGTGCTGGGATTACAGGCATGCGCCACCATGCCCGGTTATGACCAGACTTTGAACATTATAGTAACCGTGTACAGTGTTTTTCAGAAGAAAATTAAATCCATTGATGAAAAGAAAAAAAGTATTGTTTATAAGCGAAATTCATAAATACACTAACAAAAAAATGAAATACTGAATAAACATTTATAATTTTTATACATTTAAATGTTTCTACCATATTAAATATTTTTCATACTAAAAAGAGCCAGTATTTTTATTCCCTCAAGATTCTTGTGCATTCTAAATTCCATTTGTCTCCTTCACCTTCTCTTACACCATTGTGTTCCAATGATCTACTTTGTCACATTTTACTAGTTTTTGTCTGTTAGTTATTATAAAAGACAACAAAAAACTTTCCCAAGATGTTTTATCAGCATTACTTCATATTTAAAGAATGCCTTCTGTATTCTTTTCTGAATGTTTCATTGAAAACTGTTTTCTGAGGCCTACATGCTTGAAAAAAATATATCATATTCTTACTTTGAAGGAATGCACAGCTCTATGTAAAATTTCTATATGTTAAGATTTTTTCCTTCAATATTGAAAATCCAAACTTTTTTTAGACCTCTTTCTCCCCATTATTTAAATGTATCCTCCCTTCTATTTTTATTTATTTTTCTGTGTCTCCAGTTGTTAACGGGAGCTATCTTTTAGCTTGTCTATTTTCTGTTTCGTTATTCTTTCCTTAGTCTTAAGGATTTCCTCAAACCGCTCTTTAAATTCAATAATGTAGCCCTCATTTTAATGACATTATTTATCCAATCTATACGCTTCAAGTGTATTTTCCATAACTAATATTTCTGACTCTCTTTACTCTCTGTTTCCATTACATGTTGTTCATATTTTCCCTTATCTTTCTTAGTACATTGGTTAAGTTAATTTTAAATTCTTGAGGCATCAGATATGATGTCTGCTCCTCTTCGAATCTGTTTCCCAGTATGTTTTTTTCTTTGAAAATAACTGTGCTTGTGAAATGTGTTGCTGTTTGATATTTCAACCTTTAAGACCGTTTTTCCAGTGAGGATATTGGCTTCCCTGGTGCCACATGTCCTGAAGGGCCAGCAGCAGGCTGCATCCTTCTCAGTGAGCTCAGAGGATGGAATGTAGATAGAAGAGCCCCAGGCCACCTGTGAAATTACAGTTACTTTATCAACTCAACAAAATGATACCTCAGGTCTGTCTGTCTTTCACCATCCACTCCCAAGGAAGAAGCAATACTCTTAGCTGTTGATCTGAACACAACAGCTATATGTTTGGTGTGAAAAGAGAAATCAGTGTCCAAGTTCAGTGAGTCCTCACTCGTTTTCTTCAGCTTTTGTTAAATATTCTGGTTATTCCCATGTTGTTTGTACTGAGTGAGTCCCGATAGAGGGGGGCAGTTTTAGCTTAGGTCAGAGGCAGAACTGTTTTGTCCTCCTAAGGCCTTGGAGAGCTGCCTCCTGCTCTGGACCCCCATATTTCAATGCCCAAACCACTTGAGTAGCACCCTTAACCAGCTAAAAATAGTTCTTTTCACCACCCACCCCACCTTCCTAAGCAATTTTAAGGGTTTTGTTTTACTTTTTCTCTGTATCGTTCCTATTTGAGTTAGTGTTTACAGAAGCACCCAGCAGCTGTGTTAGTCCACAATCTTAACATAATCAATTTGGATGAAACTCTAGCAATGAATCTATAAATACATATACCTAGAATTCAGATTTCTAGAAAGTTCTTCTCTATGTATTTTCAAAACTTAATTATGATGTTTAACAATAAATACCCAACACTGAAAGTTATTTCATAAATTTATATTCATAGCACAGAGTATTCTGAATACCATGTGGTTTTTTAGTTGATACCTGTGTATATAAGAACCAAAATAAAGCTTATCTTATAGTGTAAACTGATAAGTGAATTTGTTTTTGCTATTCTTATTTGCAGCTTTCTACATTTGTGTAATATGCATATGTTACATTTGTAGTCCAAATTTATGAGCAAACTCATAATATAGAGTTGCAGCTGGGTGACAGGAGTATAGGGGTGCCAAATCTATATTTTTCTTTTCTGTTTGTTCTTTGATTTTTTTTCTTTTTTTGGCACCGGGAATCAAACTCAGGACCTCACGCTTGCCAGGCAGGCGCTGTGCTATTGTTTGATTTTTAACTGAAAGTTTGAAACCAAGGCAAGAAAAAGAAGAAAAATGCTGGTTTTATAATTTTCATTGCCTTGTCAAAATAAGAACGTAATCCATCTGAATATCTAGACTTTTCAAAAGAGATACAGGGACTAGTGGGTATCACAGTAGGTCATACCATTTATTTAAGGGCTTTTTGGGCTTCTTATATGGAAAGATACATATTTTCCATGACTTCACTTTATTTTCATGTTTTTCCTTAAAGCTTTAAAACTGTGTATTAGCTGTATCAGAGTATTTTCTAATTATTCCTGTCATTTGTTGGTTTCTAGTTTCTTTGTCTTCTCTTGGTTTTTAGTCACATTTTCCTACTGTTTCGTGTCTTGTAATGATTGACTACATGGACGTGCAGGGTCCCGTGTGTGGCTGCTTAGTACCATCTTTCCATTGCCTGAAAGTACTTCTCAAACTGTAACTAGGTCTCCATCACCTTGTCTCCAACTTTACTATCTGTATGAGGAAGGTTTGAACATACTGCACGCTTACTAAAGCATGGCCCCTAGTTAGTCAGTGTTGGGAAGCCTGCTTCCCATCTTCTCTGCTTGAACTTTCTAGCCCCCAGAATTTTGAGCCAAATGAATTTCCTTCTTTAAATGTTTGCCCACCTCGGGTCGTAGCAACCAAAATGAACCGAGACATGTGCTGCTGAATAAGGCATCCTCATGCACACGATACACTGAATCATCTGCGGGCATCAGAAAAGGGTGGTTGGAGCTGGCAGTGAGATCATGTTAGGTCCAGTATCATAGTAGAGTGATAGCTGGCATGAAAAATGAGGAAAAAGGAACAAAACAGAAGGAACCGCATTGCTTGAGTGGGGCATGTCAGCAAGAGTACGGGGGAGCAACGTAAAAGGCAAACTTCTCACGATCCTGGACGTTATCAAAATAAGTGTGGCCTGCAGCCAGGACAGTTAAGAACAACATCCACTGGAATGGATTACGATCGGTAGATAGCACACTATTTTGCTATTGTGATTTGGGGCAAGTCAGTCACCATTTTTTGCCTTAGTTTTTTACCAAAACAAGAACAGAAATAAACAGCTAGATGAGAGCATAATTAACCAGACATTTAGCAAAATCATCACAACACCCAATGTCTACTCAAGTGAGGAACCCTAAGCCACAGTAGACGCCACATCAGATACATGATTGGGTTTTCGGATGACTCAGCTCGGGAGTCTTCGAGCTGGCCCACCTGCCACCAAAACGAGCTAACCCTGCTGAACTCTCTAGTTATTTGCTATATAGAAACCAGTAATTGGGACCAAAAAAGGCTTTTGTTTTCATGTAAGTTTGAAAAACATCTGGATAAAGAGCAACAAACGAAGTGCCACAAATGTTTATAGTGCTCTCCAAGAAGACTGCAGAATAGGCAGTGGGCGTAGAGCATCTCATAGGTCTGTGCTCCATTGGATGCATCTTGGGAGATGCTTCTTCATGGTCATTTTAGAAGCCATGAATTCAGCAGGGCGTGGTGACGCACACCTGTGAGTCCAGCGCTCGCGAGGCTGAAGCGGAAGGACTGCCACAAGTTAGAGGCTGGCCTGGGCTGCATAGTGAAATCAAAGTCAGGCTAGACTACACAGCGAGACCTTGTTTCAAAACAAAACAAAACAAGCTATCGTGGTTTTCTTCACTTTTCTGTGCTTGCACATTTAGGGAATATGGTATGTGGCTTCTTCTTCTTCTTCTTCTTCTTTTTTCTCCTTTTAATTATTTCCACAGACTCTATTCTTTGGAATAGAATTACTATATCAGAGCATGTGAAATTTTTAATGAATGACTCCACTAATTTCTAAAATCTTGGAATGTTTTACATTGTCATAAACAGTATAGATTGTCTTCATTTCTTCAAAGCCTTGATGAATATTGACGTTTTCTGTTTTTTCTAAACTATAAAATTTTGAAGTAAATTTTTAAAATTTTTTTGAAGATTTAATTTAATCTTTTTAACTCCCTTTGTGTGGGTTTGTGTGTCTCTGTGTGTGCCTTATCCCACGTTCTTATCACCATACCCATCTGCATTCTCATGATCTCAAGACATACTGACATATGTTATATCCATGTACCAGTCCCCCAAAACAAATATAATTATGGTATATTGCAAACATAGATAAATAAAAACAGGTTTTTTGAGACGAGGTCTTGCTATGTAGCCCAGGCTGGCCTTGAACTCACAGTGATCCTTCTGCTTCAATCTCCACAGTACTAGGGTAACAGACATGCACCACCATGCCTGGCTAAAATTATTTTTCTTAAAAAAAAGCATTGCCACTGAATACCTATCTTTGTTTCTCAGTACCTCTGTGCTTAAGTTTCCTCTGTAAAATAGGATTACAAGGATTATCTCTTATCAAGTTGTTGCAAGGAGAAAATAATGCACATAAAGTATTAGGCTTGATTTTGTATATTATGATATTTTAAACGCTTTTAAACACTGATGCTGGTTGGTAAGTCTAGGTTTTCTCACATAAGTTAAGTGTTATAATTTTGTATGTGTACTAAGCGCCTCATAAATCATATATCTATGTATACACATATATACATATATATACTTTATTTTTCTTATGGACATTTTCCTTTTTTCATTTTGGTTTCTTTGTTTAAAATTTATAAATGTTTACATTGTAGTTTTTCTCCTTAAATTACCTTCCAGCTACCCATATAATTGCAATATCCTTCTACATTATATTTATTCTTTCAAGAAAGCACCATGGGGCCACAAGTGACTGTCTCCCAAGCGTAAAGTCCTGAGTTTGATTCATGGTACCAAAAAAAAAAAAAAAGAAAAGAAAAGAAAAGAAAGCAAAATGCTATCACCTATATTAAATGCAGGGGCAACAATAAGACATTTTGGCTTGCTGCAACAATAGTAATCTGATAATACTGCTAATAGAGCTATATCAGTTAGGATTCTCCAAATAAATTGTGTGTGTGTGTGTGTGTGTGTGTGTGTGTGTGTGTGTATACACACACAGAGATTGTAGAGACTGACTTGTCAAATTGTAATTGTGCGGCTAGCAAGTACACAGTAGGGCAGTCTTCCAGGCTGGAAACTCTGGGGAGGGGCTGGTGCTACCATCTTCACATAGGATTTCTTTAAGCAAATCTCATTTAACTTAAAACCTTCCAACCAACTGGATGAGGCTCATGATTGTGGGACATAATCTGTGTACTTAAATCAAATCAACTGATCATATTGTAGCCTGATCCATTAAAAGAAGGAAAAAAAATTATATAAGAAATAAATAAAAAGAAAGAAATGAAGAGCTAGGCATGGTGGTGCATACCTGTAATCCCAGCACTCAGAAGACAGAGGCAGGAGGATCACCGTTAGTTAAGGCTAGCCTGGGTTACATCGTAAGTGTGAGACCAGCCCGGGCTACATAGTGAGACCCCATCTCAAAACACACAAAAAAATTAAAGGAAGAAGAAGAACAAAACAATAATCAAAGGCCTGCTACAGCAGCACACAGATTAGTGTTTAACTGAAAAATTGGGAATTTAAATAATAATCACAAAGTCAAATAATGTGGCATGCTTTTGACAATATATGTTATTAATACATTTCAATATAATTTCATACCTTTGTATCCTAAATAAATAAATAAATAAATAAATAAAACAAAAAGCAGGCCTGGGGATGCAGCTCAGTGATAGAGCACTTGCCTAGGATGTGCAAGGTCTTGGAAGCATTCCCCAACAATAGCAAAAGAAATAAAAAATAAAATTACATATAATAAATTGTATCTCTTCTTTAACTTTCTTTGTTTTGTTTTCTACAGCACTTAAATTTTCTAATGTATTATACAATCTATATATCTATCATCCGCCTATACTAGAAGCTAGATAGGAGACACTGAGCAAGGTGTTTTTGTAATTTAATGCAGATATCTTCTCAAAAAGTTGTAGATATAAAATCTTACTATTTATGAAAACAAAACATTTAAAGCAAGTATAAGTCAAACAAAAGTTGTTTTTTTTCTCCAAACAGAAATGTGATCTCATTACACTACAGAAGGAATGACTTTGTACATGTACTGATATTTGAGAAATGCTTAGCAAATCGTGGGGGAAAACTTTAAAAGCGGGAATTTCTACAGATTGTGCAAAAATCTTTAGATTCTAAAGAAGCTGAAAAATCTTCTAAGAGTTCTAAGGAATCTTCTCATCTAAATAATTTGCCGTTGAGTGCTGTCTTTTTTTACCTATGGAGGCATTTTCTTAAAGCTGTTCTAAAAACACCATTGAAAACATCGTTCTTTT
The DNA here is from genome assembly GCF_000276665.1 of Chinchilla lanigera. Classification (NCBI taxonomy): domain Eukaryota; kingdom Metazoa; phylum Chordata; class Mammalia; order Rodentia; family Chinchillidae; genus Chinchilla; species Chinchilla lanigera. The sequence goes on from NW_004955440.1 coordinate 14,164,150, forward strand.
ATCTGTGCATTCATTTAAAAATGTTTCTGTGTACCAGAAACTGGCCAGAAATTGTTCTAGGTGCAATCATAAACAGTAAATCCCTCATCTAGTTTACCACCTTATTGCAGTGACAAAACTGAACAGTCAAGAAATTGCATAATATGATTTCAAAAATGACATGTTCTAAAAAAATAAAGTATGCCATTCTGTATTACCGCTGCTCACTGACGCATTATACCCAACACTGACAATGTAAAGGCGGAGGGTTTAATTTAGCTTCTGGTTTCAGGGACTTCATTTCCCAGTCACTGGGCTCCCAGGCAGGAACCTGGTAGGAAACCTCAGAGCAAAGATGCCAAGTTCGTAGCAGCCCAGGAGGAAGAGCAGGGGAACGGTGCCAGAGAGGAAAAGGCGAGGGACCAGATGTAGTAACCGAGGCCACGCGTCAATGACCCACACAGACACACATAGAAATGCGATTGACGAATTCCCTAGACCACTCTCAAGCCAGTCCCTTGACAGTCATGCTCACCTGTCACCTGTGGTGAGTTAGTAACCCAGGGAGATGAGAGATGTGTTCTGCTTTAGACGGGAAGGTTAGGGAAGACTTTTCTGAGAAAATTATATTGAAGCAGAAATCTCTTGATTCATGAAAGTGATGAGCTATGTCTAGGAACAGACTGGCGTGGGCAGCAAAGTGAAAAGGCTGTTGGGTCAGCAAAGCCTAATGTTTTATTAGACACAACTCATTGTATAGTGTGCTGGTCTGGAGAAAGTGAGAGAGACAAGTGTTGAAATGAGGCTGCAAAGGAGCAGGGGAAAGACCTGTGCAGGTCTTAGAGGTCTCGTATGGAACTCTGATTTTAATGCCAACAATGCAGAAGAATCATCACTGAGTTTTATGCATGAGGTTCCTGTGATTTACAAACTTTAAAACATCTTTGGAACACATGGTTGATTTCATTAAGATATTCATACTCAGTGATAATTTGTTCAAAAATCAGTTCTTTAAAAGCAATACAATGACAGGTTGAATATTTTTTACTAGAGCAATTTGTAAGTAATAAAAAATCCACAAGTTAAATTAAAAGACATTTGAAAACTCTAAGAATTAATATTTGGTAGATATGACAATATGTTGATTTTCTTAATATGCAAAGAGCAGTAACAATTCAACATGGAAAACTTTCTGTAAAAGAACAGAACATGCACTTTATTAAACAAAAAATGCAGGTGGCTAAGAAACATGAAAATATTCAACGTTAAAAGTCTCCTCTGCACTGTGGTAGTCTTTCTTGCCCCCTGGATTGAACCCATGGTCCCACAGAGGCTAACTACATACTGAAGTATACTCTTAACCCTGGAGACACTTTTGCAGTGATCATTGTCAGTATATTCTGCTGTCCTTTTCATTTTCTTGTCTCAAAGTATCTGGGTTTTCATGCTTGTGCAAGTTCCTTTCTTTTACTTACTCAGGAGTAAGTATTATGGTTTTACTGGGTCAGTTATTGACCAGTAAGAGATGTGTGTGTGTGTGTGTGTGTGTGTGTGTGTGTGTGTGTATGTGCTGGGGGGAAGATTAAGGTAAGGAGGGTCTACAGCTCTTTCTAGTTTTGCTGGCTTTCACAAGGATATAATCTCTGTGACCACAGACACAAAATACTTCCTATAAAATAGCATGTCTGAGCTGGACACATACACACTCCTGTAATCACAGCACTCTGGGAGGCAGAGGCAGGAGGATTGCAAACTTGAACCAAGCCTAGGAAATAAGCCTGAGTTCAATAACAGTACTGGAAAACAAAAGACATCGTATAGGTTCTTTGTATACCCCTAAACTTTCTGCTTTTCTAAACCTAAGTCTAGCAGGATTCTGCCTATTGCTCAGTTCACCTCTGTTTCCATACCTGTAATTGCAAGCAAACCTTGTAGCAGCATAGGGCGTGTTCTGTGCCTTCAGGACACACATCACTGCCATCATTCTCTGGGAACTGCACTGCAAGGTCCCTAAGCACAGACATGTTTCTCAAAGACTGACTGTCTTCAGTTGCCCTCACATGACTCTCGTAAGCCTGTGGCTAATGCATACTTCACCTGTTTAAAATGGTATAATTAAATCTGAATCTTAGTTTTGCTGAAATGTGCTGCTCGTTTTGTCCATGAAGAAAGGAAAGCAGAGAGTTGGGAGAAGGAAAACAGAGAAAATAAAGGAATTATTCTACTCTGTTAGCAAAACCCACAATCCAAAAGACGAGAACTCTTTAAGTGATACTGTAAAACAATAAGGAAAGGTGTGTTAGGAACTGACCAAACTTAGAAAACAAGTATTTATTTTAGAGATGAAACTGGAAGGAGCATAAGACAGACTAGTAGAAGGAATTAAAGGATTAAAATGACAACAGTGAATAAAACAAAATAAAAAGGAACTAAGAATTAGAGAGAAGTGTTTGTGTGTATGTATACATAGAGGGAAATAGAAGAGACACTAAAGCCAGGATAATAGGAGAGAATTAATATTTAAAGATTTGTAAAGTAGGAGACAGTTTCAGTCTACATAGCAAAAGTCCAGGGATAATTGACCTAGAATTATCAGTAAGAGACACGTCCTCATAAAATTACTGGATTTTAACAAGAAGAAAGAATGATCAAGTGACTTGTTTGGGGTGGGGATCCAGCTTCTGTTTTTTTGAGAGTAATGTTTAGTGCTAGGTGATAGTAGACTGACATTTACAGGGTCTGGTAGAAAGGAAAATAATTTATATTTTAAATTTAGTTAAACTGTCTTCAAATATAAAGACTACAGATGGTATGACTTCAATGAATAGTATTCAAATGTATTCTTTTAAAAAATTTCCTAGTAAATACTGTCAGTGAGATGGAAATAACTAGAAAATTACCATACAAGGACTGGTATTCACCTATAAAGTAGAGACTGACCTGTGACAATTAAAGCTAAAGAACAAAATAATGGGGGCTGGGGATTTAGCTCAGCGGCACAGCACCTGCCTGGCAAGCTCATGGTCATGAGTTTGATTCCCGGTAGCAGAAAACAAAACAAAACAAAACAAAAAGAACAAAATAGTACTACAATTTATCCTAAAATTAGAAAGCATACACCTCTATATATTTTTTTCTCTTTTACTCCTTTTTATAGTTTCAACTTTTAATTTTTCATTTTTAATAATTGGAACTGAAAGGATGTCTATTAATCATAACTTAACAGTGCAAGGAAAAGCAATGAGAAATATTGACAGCAATATGAAAGAAGATAGTAAGAAAAATATGCAGATGTAACTGCTTATACAAGTTAATTATTAGATACTGAATATAGAAATAAAGAATAAAGATATGTCATTGAAGTTGATTTATAAATATAATTTATAAATAACTAAGTTAATTTATAAATACAAAGTTGCATGAAGTTATAAACATAACCACTAGAAAAAACGATACAGAGAAATACAGAGAAACCATGTATGATGAAAACCAAGTTAACAGAACTAGTGATAAAATATTTTTTACCATATAAAGAGAAAATAATAACAGAATGAAGACAGGTTCTATTTGTCAGATGGTCACTATCACAATTACTGAATTTTATAATAAGGGGAATTGTTCAAGAGAAAATTTATTCAAATGGCCTAAATGATATATTTTTAAAAATAGACTTCTAATTATGAGAACAAAATTTGTTTCTCTGTGTATGCAACTAAAGGAGACAACTAAATAAATGTTTTAGAAATGTCAAGAACTAAAGAAAGATAAAATCATAAAAGGCAAGGGAAAGGTTTTTATCAGACTATTGACATTCATTGGACATAAACATTAATGAAATACCATTTTGTAATGCATAGTAACCTGTAATGTAAGATGTGCCCGTTATGAAGGGTAAATATTATGAGATCATTTGGAGATAATGTTTCCATAGACCAGAGCAACTGGCAAAACCAATAACAAGTAGTTGTACTTTGAGTGTAGTGTGAAGTTAAGCCAACTAGATTCTTAACAGACTAAGTATAAGAGAACATACTCAAAGAGAAGGAGGAGTGAAAACTTGATCTAGCAAAGTGAGAAATCCAGTGCAAGTGGGGAATGTGCCATGAATGTCTGGGAGCATGAAGCCTCTATCTGACTTCTTCATGAATTTAAAGGTAAGACCACTCACTGTGGTCATGGGGTTTTTTTCCTACATTATTTAGGCCTTGCAAATCTAAAGAGAAATCTGTTAGATACCCTTGGAAAGGTATCTTTATTAAATAAAAGAGCTAAAGACATTCTATAAAGCGATAATGTTCCCATTTGAATAATTTTTAGGAAGGAGATGCATCCATGCTGATGTATATTTATATAAAGTTCAGGTGTGTTTTTTTTGAAGCTATATTAGAGCATGGTGTTCACACTTCCGTTCTAGATGGTAAGTATGCAAGCATCCAGTGATTCTGGGCAGACCTGTCTTGTTTTTATTATGTTGGCTGCCGGCAAATATAAGAGAGAGCTCAATTACAAAACTGAGATGACAGGTATGTAATGATGACTTTTAAAATAGTACCTCATTCCTGTGTACTTAATTTTTCAAAATTAAAGTTAGATTGTATCCAGTCTTTGAAATTAAGCACACTACTTATTTTTGAATGTGGCATAACATATAGCATTATTTATATGAATTGTATGTGTTTCTGAGTAGTTATATATCTAAAAAGCTTTAAAATTGTAGTGTATGAGAACTTTATGAAACAAGTGAAGACTCACGAAATATCAGAAGTCAGATGGATAATCAGCCAAATTGAACATCTAGTAAACAAAGCTGGTAGAACAAGACAACAGAAAAGAAAAAAAAGTTGGAAATGAAAACAGAAAAAAGTCAGAGGGCGAATCAAACACATATAAAGAATGTAAACATTGAGTGAGCCTTAATCGGTAGCGAAGTATACATCTGAATGAGATCCTTCTGAATGCAACGCAAGGCAAGATACCATGGGTGACAAAGACAGTGAATGAATATAACACGGATTTTCACTTCATTGAGTACCTAAATTCTGTTGGACAGCTGCTTATAGGAAACGGCACAAATCTAGGAAGAACTGAGACTTCTCACTAGTGTGTGCTGAATTACTACCTGTTTGTCATGAGAAACTACACCTTTCTGTCGCTGAGCTCCTTGGACATTATGACAAAAACAAGATTGTGCTTCACTGACCATGAAATTGTGAATGAATAAATATAAAATTACAAGTTCTTATGGTAAGCTGCACACCCCGCTTCCAGCCCCTGGGTTTTCCACAGTGCAGGGCAAAAGAGTGGACAGTCAACAGACCAACCTGATCGAAGAGGAGGCCAGTGCTCAGCAGGAGAGTTTTGCTGCAGGACTGGAGTCGTACCCGTCTGCAGTGACTGTGAGGGTCTTGGGAGATAGGCTTGGAGCGGGTGAGAGCTACACAGGAATCTCCCGGGGGCCCGGGGCTCCGACCAGGAAGATCACGGGGCCTGCGTTCTGCAGTGGGAGACCAGATTCAGTGGGAGTAGTGATCAGAGGGGACAGTCTGAAGAAGACATAGAGTAGAATGACATCCTTGAGCTGTGGCACTGCTAGCAACATCCGCCAGCTATCAGTGCTCTGAATTACTACAGGCCGATAGAAGGGGTGGGGCTAAACGTCTTCGCTGAAGTTAGAGTCCTCCTGGTTTGGGTAAAGGGCTGTTCATGAGCTGTTCTAGGCTTTGTCAATACCCATTTGACATTTGGTGCTCTTGCTGTTGGTGAATTTAGTACCACAGACGAAGAAACAAAGTAGTGGCTGGCAGGTGGTTTTCTCTGTCTGCCTATACCTGGGCTGCCTTTGGGTTTATGACCACTACTGCACCCCTGAAGAGGGGAGCACTGGGCAGGATTTGCAAACCAAGCACACAAAAAAAGAGAGACAAGGAAACAGAATGGCTCCAAGAATTCCCAACTCCCCTAAAATCACTACAGGGTTGTTGAGTGGGAGGGAATCAAAAGCTGCACAACAGATAGGTCTGAAAGGTCACCAGGGGAGGCAAAACAGTTCTGTAAGGTGCTCCATGAATTTAAAGAAGATAGAACTGATCGCATAATGACTAATGAAACACATGATCAGTGAATCTAAAGATACTAATAAAGAGCTGTTGGAGCTAAAAAATGAAATACAAAACCTGAATGCCCAGCGTAGAAGAGAATGGGTGTCTATAAGAAAGTTCCAGACAGTAATCCAGGAGGTGAAAAACACAATTCAGCATATGGGTAGCAGAAGTGACCAACGTGAACACAGTGTAAGACCCAGAGGACAGGGCTGTGGCCAATTATGAGTTAATTAGAGAGAGCTTAGAAACAGCAAGGGAACATGAAAAATGCATCCAACAGCTCCCAGATGACTCAGACAGGACTAATACAAGAGTTGGGATTAGCGAAAAATCAGAAGACAGCGCAAAGGACATTTTTTTAAGAAACTATTTGGACAAGTAATAGGAGAAAACTGTTCATATGTGGAAAAAGAATTTAACCTACAGATAAATGAAGCATACAGAAACTCTGAATAGCCATGATCCTAAAAAAAACCAAAGTCTTCCCCACATAATAGTTAAAATACAAGAAATGAAACACAGGAGCAGAATCTTAAAGGCTGCTAGAGAAAAGCAACAAATCACTATAAGGGTAACCCTATTAGAATTACAGCAGTCTTCTCAGTATGAACCTTAAAGGCAAGGAGAGCATGGGATGATGTTTCAAGTTCTTAATAAAACAACTTCCAGCCCGGGTTGTTACACCTGCAAAATTACCTTTCAGAATCGACGGAGAAGGAGGGTACAGAAGTATGTAGGTTCATGAATGCTTCTTTTCACAAATAATTCAGTTCGCAAATAGAATCATCGGCAAAATTTTGCTTCCTTTCTCGAAATCTGCGTCCGGTGATGAGCATGACTGTGGCCATCTTCCCCTCACAAACGCAAATGCAGCCAACTTCCCTGGAACCCTGGATCACATTAATTCTGTGAACCAAGGTACCACTGTACTTCCGTGATAAAGAAATTCATGACCACCAAACCAACTCTCCAGAATATTCTCGAGGATATCCTAGAAGGAGACAATAAAGCTAATCGTACCGCAAGGTCCAATGAAATGACTACATCTGATAGGACTGGTGATTAAGTATAGTAGTACCTCGGTTCATGAACTCAGTTCTCTCCACGGTTCTGTCCACAAACAACTGGACAAGATTCCCCTTAAGGTCAACACTGACCCTAACATTGAATTTGATTCAGTTCTTGTCCAACTTGGTTTGCAGCCTGAATCATGGAAATAATCAGGTGTGTGAACCAAGGTACCACTGGAGAAAGGAAAAAAATAAAACAGCAAGAAGAAATTGGTACAATTATGGGAATACCTATTGATTATGACTACCGATGTAAATGGACTCAATTCACCAATCAGAAGACACAGATTAGCAAAATGGGTCAAGGAACAAAATCCAACTCTAAGCTATGTACAAGAAACACATTTAACACAGAAATTCATAGAATAAAGCTTAAAGGATGAAAAACCATATCCCACACAATAGGGACCAGAAAACAAGCATTAGTTAGCTATCCTATTTTCTTTTTCTGTTTTGTTTTGTTTTTTTCTGGTACCAGAGATCAAACTCATGACCTTGCGCTTGCCGGGCAGGCGCTGTGCCGCTGAGCTAAATCCCCAGCCCAGCTATTCTATTTTCAAACAAAATGAGTTTCAAGCCAAAGCTGATCAAAAGCAGGAAAGAGAGCAGTGCATAGGTTAGTGGACCTGCTCAACAGGAAGAGATAGCAGTTACATATATGCTCCAAACCAACCAACTTCATAAAACAAGCTAATGGACATAAAATAGTGGATAAGCATCAATACACTTATAATGGAGGATGTCAGTACCCCACTATTACAAACAGATTAACTGAACAAAACATCAACAATGAAATACTGGAGTTGCAGCAAATCTGTGAACAAACTGACTTAAATACATATTCTCTACAGCTGCACATAGTATTCTCCAAAATAAACCAATGCTAGTGAATAAAACATGCCTAAGCAAATGCAAAAGAAATGAATTTTTTACCATGCATATTATCAGCACAGTGAAAGTAGAAATCAATAGCAAATGGAACTACAGACTGTAAACTTAGGGAACTTAAACAAGGCACTCCTGAATAATAAATGAGTCACAGAGAAAATTAAGGAATAAATAACACATTTCCTAGAATTACATGATAATGCCAGTTCCCCAGAACTTAGGGAACACAATGAAAGAAGTCCATTGAGGGAAGTTTATAGTGGTAAATACCCACATGATAAAAATATTATAATTCCAAATAAATAACCCAGTGATGCATCTCAAGGTCTTAGAAAAACAGAACAACCCAAACCCAGAACTTCTATAGGGAAGGAAATTATAAATATCACTGCAAAAATGAATGAGATGGAGACAAAAAAAAAAAAAAAAAAAAAACCAAAACACCAAGGGATCCATGAATTGAAGAGCTGGGTCTTTGAAGGAATAATTAGACAAACTTTTACCCAATCTTAAAAAAAGGAGAGAAAAGACACACAACAATTAGAAATGAAAAAGGTGAAATAACAACAGGCACTACCCAAATCTAGAAAATTATTAGCAGCTACCTCACAAACACATATTGGAAACACTTGGAGGACTCGGAATGGGGAGATTCTTTGATATGTATGAATTGCCAAGCCAATCCAAGAAGACGTAGAAATCTTGAACAATTCAATAACAGGTAATGATATTGAAGTGGGCATTTAAAAGCTACAGCTAAGGGAAACACAGGACCTGGTGGATTCACAGCCAAATTCTACAAGAACTTCAGTGAAGGTCTAACACCAATATTCCCGAAACTTTTTAATGACAGAGGGAGGAAGTATAGTCACACTTGTATTGCAAGTTAACTTTTCTGCTAGTGTTTGTAAGGAGTTTTAACATGATAAGCAAGTGATGTTTTGCAGCTTGAATAGTACATCATGCCAAATGCCGTGTTCTCTTAGGGGCCAGAGACATAGCTCAGTGGCACAGTGCCTGCCTGGCAAGTGCAAGGTCCTGAGTTCAATTCCTGGTACAAAAAAAAAAAAAAATAGTTCTCTTACTTCATGCTTTGATATATGAGTGGTTAGGATTACCAGTGGAATGAATTACTCTTGCAAACTGAGGTTTTACTGTACTTCCACAGTCTTTCTTAGAAGCTAACATCTTGATCCAAAAACCACACAGGGTCTAACCATAAAAGAAAACTATAGGCCTATTTTTCTAATGAGCATAGATGCAAATATCTTTGAGAAGACATTTACAAACAGAATGTGACAACCCATCAAAAAGACCATATACCATGAAAAAGTAGGTTTCATCCTAGACATGCAAATCAGTTAATGAACATATGCAAATCAATAAATGTATATCATCACATAAACAAGCAAGGACAAAAGTCACATGATTATCTCAATATATGGAGAAACAGTCTTCAACAAAATCCAATATGCAGTTATGATTTTAAAACTCTGAAGAAAAGAGATACAGAAGGGTCTCATTACCACATGATAAAATCCAAATATAGCAAACATACTACCAACATCATATTAAAAGGGAAGTAGCTGATAGGCTTCCCAACAAGACAAGGCTATCTATTTTGTTTTTGTTTTTTTTTTTTTTTTGGTTTTTCTCCGGTACCGGGAACCGAACTCACGACCTTGTGCTTGCCAGGCAGGCGCTTTTTGCCGCTGAGCTAAATCCCCAGCCCCAAGGCTATCTATTATTACCACTCCTGTTCAACGTAGTCCTTGCAGCATTAGCTTGTGTGATCTGTTAAGAGAAACAAGTAAGAGGGGTACATACAAGAAAGGTCAAAGTTCAAATACTATTGCAGATGACACAATCCTTTACTTTATAACTCCCAAAAAGCTCCACTAAAAAACTCCTAGAATTGAGAACCAAATTCACCAGTGTACCAGGATACAAAATAAACATACAAAAATCAATAGCCTTCCCCTACACTAATAATGAATTTACTAAAAAAGCAGTTGAAACCAATATCATTTATGAAACCATAAATAAATAAATAATAGTTATTAATCTCAGGAAAGACCTCTAGGATGAAAATTACACCAGACTGAAAAAGGAGATCAAGAAAATCATCAGAAAATGGAAAAAATACACCCTGTTCCTAGATAGGCTAAACAACCTAATCAAAATGGGTACACTTCTAGAGCTGATAAACAGTTATTGCAATCCCAATCAAAATATCAACTTCATTTCTCACACAGTTAAGAGAAAATAATCCTAGATTTTATGTGGAATCGGAAGAGACCCAGACTAGCAAAAGCAATCCTGAACAACAACAAAAAAGAAAAGAAAACAAAACAAAACAAAACAAAACAAAACAAAGCAAGTGGCATCACAGGCCCAGGCTTGAAGTTGTATTGTAAAGCTGCAGTGATTGTAAAAACATCGTCCTGGCACAAAAGCAGGCATGTGGGTCAGTGAACAAAACCACCAGGATCAGCCCTGGGCACAGACAGCTATTTGATCTTTGACAAAGGAGCCAAAGACACGGTAGGAAAGACCGTGTAATAAAAGGTGTAACAAAAGGTGCTGGGGAAACTGGATGTCCACATGCAGACGATTGAATCTAGACCTGTCTGTCTTACCATGTACTAAACTAAAATCAAAATGGATCAAAGATCTAGATATTAAAAGAGAAACACTTAATATGCTAGAAGATAAAAGAGCTACAACTCTAGAAGACATAGGTATAGGTATGGACTTTCTGAACAGAACCCCAGTGGCCCAAGAAATAATACCAAGAATCAGCAAATGAGAGCCTGTCAAACTGAAAAGCCTTCTTTTGTCTGTTTTGTTTTTCAAAAGCCTTCTGTACAGCAAGGAAAATAAACAGCAGAATGCAGAGAGTCTATGGAACAGGAAATGTTTTTGCCAACTTTCCCAAGGACAGATTCTAACATTAAAAGTACATACAGCTGGATGTGGTGATGCATGCCTATAACCCTAGCACTTGGGAGGCTGAGGCAAGAGGATCACTCTGAGATTGAGGCCAAACTGAGCTACCTAGTCAGTTCAAGCCAGGCTGAATTACAAAGCAAGATTCTGCCTCCAAAAACAAAGAAGAATATATATAAATGGGCAACTGAAATGAATAGACCCTTCTCAGCAGTAGCACAAATGGCCGATGAATGCATGAAAAGTGCTCGGCATCACTGGCCATCTGAGGAATGCAGTTTAAAACTGCGCTTAGATACCATCTTACTCCAGGGTGAATGGCTGCGATCAGAAAGCCTAATAATAACAAGTGCTGGTGAGGAAGTGGGGAAAATGTAACTCTACTGCCTTGTTGGTGTGAATGTTAACAAATACAACCACTACGGAAATGACAAAACTAGAAGTAGAAATTGCATTTCACCCAGCAGGGTCCCCCTCCTAGGTATCTTTCCAAGAAAGTTAAAATCCTCCTCTTATACGGATTCATGCATATCCAATTATAATACCTGGATCTTCCGGACAGCATGTGTGTCCATCAGCAGATGAACGGAAGGAAAATGTACTTATCCACAATGGAGTGCTACACGGCTTAAAGATAAATTTGAGGCATTTGTAGGTAAATAGATACAACTTGAAAACATAATATTAAGAGAAGTAAGTCAGATGCACAAATTCAAATATTGTATGATTTCTCTTATATGAGATACACTCCATATACATACAAATAAGGGAGAGATTTTAAAACTTCCTCAAATTACATATTTCATTGTTTAAAAAATATCTCAGCTGGGCATGGTAGCACAGGCCTCTAATCCCAGCATTTAGGAGGCTGAGGCAGGAGGAACTCTATGAGTTCAAGGCCCTTATAAACTACACAGCAAGACTCTGTCTCAAAATACAAAACAAAACAAAACAAAACAAAACAAAAATACATATGCTAATATGTTTTATTTATACTAAAAATTTATCTTACTTTCTTGAAAAGAAAGTTTGTTACTGTCTTTCTTTTTTGTGAGAATATTTTTGGTTTATCTTGTACTGAATAACTAATTTTGGGGGTTTTTGGGGAAGGTTATTGAGACAGGGTATTGCCATGTACTTCAGGCAGGCCTTGAGCTCACTGTGTAGCCTAAGCTGGCCTTAAACTCCCAGAAGTCCTCCTGCCTCAACCTCTGGAGTGCTGAGATTACAGGCATGAGCCAGCATGCCCAGCTCTTAGTAACTACATAGTGCACAATGGCATACAATGTAATAACTGTTGTTTTTCTCTTATTAATTGGTTATTAAAATATTTCATTTTTTCATCAAATAAAAAATGAATTTAAAAGCTGTTTATCTTCTTTGTTTATATGAAAAGGTAAATATCCACTACAGAAGTGTTAATTAGGAGTTGCTGCTTATGTACAATTGGCTGTTGTTAGTATACAGTAAATTTAGTGGTTTACCTTTTTAGGGTCTGAAACACTCCAGAGTACTAGATTTGCTCACAGGAGTTTCTAAACAGGAGTATAGCACGTGTAGAAATAGATGTACAAGAAATGGTTGATGGTGTTTATCTGTGAAGAGAAAAGGTGGCTCTTCTGTTTTTTACTTTATATCCTTATGTGCTTTTTAAATTTTGCCACCAAGGCAAAATAGTTTAATAAATAAAATAAGAGTTTGAAATAAATAAAACTCCATTTATTTCTGTGAGAAGAAAACTGGTTTTCTTTTTGCTCTCTTACGAGTGTTAAATAAATTGTGTGCTTAACCACAGTCCCCAAAGGGTTCAGATTACTGTGAACCAAAGTGCACAGGATGGCATTTTATGAAAATGTTGGGGCATCCTCCAGGTCTTAAAATATGAAGAGCATTTGGGACATGGGAAAAGCAGGGGAAGACCATGGCAGAAGGAAGGATGAGAAGGTGAGCGTGCATGTGAGGTGTGCATTGGCTATTCTTGCTGGTTGTGCAGATCTGCTTATTTTTACCCTATATTACCCAAGCATATTTTAATTCCTGTGTATAGTACTTGAAAATATTCAATTGATAATTATTTTTAAAAGACCTTTCTTCCTCTATACCACATGATTAATTGAGTTTATGTGCTTTGTGCACGTGCCATCTAGACGATACTAAATCAGGGCCCTGAACTTTGTTTCTATGCACCTGTATACCTACTTCAGTGGACTCGAAGTTACCTGACTGCTTTCTTCCCCAGTAATGGGGGTTGAACCCAGGGCCTTTGTACTGACTCACCTCTCCAGGCTGACCATACGTGAATTTGTTATTCTCCCAGAGTACTGGGATTACAGGCAAGTGATAAGGTACCTCATTTGTTTTAGGTAACATGTGTGACTGGAAACAATTCTGTAATTTTACTACATACTTAATTCTTGTTTGGTATATTTAGCTACCTGTTATTCTTTTATGTTTGTTCCAAAGTTGCCTGTAAACGTTATTTGACTATTTCAATTGCTTTCCAATTCCTTGACTGCGTACATATATGGATGATATATTCTTTAACTTTTCTCCTTATTATTTATTTTGCTTAGAAAATTTAAAACTGAACTTTTAATAACAAAGCAAATATTTCCATGAATTTACACTTAATAATGTCTCAAGCGTTTGTGTTCTATAAATTATAATAACAGACATTTATTTGAAGAAAATTAAATTTTAATCAGATGTTTCCAGTTATGTTTCTGAATAGGGTTTATTAAACATCTTTATACAAAATTTTTTCAAATCGAAATATGTTTTGAACCTTTGTTGTTACTTTTTGGTAACATTGCATAATATATTATAACTTTTTCATTTGATTTTACTACGTCTATGGAGTTTTTAAATTACATTTTCCAGATGATTATAGCAATGTCAAAATGTCCCTCTAGTTGAATTTCATAAATGCAACTGTTTGTATGCACATGTACACACAAACACACACTTTTGCTTGGGATTCTGTTTGTTTCATCTATTAATGCTATGGCTGAAATGTTTCTTTCCCCACAAAACTCTTATATTGAAATTTAATCTGAAATGCAGTAGTATGGAGAGGTCAGCTTTCATAAAATAATTAAATTATGAGGGTAGAGTCCTTTATTATGACTTAAGTGTCCTTATATAGAAGCTGAAGGGAGATTGTTTTCCCTTTCTACCACATGGTACAAGC